>NC_133031.1:14239090-14565227 GCF_048771995.1 Taeniopygia guttata | reverse complement strand
TCAAATCCCTGCAATTCCTGCAATTTAACAAAAGTAAGACCTTGACCATAGAAGATCCAGAATACTTTACCTAACACTGCCAACTCTCAGTTACTTAGTTAACTTAACTGCTTAGTTACTTAATTGCTAACTCTTAGTTATAGCCACATTAAAAACTTTTCAGAAACCCAGATTTTAAAATCTTTTACAACATATTACATGCAAATAATTTCTTTTCAGTGACATTTTCTGATTTTTTTTTTTTTTTTTTTTGTTTACGGCTATTACACAAAAAGGAGTTAACTAAAAAGTTAATCAGCTAATAATTTTTACAGTAACTAATTTAGTCACTAGCACAAAATAAAGAGTACTGTAAATCTTGAGATCTTTACAAGATTTTGTGCTATATAAATTTTCCCCTTCAGCAAAGCTCATATAGACTTACATTTTCCAAGACAAGTCTGAGTTTATCCAAAAGAGGAGGTGAAGGGGAGTGAGAAATGACTACCTGATAAACCAGTGGGCAGTAAATTCTCAGTAAACTTCTGTCAGAAAATTCATAGCAAGAATTTAATTTTAAAAGCAAAAGGCATCAAAGTAGGCCAGCATGAGCTCTGATTGATGATGATGAGTAATCAGAAGATTTGGTTATTGTCCCTAGTCCTACCATTCTTGTGATGAGTGATTTAAGCATCTCACTTGACCTCTTCAGGCTCCCAGTTCTCCCTCTTGCTTTCATTTGGCAGGAATACTCCATGTCAGCTCATTAGGGCAGCCACTCTCCTCACCTCAGGTGTTTGCAGTGGATCTTGCACAGCTGAGAGCTCTCCTGAGGCCACAGTAATCACCAAGACCCCAAACAGGACATGGCATCAGTGGCAGCAGCACTGCCTATGACAGCAAAGGGGCTTTGTGCATTAAGGGGTTTTATTTAAGTAGAAAGGTGTCAATAACTCTAAGATAAACTTTTTTGCCAATTTTTCTGGAATTATATTTTTGGCACCATTAAGTTACTACCCAGTATAATAAGATTTAAATTTAATACTAAAACAAAAATTCTGTACTTATGGTAAATATATCTTTAAAAATGCAGTTCATATGTAATGCATCTCTTTTTATAGCCTTGAATTGATAAGAAATAAAGGAACAACATTTCTGGGACAGAAAATAAATACAGCAAACAGAGAAGAGTTACCAAAAAAAAAAAAAAAAAGCACATATTTAGTTCCCAAATATCAAGTTTATGCATAGAGCAGTAACTTGGGAAGATCTGAAAGGTACAAGTAAAAGCCATGGTAAAGGCCTGAATCACTGCGAGCTTGCCTAACTACTCATGACTGTAGTAAGTAACTGATGTAATAGGTCACTGGGAATAGAACATGAAACATCTCTGAATGAAACCACACTAAAGAGAGTTAGCAAATTCAGTCTTCCTGCCACAAGCTCTGTTTTCTTCTCTCTCAAAGGATTCAGCTTTCTTACACAGACTTGAACAGACTACCTCTCATTTGAGCAGACTGCTATTACAAGGAATGCTGTGAAATCTAAAGTAAGGAATTATCAGAGTAGACATCAGACACGGAAATAAGAAAAATTAAACCAGAAATTAAACCAAAAGAAGAGTATCCTTACATATTTTCCACACACAGTTCCAATGTGATTTGAAGAAAAAAAATTTAAAAGTATTTTTGCTGTGATCTGTTCTGTACATGCTTCAATATATGCTAATATTTCAGCTTCATTTTGCTTTCTTGATACAGATTGGGATTTTTTTTCTCAACTTTCTACTGACATATTGACAATAAAATTAAAATTTCTGTTAAATCCATAAGTGTGAAAAGACTGAGATTTTCTAATTAGTGAAAAAATACAAGACAAAAAGTCCCATCTGTTAATGGTGCTCTGTAGCTTCAAGTTAATTATGTTTGCTGGGAGAGTGCCTGGTAATATGACCAATTAAAATACATACAACTTTTCCAATTCAGTATCATTAGTCAAAAAAATAGTAGTACTTTCTATCAAAATGTACCATTTCCGAGAGCTAAGTGGATGGCAGGATATGTCTGTAAATATCTGTGCACTCACATTTGAGGGGCTTTTCTGCCCCCAACCTAAAAGGTTCTTCCTCCTGATTCCCTAGCAGTCACCCAAATTAAGGTCAAATTCACTCTTTGTACATTGGCAGAAGAATAGCTCTCACAGATTTCCAGTGGATGCGTGAGTGGCTCTACAACCACGCTGAGCAAAAGCGTTTTGTTGGTGACCATCACCCACCAACCACTGCAGATGCCAATGCTCTCCTTTCCAAGCTCCTCACTGTCCCACTGCAGAGAAGGGCTGCTAATAAGCCCACTGGCATGTTGCTTTAGAGAAAACACTGATAAACTGTCAATCAGATCCTGCAAAAATGAAAACCAACCAGCTCAACTGCAGAATTGCACAAAGGCCAAAGAGCCTTGTCACACACAGCACTGCACCAGAGCAGCACTCACACTGCTGGCTGATTATTCACAGCCCCGTGTCCATTGCTCAGCCCAAGAAAGCCTCTGGGTATTGTGTCAGACCTTGAAACGCAGCATGTGGTCACTAATTTTTTTTCTGTTTCTGTTACTCTGCTTCAGTTGTAACAAAAGGGGGTTTATCTCCACATGAAGAATTTGAACCAGGTAACTTCAGCTGGAACACTTTTTTTCTAACAATACTTTGGCCTACCTCTGGCTAAACAAAGTGATCAAGGGGAGATGAAGAAGCAAGTTGCATTTTTTGGTATAGTGCCTACATAAAAAAAATCTCTACCTGTGCATGGAACATCTTGGAAAACACAAAAGTGCACTAACTCCTGGACAGAAAAAAAGACAATATACCACCCCAAAATCACAATCAAATTATTTACAATTAATTTATAAATTAATCTAACTACATGATGGGGAAAGATCTGGGAAATTAATCAACTTAAATCAAATAAATATATTTACCAGTAAAATGCAATGTAGTCACTTGTCAACCCACCCCTGTATCTGGAATACTGCAATACAGAACAGAAAAATCAATAAACTATTAAAGAAAAAAAACAAACTGGAATACATTGTCTTTTTGAATTAAGCAATTATCTATTTCTTAATTAGTGTTTGTTTAAAAAATAAAAAAACATTAAATAATAATAACAAAAATTTTAAAAACCCACAAAATCAAACAAAACCACAAAAACTAATTTCACAGTTCTTGTCCTTACTTCAATATACCGTATTCCTCATCAGTTACCATTCACAGTTTTATAACTGACAACAAAACAGGAGAACATCCAAGAAACTGTCAAAGAAGACTGAAATCAAAGAATAGTGGTAAAAAAACCCAGAAAATAATAATACAGTAGGGTAAACAAAATTCTGTGTCTTTAAAATGCTAAAATCAGAAAGATAAGCCTGAAGTAAAGGGTTTGAGGTAAGAAGACCACTCAAAGGAGCTCTCAAGAAAAAATGCATTCCAAAATGTGGACCTCCTGAGAATTTAGGCCTCTTCCTCCAATTCACACTGCATTTGTACAATATTATACATATTAACAGTACTGTTAAAGAGAGCTCAAGCTTTACTACTTCCATTTATTTGTGAATGAATCACTTTAAGCATGACATTTAATGAAATTATTTACCTTATACATTCAAAATTAATACTAGACTGTATGGCAGACAAAAGGAATCCTCACATTCCTCAGTTATTTTGACATTAGTCTGACATGCAACCTACACAACAGACAGTCATGCCAATAAATGTTCAAAGAAGAATTAGAGAAAGAGGTTACTCCCCCTTGCTAAAGTTCTATAATGGAATAAATCAGTAAATTTTCAGACTTTTTGCTACTATTCCTAAATTTACAAATAGCAGAACTCCACAACCACAGAAACAAGTAACCTCCTATTTCAACTGTTTAGTTTCCTAGTCAGAGCTCACACATACAGCAAAGGCAGATACAGCTGTGGATGTTTTTGAAAAACTGGAAGCTCTTGGCTTCAGTAAAGCCTACTAAATTTTCATTCAAGAAAAAGACTGAATCAAGAATGCTGAATCATTCAGCACACGACAGAGCATTTGAATTCTTGTCAAAGAATGTACTTTAAAACATTATGAAAACAAGACACAGAAGGGAAAAGACTCACTGCTAAATGCATCTGACAGGCTGCAGAAAGCCTTTGCTGCTGCAGTACTAACATCACAGCTCTCATCTTCCATCTACTATTACCTAATGTGAATTTTCTCTTAAAGTTTTTGTAATACAACATAATAAATATAATTTAGCACTTCTATTTGCAGACCAAACATACAGTATAACAATTTCTGATACTGGCAGATACATTGGTCAACTTCTACTGAAAGTCTCGAAAAATTCATAACTGTTTCACAGACTTCTAAAGAGAGCTAGCCATCAACATGCCTTTTTTAATTAGGACCACTAAACCTTCAGCCATTCACACAAGGATTTTCAGGAGCTCACTGCTCCTCAAGTCATGTTCTCTGATCAGCAAATTGGCACAGCTTCATGTCAACTATATCAGTAGCTTTTTGTGACAATTAACAGGTATATTAAACACAGAACCATCAATGAAGAAAATGAACAAAAGGAAACTACTTTACATAGGAAGGGGGGAAACTTGGTGAATAGAGCTAAAGATCATAGTATTTTTGAAAGTCACCTTTTTAAGCATCTTTTTCCTTCTTATTGTCTGCCATTGTTTGTCCTTCAGTAATTTTGCCAAAATTGATGGCTTTGACTTTGTGGCTTTAGCCACAGGAAAATCTCTCTCATACCAAAATGCTTTGAAGATGAAAAAATTGACTTTTTTATCACTAGGAATAAATCTAAACCATCCAGTTTTAACCATCCAATAAATCTAATCATCCAGATATACATAAAAATCTGTGAATACAAAAAGCTGCCTTTAATTGGTGTACAAAAGAAAATGATAGAGACCAAGTCTGAGTGTTGTAAATTGTAGCACTCACTAAATTTTAGTCATTTTATTAATTTAGTCTTAAGAAGTCTGATAGTTCTAAACAAAGGCATAAATCTTAATCATTTTACAGAGACTACGTCAAAACATAGTTTTTATCAGACCTCTCAATTTCCCACAGCAACAAAAAAAGAGACAATGTGAGCTCTTCTGGTTTTTAGACAAATTTGAACTGAAAAACCTGCCAATTAATTATTTGATACAGTCATTGATCATGAGATGTGAGTTTCCCACATAAGTAGAAAATAAAATTTAGCAATTTTAAGGAAGCAGCTAAACCTAAAGTAGACTGTTCACGGTTGTGATGATCTTGGTTTATGGGCAAGCATTCACTCACAGTAAGAAAGCCATTTTCAATGGGCTTTGGAATAACATGGAACAAATATTCATATAGTTATTTCTGCAACTTGAAAAAACATGAATACATATGTTCCTTTTATCTTAGGTAAAATCTGCACAAGCATAATTATATGCTACTATAGGTGAAATCTTGATTCACTGTTTTGTGCAAGACTGCACTGATATGCAGACCTTGATATTTCAGAGAAAGGCAAGGAGGTCTTTGATGCCAACAATTACAGGCACTGGTGATTTCCATACTGTAATTGTCAAGGTGATGGCATGTTGTGAATATTGTTAATCTGAAATTATGATTCAACATTATCTACCAAATGATAGGAAATTCACATGAGGTATAAAATTAAATCAGTAATTTGCAACTATCACTAAATAAATATTGCAGCAAGCAAATGTAAAAGCTATTTTACAAAGCAAACATTTTCTTGCAGTGAATGTTTTTTTTCAGTGATAGGATGGAAAGACTAGTTTCTCTATTAGGATGCAAAGACTGATTTATTCAGCCAACTTGCTCCCTGCAGAGGAGCTTTTCTGTTTTGCTATATAGTTATAATTCTAAAACTGAAAGCTTTATTGTGAGCCTTTTTTTATGTGTTTTGAAGATGGCCCAAGGCTTGCAGAATCAACTTCAAATGTAACTCTCTAACAGCCTTGTATTGTACCCTTACTTTTAAAAAAACACAGCAGTGACCACTAAATAAAGCCTCGAAACCAACTGTTACCTCAGCAGACTTCTTCTACTGCTAGTGACAATATCGTCGGGTCCTTTAACTTTCACCTTCTGATGTCATGGTTTTTGCTATTCTTTTTATATAACATGAAGAATTTAACTAAAAAAAAACACAACAAACAACGCTCTCAAAATCCTCTTTTCCTCTGGGTCCACAGTCTTTGCATCTTTATCTGGCTTTGCTAGCCTGCAGTATTTCTCATCAGCATCTTTATTTTTTATGCAGACACCATCTTAAGGGTAGAGACCTAGGAAATTTCCTGCCTTCCCAACTGCTTTATAGGGTCCTTTATAAAGGTCTAAGAATGAAAGGCCACCAGGTTTCATTATGGTGTGGAGTAATTCACAGGCATAAAAGAGGGTGGAGAACAAGGACCATCCAAGTTCAGCTTATATTATGTCTCATGCATGCTTGATTCAGCCATAGCTATAGTCTCTTTCCAAGGCACATCTGAAAACCACCAAAAAAACAAAATTGGAAAAACTACCACGCAATCACATGCCGGTCATGGTGAAAGACATTTATAAGAGATATTACTACAACTCCATGTCTTTATGTCAATATGCAGTTTTAGTTCACATATTACCAACTCTACAGAATTGGCACAAGTTGAAAGTACATAAGGGATTTGAAGGATTTTTTAAGTATTGCAAGAAAAAAAATTATATTTTTCATGAACTATAAAAACATCCAGGAGCAAACCTTGTGAAAGCCAAAGTGGCTTTCTCTGAGTAAGTACTGCAGAACCCATCTGAGATTCCTGTAAGGTAAATTATGCCACTGAAGTGTAAACCCTTTTCTTTTAATGTGCTTTCCTTCCCTGCCTCCTGAAATTCTACTTACTATTGAGCTCCTACAGAAATTCATTTCAATGTTGCTTTATTCAAAAACCATTTTATTTAAAAATATGTCACCTTTCTAGAACCTATTCTTAAACAGAAAGTTTGAAAAGCAGCTGTCAATGAAATTACCTTTTTAACTCATCTTTATCTGTAACAAGAGTTTATGTCTTTAGCCTGAGATGAGAAGTTTCTCTCTCCCAGCTCCAGGCCCAGCTGCTTTCCTCCACTGTGCTACATCCATTTCTCTGATGCTCAGCCTCCCCTAAAGACACTGTTCTTGTCTAGTAAAGGAAAAGTTGGCAGGTAAAAGAGAAAGACTATCAGGGTGAGTGAGTGGTCTGTTTTGGTTTTCTATCAAATCAAAATCTCATCAACCCTTGAGTTTTTTCAATGACCCCCTCCCTCCTCTGAACCAGTTCACTGCACTTACAGCCCCATGTACAGGACCAAACAGCGAGAAGAAACAAGAAAATTATTAAAAGTAGTCCAGTGACACTTAGAAAATGGCAATAACACTTGATAAGTGCTTATACATCTGCAAATGAGAAATATTTATACTGCAGTGATGACACTGCACAAGAACGAACACTAACAAGTCCTAATACTAACAAATAATTTGTTTTTCTCAATAGCTTGGCTGACATGCTTCCTTTTGACTCTCAGGCAGAGGTGGCAGATAGAGCTTTTAGCATCCATAATTTCAAACACTAAGTTAAAATTCCATTTGCTGATTGCCTCAAACCCCAGAATGCTTCTCTGATCAATCTTACAACAAAGACCCATGTAAAAGTGTGCCAAGGCAGACTGCTGACTCTGAGAGGAAGTCCATGCACTGATTCATTAGCGTGACTGCCAGCAGCACTGACGCATCCCTTGGAGATATCTTGCTGAAGGAGCTTCTCAATCCATAGTTTGGTTTATTGTAATGGTTACAGGTATATTAAACACCAAGAAGACTAAGCACACATTCATATGTGCTTACAGAACTGAAATTAAAGCTGCAGCTCTCTCTTAAGAGCTACAGTAGGATGTCGCTAGTGACAAGACCACGCTGCAGGGCTATTCCACAACATAAAACATGGGCATAAGGAAAGACTGCTGTGGATGAGCAGAGACTTTGTTAGAACAGGTGACACAGAGTTTGCACAGACACTCTGCCACAGACAGGATAAGGTATAAGCTGCACAGTAATCAAACAATCTTATTTTTGTACCAGTTCTTGAGTAAATTAGAAGCAAATGACCACTGTATTGAATAAATAGAACACCTGTTTGCTGCAGTTTGTCTTTATTTCATTAAGTAATTGTTAAATGGTTCATGCTATTATCCTCCCATGCTTTCCCCAAGTTGGTTTTACCCTAAATTGCACCCTCCCTTAAAGCTGTCCCTCAAGCTATTCCTCTGCCTTTGCTCTAGTCCTTCCCTTCCTTTCAAAGCAGCCCTGCCCTCCTTCCCTGCCTGTCAAGGTGATCCTGCCCCTCCTTCCCTGCCTGCCAAGGCAATCCTGCCCCTTTTTCCTGCGTGTCCCTTGTCACTCACCCCCTGGGCCAATCCCCAACTACAACCCAAATTTGGAAATCCCCTGACCCAGGACACGCCATTGGCCCATGTGCCCTTTCCTTCTCCTCCCCCTGCCCCGACTGGTCCCACATCATTGATGTAATGCCCCTGCTCCACCCCTGACATTTCCCTATTGGTTGATTTTCTGTCTCCACCCCCTGGTTTGTAGCTGTATTTAAGTCCTGGCACTGAGGCGCTTGGGCCTCCTGTGCATTACCCTCTTCACTTGGAATAATCCTTCCTGTGGAACCTCAAGACAAAGAGCCTTCTCCTTCCTCCTTCGCCCGGTCCCGGCTGTGCCTGTAACAGCATGCACTGTAGAGCATTTAGCTGTTCAGCCTCAGCTGTGGGCAAACCCCAGCCTCAGCTGTTCCCCACTCCTGTCGTGGCTACTGGAGCATTCAGAGCTAGCTCAGGTTCCAGTGGGCTTCAGCACCTCTTTGCATTTTGTTAACTCTGACTGCTTTACATAATTTTCTGAAAATACCAAAAAATGAAGAATGACTTAATACATTCATCATACACATTGTATATGATGACTAAATCAACTTAAGCTTGGGGAAATTTTCAGACAAAACAGCTGTGTTTATGTTTGTTACCAGTGTATTTTTAAGAAAAAAAGTCAATTAATTAAACAATAAATCAGTGGAAATTTACACAGATAACAGTTTCATCAAAGATGGGAATTCCATCCTTTTCAGAACAGCCAATGGTCTGCAGACACATGGGGGGTTTTTTATGTTTATCCATTTAAAATCAGATTCAGGTGCTAAATCTCAACCTTTGAACATAAGAACCTTCACTGTTATGGCCCTAACTCCTCTAATTGGAGATACTCTAATTGGTGTAAGTAATCGAACATCTTTGGTATGAAGAATATGCCACATTTCCCACAACCAAGTTAACTATATACTCTGCTCCTGTCTCCTTTTCAGTGATTGTTTTTAGGGTTTTTCTTACATTCTACTGTCATAACAGTTTAGTGGAGTCTTGGGGGGGGGGGGGGTGTTGGGTTTTTTCCTTGTTTTTTTGGGAGGATTTTTGTTTTTGGTGGGGTTTTTTTGAGTTGCCAGCTCTGTTCATTTGACTATTTTTGGAAATAAGCGCTATTAATTTTTGCCAAAGAAAATTAAGCACTGGCATTGTGCTGAGGTTAGCAAATTATGTAGAACTTCATTTCTACAAAGCAAATTGCAACAAAACTGCCAAAAACCCAACAGTGATCCATTACACATAAAAGACAGTCAGCTTATGCCCAGATCCATTTATTAGGCAACAAATTGAGAAGTCTAATGCCTTCAGTGTAAAGCTTCGACAAGCAGCTGTCCATTCTAAGCAGATTCGTGAAAACTATATTATTTAGCTGGTTACTGGGTTTGAATTTTTGTGGCTACTTTACAGTTTTATTTTATTATATATTTCTTCCATTGAAGATGATTTATTAAGTAAATCCAATTGCTCCAGGAAAAAAAAATCGTCAAAGTTTACAGTTTAAAGGTGACAAACTGTGAAATTCAGACTAGTGTAATACCTTCACCACTAAATAACACTTATTTTCCTGACAATCCAAAAGTTTCTGCAAGGAAGAAAGAAAAAAAAAATAAAGGGGGGAGAGGGAGAATGAGGCCTGTAGGTACAAGGGGTAATGGCTTTAAACTGAAAGACAGCTGATTTAGATAAGATACAAGGAAAAAACTCTCTACTTCAATGGTGGTTTGACAAAGGAAAAGGTGGCACAGAGAGGTTGTGAATGCCCCATCTCTGAAAGCATTCAAGATTTGAATGTGGAAGGCTCTTCGAAAACCTGGTCTAATGAAAGTTGTCCCTGCCCATGGGGGACAGAACTAGATGATCTTCAAAGGATCCAGCATACTCAAGCTATTCTGTGATTAAAAAGTTCATTATTTCCCTTAGTTATAAAATCATACTAGTAAAAAAAGCTTTACTGAAAAAATCTTAAATAGAATCAGTTACCTGCTAAACTCGTCCAAGAGGCAAGACAAGTAACCAAAGGTATAAAACCAGGAGTTAATAACAGTAATTTTAAATAGTAATTATCATCATAACTTCAAATAGTTTTCATTACTCTAGGGAGGTTTTTTAATTCTTCTTTAACGGTAATGAGTATATATTGTTATGGAGAATTGGGAGTCCATGCCACAGTATACTCCATTTTCTCTATCTGTATCCAGTTAAGTACTGAACACCCTGGGTTTTAGCCAGCCTCTGTAGAACCTGGATGCACAGATAGACTGGGGAATGGCCTGAGAGTAGTGCCATGGAAAGAGCCCTGGGGGTGCTGGTCATGGCCGGTTGAATGTGGGTCAGCAGTGCCCTGGCAGCCAGGAGGGCCAGCCCTGTCCTGGGGGGCACCAGGGACAGCATGGCCAGCCAGGCAAGGGAGGGGATTGTCCCGCTCTGCTCTGCCTCACCTCGAGTGCTGGGGGCAGTTTTGGGCACCAAAACATAAAAAAGACCCTGAGCAGTTAGAAGGAGTCCAAAGGAGGCCACGAGGATGGTGAAGGGCTTGGAGGAAGCTGAATGAGGAGCAGCTCAGGTCCCTTGGTCTGTTCAGCCTGGACAAGAGAGACCAAGGGCAGAGCTCACTGCAGGTACAACTTCTGGTGAGGGGAAGAGGAGGGGCAGACTCTGATCTCTGCTCTGTGGTGACACTGACAGGATCTGAGGAAATGCCCTGAAGCTGAGTCAGGTGAGGTTTAGGTTGGATATCAGGAAAAGGTTCTTCACCAAAGGGTGGCTGGGCACTGGAACAGCTCCCCAGGGCAGTGGGCACAGCACCAGCCTGGCAGAGCTCCAGCAGTGTTTGGACAACGCTCTTAGGCACGTGGTGACTCTTGGGGATGTTCCCTGTGCAGGGGCAGGAGCTGGACTCAAGGATCCTTGTGGGTCCAACTCGAGATTCTGTTATTCTAATCTAGATTTCTCCCTTTCATGATATTGCATTACTTATGGCAAAGGATTTTTTTAGTATGGAACAAATTGCAATAAAATCCAATACTGACATTATAAATTAATAAAGTACCTGCCTAACATTTATCCTTCAATGACCAAAAAAAACTGCACAGAAAAAAAAAAGAGACTCTGTTATTAGTCTGATGTCAAAGTGTTCTCAGTACATGAAGAGCATTTGCTCATATTGACATATACTGAAAGTAAGAGCGTTTTACCATCTTAGTTTCATTTATTCTGTATTTGTTGACATGCACAAAATACTGTCTCTAGCAGACTGATGAAAAGCCCATACTTTGATCTTTTTTACAATAGAAAACATTTTAATGGACAAAAGCTCCTGCCTTCAATTCAAGCTCCTGAAGCTGCTTCACTGTGATGCAGAGCACAAAGGAGACTCTGAAATATTACTTTCAAGAACACTCTGATATAGTAGTGGAAGCCACAAGAATTAAGAGGATTTTGCATATTTCCAAGCTCAGACTGTCCATGGCAGTTTAGGATCTCAATTGCAATAAAACTCCCTGGGGCTTGCATGACCAGGTTGTGGTAGTGGGGCAGGGGGGCTGCAGGGGTGGATGCTGTGAGAAGCTGTTGGAGCTCAGCACTGCTGTTGCAAAGGCTGAGCCCATCAGTGATGGTGGGGGCTCTGGAAGCTGTATCAGGGAAAAGGCAGGAAGCAAAGAACAGACAGACCGAAACAAGAAAGAAAAGAATATACTAAGCAGATACATTAACTTCTGTTTAACTCTAAAATCCTATATCTTAAATTTACCTGTTTATAGCATGCTCATTTTCTTCACACTGTTTCTTTCAGGCCATGTGGACTGACACAGTTGAAAAGCAGGCCATGCAAGCTTTGCCTGAATAGTGTACTTTAAAAATTGTTCTGGCAAGTTGTTTAAAGAGCCAGGTTTTTCTCTGCTAGTCCTTATGCAGGAAGATATGTTTTGAATCTGAGATCTATATGTTTGAATGTCTCATTGGAAGACCACAATTAAGCTTGATTGTGTGAAAACTGAACCTGTTTTGAAAACCTACAAACATTTAAAAAAAAAATTAGCTTCATACCTATTTTTAATTCTTCAGCTCATTGTATGTGTGACTAAAATCCAATTTAAGTCCTACTTTGAGTCCTGAACTTAAGAGAATCTGGATTATCTTTTTTCCTGCACCAGATCAAACTCAATTTGAACCAACAACTGACATTCAGCCATCTTCATTATCATATTTTTCAATATGATGACAAATTCAAGCTCTTTAATGATCAACAGTATCACAGCTAATATACATAAGTCAGCTTTTAACAGCACTGCAATAAAGTTGCATAAGCCATGAATTTAAGACCTCCTTAGCTTCAATTTCATGTACTGTAGTTTATAATACATTCATGTGTTTGGGGTTTTTTCACCATATGGAGGCAACTTGCCACTTATAACCAATAAGTCAAAATTAAACTTCTTAATCAAAATTCTTCTTTTTTCAGCTAAATTATATTGCATCTTTACATTGATTATTGTATGAGTTTGAGTTCTGTATGATTTCTTGGATTTATAATGTGGTGAGGCCTGTAGACCTGAATAATATGATAATAATAAATATAAAACAGATATAAGCAATGCTTTACATTTGAATGCTAAATGTGATGGAAATCAGTGTCAAAATAAGACACTTTCTCACACATCTTAACAGATTAAACTCAGGTACACCAGGCTTAACTGAGGGGTATACACAGAGAGCAAAAAATGGCATTTAACACCACCTGCAACACTTGAAAAATGAATGAAAAATATTTCTATTTGTATGCTATTCTTTTTTCCAGTAAGGAATAAAGACAACTTATTGGCATCATTCAGTTCTGAAAGCTTATTTAAACCTCAGTTAAAGGTAAATTTTACAGCATGAAAATATTGTCCCTTGGCATTCATCAACTTGATAAACTGTTTCATCCAGTAATTTTTTCTTTTAAAACCTACATTTGGCACAACTAAAGTTATGTAAACCTGTATGACTCTTTCTGTATTACTTGGAATAAAAAAGAAAGTCAAAGTGTTATTTCAATCATTTCAAAAATACATTTGCAATTTTCTTTTATTTCAGAATTTTTTGGTGTTAGATAAATGTTACTTGATGACTAAGAAAATTATTTACTGCTTTGTGCAAAATAAAATAGTATCAAATACAACTTTAATTGTACCAACCTGTCAGACATAAAAATAACCTGCCTGTCATCTATTTCCACCAGTGTCATCATTCTTTTCCTGTTTCTACTTTGTTTCCAAGTGAAACTGATTATTACTGCTAAAATATTACCCATCAGGAAATACATCATCTTCTCAAGGGCCTTGCTGATTTACTACCAGAGTTTCCTTGGTGAGTTTCCACTTTGCAAAGGCACTCATTAAAATTCACAGGTTTAAGTGTTCTGTGCTTTGTTCTCCTAACAATGGGAAGTGCTCTTGGGGAAAGAAAAATAAATAAACTTTATAAGGTATCTTATGAATAAGTAACAAAAGGATGTTATTAGGTTTGGCTCAGTGTTCGTAGCTCCAATATGATGTCACAGCATAACAAGGTAATTAATGTATAATTAGTAGCATCAGTAGCAAAAGGATCACTTTGCATTATGTGAATAAAACCATATCTCTTCTGCCTCAGTGTATGCCTTTTATCTACTCTGCATAGCTGCTACAGGAGCAAAGAGAAACTAATTTTGTTTGACTTCGTGATTTTTGGAGTGACAATGAAGTTGCAAATCCTCTGATTGATCCAACTTGAATTTATACTCAACAGCCAAACGTATCTTTATTCTAATGTAATGTCCCTGTCAAGCAATATCTGACTTCAGTATATACTATCAAATATCTTCCAAACCTTTATTAAACTTTAAAAAGCAAGGCATGTACAGAAATTTACCTCATACTAACATAATTAACTTTTAGCACCCTTTTTTGTTCTGTTAAATTATATTCTACAAACTAAAGAAAAGGGGCAGCCATTCTCTATTGTCTCCTCAATTTGTACATTTTTCATCAACTCCTGTTCTCCTTTCTTTCATCACCTTACATTCACAAACAACTTTTCCACATGCATTTTCTTGTTCTTGAAAGATGTTCTTCAGATTTTTAGGGAACAAGGTTTTTTGCTCCACATATATAGATCACTCTAAACAGGTTTGCCTTGGGCATGGCAAAGGGCAGGGTCTGACTCTGCAGTGTGAGACTCCCAGCTGGCTGCCCCTGCCTCCCCAGCCTGTTAACTGGCCAGAACTGCTCCTTGGCAATCCCGCTTCTCCTGCCTTTAATCTCTCTGCAGGGCTGGCTGAACACGTAGCATATCTATTGCATAATGCTTGGCATTACACAATTATTCAAAAGAGTGGAGGATAAGGATAATTTTATTGAACATACAATAAAAAGCAAATTTCACATGAAAAAAAAGAGAGAGTATGTTTCCGTTAACTAAAAAAGGTAAATCAGGCTGTGGGCTTTGACAGATACTTGTTTTGCAAGGCATTAAAGTCCAATCTAGTTTAAGACTTAGAAGACAAAACTGTATTTTGATTTTTAACCGATCTGATAACCATGTTCTCTACTGCTTCTAAGACAGATATATACATTCATACAAGCTCTCAGTTCTCACAAAACCCTGGGGGAAGATTATCACTAATAAGTCTTGGCACTTGGTATGTGCTAATATTCAGCTGTACTCAGTAAAACAGCTCTGAACAAAAAAATTCCCTCAAAATAATTTTATTCTTATAAAATAAATAGGTTTTTTAAGTAACTTCAGCTATGTATCAAGCCTACATTTTCCTACAGTTTCACTAAACATCCTGCTCTGGAAGATTTTGATCTCTACTGTCTCTAGACTTTTTTTGAATTTTTAAATACACCTCTGGCAAATAAATGCTGTGATAGATACAGAATCTAGTCTTGTACACATAACAATCTAAGTAGGAGACATCATTTTCAGGATATGTCAGTAAACCAGACCATATCCAAGGCTACATCCAAGCCAACTTGATCTAGACAAGCTATATGAAGATCAGCAGCTCCACGGCAATTATACACAACACACAAACTTCCCAAGAAACCAGATAGTCAGACATCAAATATGTAGTAAGCTCCATCTGCCCTTTCTTTATTGCCAAAAATACCTCGTTTGGTTTTCACAGAACTAGGTTTGATACTCCAATACTAACAATTATACTTTAAAGAACAAAGCTGAGTCATTCTGCCTTGAAAATAACATCTGTGCTGTGTTAATGAACATGTGTCAGAGATGTACAAGTAGCACTCTCTTGGTGTTTTCCAAACTGAGTAATGGCAATGTGGGTTTTACTGGGTAAACTAAAGGCAACAAGCATTACTCAGCTGCTGAGATCTGTCACCCTTCTTATGAAATACTACTTTTACATAAAAAATTTGTCATTGAAACAGAGCTATTTGGAAGATTGTGTATTAAATTTGAATGGGATTGGTGTGCAGGTTGTTTTTTTCAACACAAACATGCAAAAAGTTCACAGAAAACTTTTCTCAGCTTACGTGAATATCCTACATCGATGCTCCCTCCAGAGTTGTACAGTTTGGGCACCCGAAACATATTTAAGAAAGGAAAAATTATGAATAATACAGTTGTGATACTGAGAAAGAAAATTATTTTAGAAAAATTAAGATGGTACAGAATTTAAGATTAGCATGCTCTGATAGATATCCATACTTCTAAGCTTGTATAACTTATTCACACGTGTACCATGAAAATGTCTCCCAGATCCCAGTCCTAGTCTCACATTTGTCTTCAGCATTTCTCTCTATTGAGGAGATTTTTCATCTATGAATGGAAACGCACAAACTTATTTGCAGGGCTCCTTAATTGACATTACATTGACTCCAATTTAAATCTGGTTTGGTAATTCATTTAACTGCTTTTAGAAGGAGATGTGGACATTCTGGTTCAATTAGGTACAATGACTTCCAGAGCAGCAAGAGAACAATTTTCATTCTAGAAATGATAATACACTTGGTGGTATTCACTTTGTGTAAGTCCCACCTTCCTTTATCGTTCCCCCATTTTTAATCTCACCTTTATAAAATAATTTCCTGTTCAATAAAATATTCATATCAATGGCATGCCATTAAAAATTATTTTATATTTATACCGTGTTTAAGATATTTTTAAATTGTAAAAATATTTCATATTTTCATATAGTGCAAAGAAGGATATACTCAGAAGCAGACCAGAGTATGATTAACTAAGAAATTATCTAGCTAATGAGATTAACAAAGGTATTTACAGGCTTTCACTTGCACAACAAAGTTTGACAGTACACAAAGTTACAGGATATGGCTTGTTCAACACAATATTTTAATGAATACACATTCCTCATCTTCTCTGCTTACACCAGAAATATTATTTTTTCCTTTGATAAAACTTTAAGAAAGTAAATATGAGGATGAGGACTGTCTCTATTGAGAAGCCTTTCTCTTGAATATCTAGAGAAGTGCACAATCACATATCCTAAGTTAGGTTGCTCAGTTTCCAGGCACTTCAATGAATTTCCATTTATGGGTCACAGAAAAAAAAGAAAGAAAACAAACTTCCAATGCACTAAAAACACTACCCATTTAAAATATATTCTAAAAAATTGTGAAATTTATTTGTACCTGCATTTCAAGAAAAAATTAATTCTTGCAGGCTATTACTGCAATATAATTAAATTAAATAATAATAAAATAGCAATAAACTATATACTAAATAGTAAAACCAATTTGAATTTCTAAGCCTTTGTTCTTCACCTTTATTTCTTCATTTTTTGTTGACGTTCAGCTAATTAAAAACTTGCTTACTTGAAATGAGGTGAAGCTTGTGGTTTTATTCTTTTTTTAGAGGGATGGTAGAATCCTTCTAGAAGTTTTAAAAGTGTGCCCCTATGGACAATATGATGTTGATTCTGTGTTCACATCTCTTGGCATTTCTTTCCTTATTTGTTCATTCTACAAAATCTCCTGTGTTTTTTTCCACTTACCCTGTTATGTTTTTGACCGATTTTTTTTTTGCTCTGCTTCCAACCCACACTTTATCTCCTGCCAAGGGAATTTTAAGCCATTAATCACTGTCAGATTTCCATACTCACAATATTTAACCAAATTCAACAACTCATTCATCCATATTACAAAAAAATAAATGAAAAAAATAGAACTACTTGAGAATAATGGAGAGTGCTAGCTTTCTAGAGTTTGATAATTTTGCTTAGTACACAAATATACTGAGTGGATAAACATGCATTAATCAGGATTGAAATTACCATCTAATCACAATTTTTTTTTTTTTTTTGCTGTAGCTCTTTAGACATTTGCATACCGAACGCATACCAGAAGAATGACCCAGGAGTGATCACTCACTTACTGCATTGTGCTTACTTTTCAAATGCTAAAACATTGTTCGAAATGCAGAATTTCACAAAAAAAAATGATCATCCTAACATATCCACTGCGAGTCATTAGGAAAAAGGCTTCCATAGGAGGTCAGTGCAACACTGGAACAGCTCTCCTGGAGACACTGTGGAATCCCTTTCCTTAAAGGCTTTCAAGACTCAGTCAAATAAAACCAGAGCTTATCTCATGTCTTTGGTAGTTCAACCCTGCAAGGATTCATTCTGTAAAAGTTTTAGAAAGTTCTCTCAGCTATATATTAAAATAATCTGTTTTGGAGCCCCTAACTGAAGGGGAATGAGCAGTCCAAAATCACAAAATCATAGAATATGCTGAGTTTGAAACAGACCCACGAGTATCACAAAGTCCAACTTTTGGCTCTGCACAGGACGCCCCAAGAATCACACCATGTGCCCAAGACATTATCCAAGCTAACCTCAAGTGTAAATAAAGTTCATCAGCACTATGATGTTGCTGAATTTTACAAAATTCTCAAATAAAAAGACATTATAAACCAAATTGCATAATCAGGTGACTGCAGAATACTCCTAAATATAATTATGAGAAAAAAAGTTAAAAACCAAAAATAAAGTAACTACTTTGAAAAAATAAACCAAGTATCTATTTAACATAAATTTGATCAGTACGATGATGTAGGAACTGAGATGACCAGAACGCAAGAAAAAACCCAAGTTCAGATAAACTATGAAATTAAACAAGTATATAATAGCTGAAAATAAAGATTCTGGAGGTTTTTCTGAAGTATTTTATTATAACCCTTTTCCAGGTCATTATAGTAATGTGGGCAAAGTGCATGAAGTTGCTTCTTATAGAAATGCTCCCTTAAAATCAATGGTTTTGGCACTTAAAAATGCTCACAAAAATAAATCTATTTTAATTCTAAACAGCCTTTTCAGCTGGAGGCCATATGATCATGGTTAATTTTTGTATAAATAGACCTGGACCAAAAGAAACTGAGATAAAGCAAGATCTTGAAGAGTTACAGTTAAAGCATTACCTGCAGAGGATTACAGTAGACAAGCAGTCACATTTCATGCCAAACTATGACCTTTGTCACATTCATTTAGGAAAGGTGGCTGTACAAGGAGAACAGCACTCTCTCAACCAGTTATTCTCTAAAGTATATGGATTGGCATATTTGATTTCCTTCAATAAGAGCCACATATAGTAGGGGCCTGTATTACAAAACTTCGTGACGCTCCGTTCCACTGAATGGAAAGTCAGCCTAACGCTCAGGACTGTACTTTCCCTTTAATGCATATGACACTTCTGACATTACTAATGGAGCCTAATTACACTTGTTAGTCCTATTCAACACTTCCTTTTCAAATTATTAATTGCAAGAAGCCTCATGCTTTAGTGCAGCATGAAATGAAGCCCACACCAAAGAAAACAATTATCTTCTCTCCACGCAGATTCTTTGTTCATCTTCCAGCTTTGCTTTTTATTAAGAGGTTTGAGGACGGGGTCTAAAGAAATCATAAAACAGAATTAAATATAATAATGTTTATCTAAATTTAATAGTTTTGCCACCTCTTTGTTGCCTATTGTATCCTGGTAAATGGAATTGGGAAAAAAAGACATTTGGCCATGGATTAACTGCATGATTTTAGAGCATCAGTCTTCTGCTGGAAACAGACACAGAAGAGAAGCAGCATAATCACCTTGTTTCTAAACAAGCAAAATTTGCCATGAAAAGGTACAGAAAAATAAACCCTCCTATGGTTAGTAAATTAAATAGGGCACAGGGATAAATAAATTATAATGCAAAGTACGGGGAAGACATGGAAGAAGAGACAAAAATTATGTGAAATTACCAGACTTCAGCCAGGCTACAGATCCTTGACTGTATTGCAGAAAGAAAAGCTACTATCACTGTAAAGTCACTTTTAAATTTTTTGTTTTAAATAAGGTTATTGAGAACTTGTAAACTTAGAGACTAAAACATGTTTTCCTTTGTAGGCTACTCTGCTTTATATTAATGAGGCCATAGCATTGAAAATACTTGCAAATTTATCAACCACCACTAGGGCCTGAGCTTTCCATGGTTTTCTAGCATCATGATTGGTTTCTGAACAAGGGTCCAAAATCTGAACTTTGATTAGTTTAACTATCATTGCATTTACTCTGGAAAGATGATTTAGTGTAGCATCCTCTGCCTTACACTGCTGACAAAATGAAAGAATAGTTTAGATAAATACAAGCTGTCAGAACTATTTTGCAGCTTCTAAATACTTTTATTCCATAAATATAGGATTGTGTATGTGGTTTTGTTTTGTTTTTTTTTTTTAATGAGAAGTCAGTAATGCATATTATCCTGAAGCCAAGTTCACAAACGTTTTGTTTGCTGTTTATCTGTTTCATCCTACTAAAACTTGGCAATAATTATACACTAGTTCATACTTCTGATATAAGCCCTTACAGGTGAGTAGAAGGTTATCAAGGAGACAGAGAAATGACATGAGGAGCTGAAAGAATCAGCTATCTAAAATAATAAATGTATGTACTTATGAAATTATGTGGTCACTCAAGCACAAAGACAGAAGGTGGATTAATAGAATGTGACTGTCAATTCCTTCCTCTTCTTCTGTGTTCTAAGCAGAGATCAAGAATACCACTGCCAGAACTGAGGAACAGCAAATGTTGAGCAGAGCTGAGAGTCAGTGAAAGTCTAGTCTGAAACTATTTTCATGTATGCATTTCTATTATACTTATTACATACACTATGGAGAAGGACACTATATCACAGCAAAATAAGCTGAGATAAATAGAGTCATTAGGGGCCACGGAGAAAATTCAACTTGTACAATATCAGAGTTGCTATTTGTACATTGTAGCATCTAGAACATATTTGGCATGTCAGCAATTTCATAAAGCTAAAAAGGAAACCATATAATCATTCAATAGCTTTTTCGTGACTTAAGTTCTGTCCAGCTACAAACACCTTTAGAGGACAGACTTTATAGGCTTGTTAAAGCTTGTACTGCAATGCCATGGTCATGGTAAATCAGCCAAATCATGGGTGTACGCATACAGAATCCAAAGCTGGCATAAGGAGCAGCATTTTCACTAACACCAGTTCTACTGTGCCTACTTTCACTACAGTACTTGGGGCTTGAGAGCCCAAAGCTTTAGGAATCTTGCATAATTAAGTGCTGTAACAACATTTTGATACGTTACCAGCATATTCTACCCTTAAATAGCAAGCAGAGTTTTGAGTACCCATTTATCTTCTTGTTGCTTCAGGGACACCAGAGTAAATGTGTTCTAAGCAAGGCTGTGCTCCATATATTACACATGTGCATCAACACCAATGGCACATTTGTTTCTGGCTTTGTCAGGTGGACAAGATTTCTGAAGATTGCCTGAGTTTAGAACATTACTAGAAAATAATTTTTATTATAATTATTAGTAATATGTATCATTAGTATAATGCATATATTTTTGTAATAATATCCTGATATAAAACTAATATATTGCTTAGTACTGTAACAGGTTCAAGCTTACAAAAAACACATACAGACTTGAAAAATGTTTGAAAAGCAGCTTGGTGTGAGAGCTTTCTCAAGCAGTTATCACAAATTGTAGTTGATTCTTAGTCCACTTCAGGAATGAGTCTTAAAGCAACATAATCATATCATCTGAGCAGCTGAATATTGCAAACACCTTCTTTATCTCTGCAGTTTTTTGGAGACTCAGGAAATCTTAGCCTTCAGAGAAACAGAAAACTCATACAATTAATCTCACCAGGATGGTTGCTTTGGAAATTATTAATTAAGTAAAAAGCACCATCACTGTAATTGGCCTGAAAGAAAAAAAAAAAAAGAAAAAAAAAAAAAAAGTAATGCCTAATTCTATAATCTGATTCCATTAAAATAACAAAATTAATTTGGGATGGTAAGGATGAATGATGTCCTGATTGCTGAGGGCATGGCCCTGCCTGCCCATCTCCCTTTCCCTACAAGGCAGCCAGCCCTGTTGTTCCCTTGCACAGGCTATTGAGGTGCAATGGGTGGAACAGCAGGTAGAGGTTCTCTGCTTAATGGGCACTTATAGGAAAAAAAATAATTCAGATATGCCCCTAATAGTCCACAGCCCAGCTCAGAGAGCAAAGATCCAAATGGAACAGGCAACTCAAAACACTCTAGAAAGTTATATCTACAACTCCCAACTGATCAGGTAAATTGTGGATATGAAGATATCTGTTACTTTCTATCTCTAAGGCCTCTCACTGAAGGTTTTTTTGATTAATAAGAGCAAGTCTAATCTGCAGAAAGTGTTATAATTTACGAGCCTTCAAATTATTGGTGTTTAAGCAGATTTTTTGAAAATCAACTTTGCATCTTCCTAGCTCCAAGAATAAGCTTGATTAAATAACAGAGAATATCAACTAAACAGAAAAAGCAACTGAACCACAGAGAAGGAATAACCAAACAAAAGAGACCAAAGATTCTGAGCTGCAGAGAAACTTGACTGATTTCTGCTGGACTTCTAGGAACCTAATTTGGGAAGCCAAGTGAAACTTGTGCATACACTAAGCACAATTTGGGAAGGCTTTCTGCCAGTGATGTCCTCCTAAATGTTGTATAGGTAAACACTGGCATTTACAGAGAACACTGAAGACTTCAGTTTGCCTCCTCAATCTATTTTGCTCTCTTCTACAAGAGGGCATATAGAAACAACAGCTACTGTGCAGCCTCAAACTGAAAATTTATTAAGCAAGACTAACCATAGATGTAAGTCCTTAACAGAGAAAAAAAATATGCTTTAAAAATTTTAACAAAAAATACCAGTTTTACACAGTACAAAGCTGTTATTAATGTTCTTCAGAATATGTTCCTTAGGTCACAGATATCCTTTTCTCTGTTCCCTTTCTATTTCTTCTTACCTTCAAGCTACCAAAGGTGTATTTCAATCTTGAAAATGTCATAAGTTAGCCTATGAGTTAATTAAATGAACAGTTCATCACATGACAGGGTGAGCATTAAAAAATTTATTAATTTTACAAATGTACTGTATGGCAAACAAACTTGAGTATTTTCAGATTACCCTTCCCAAAGGTACAAGGCTTAAGGCTCAGGCATCAATTATTAAAGGACTTTGTTTTAGACCCAGATTCAGTGCTCTTCTTAGTCATCTCCTGGTGTGAATTAGCTAGAGACCAAGCTTTTAAGCTTGGCCCTGAGGTTCTTTAATATATCTTTAATTATCTTTAAAGGAGGAAAAACAAGTCAATATTCTTAGACACATGATAAAACTGTCATATACCTTTTTCATAAATATGTATTTAAGTAAAGCCTTCTTTAATGAAGCATTCTGTGATGAAAACAATCATTCATAGATCCTAAAAGATCAGATTTGAAAGGTGAATAGAATTCTTTACATTGGTGAAAAATAATTTAAGGTTGACATGGAAAGCTCTAAAAAATATGGAGATTATGAAAGACCAATAAGGATGGATTAACTGACACTGAATTTTTGGGGGCAACAGGAGATAGAAACAACACTGCTATTTTAATATTTACTAATAACAGAAATTGAATAGTCCTTAATTTTCTTCCCAACAGTCAGCATAACCCTTAGGACAACGTTTTCCTAATTTTCCCGCAGTAAAGTATTTAAAAGATGTCCTTCATTTTTAAAGGGTACATATTATAACCTTATTTTATTTCAAGACAAAATCTATAAATTCGTTAGACTAGCTTAATTGTTAATATCCTTTTTTCCCACTATATCTTTTCATAGAAACATGGAGATTAAGGACATGGCTTATAAAATAAAATATATTTTTAAAAAATGCAACCAGTTAGCCAAAGTGTCCTATTTCCAAAATTACAAATCACAAGATTGTAAAAAAATATTTCAACACAAATATAGTTAACAGATTATTCATTTTGAATATAGAAAAACAAATGGAGTGTGGACAATTTTTTTTTTTTTTTTCTGGTACACCATTCTAAGTACTTGAAAGCTATGCAGTTATTTCACAAGTATCCAGAGGACTTCTAAAACTTTCCATATCTATGCTGAAAAAATTGATTCATTCATCTAATCTGTTCTGACAGCTGCAATCAGAGATCATAAGCTCTGCAGATAAAGGACCAATTTTTTACGGTATGTTTATACATTGTCACGTGCAAAATGTGCAAAGTGTAAACTATTACTGTGTTTTAAAAACCAATGACAGTCAGACTTCACAGTGATGTGAGCACTTTCTCCCTGTAACTCCCCAGCCTCAAAAGGTGTTCAGGACTCTGCCAAAGTATCCTCCACTTCACTGCATACTTGTGATGAAATTCCACTTTTTTTTTTCCTATTGGTAACACTTCCTTCCCCCCACCCCCCCACCCCCCATGAATCTCTTCTCATTAAAATCCGTTCAGCACTTCTGCTTTAACATTTATAAAGTGATCTGTCAACACGGTGACGTGTCTATATAAAAAACAGATGCAAGGTTCCTGACATCAACCTGATTAATGAGAACAAAGTGTAATGAGAATTTCTAGTGGCTAATGTCACAGCGAGAAAGAACAAAAAAACACTGCAGACTCTTCTGGTACATACTACACCATATTAGAACTGTGTGAAATATGAAATATGGTACTATTTGTCTAAATCTGTGAACTAGTAACAGAAGAATAGCTTTAAACCATGTCAAACTTTAGCAAAATCAAAACAAAGCAAGCAAGCATATACTTCAAACTGGCCTACAAGACTGCCAGACATTTTTAATGGTTCACCCAGAATTTACACAGATGCTCAGGGGGTTTTATTGGCAAAATTTGGGTTTTCCCTCTCAGAATAAAGAAGCTGAGATCATTAAAAAAAAAAAAATCAAGCAGTAGACACAGCTGAATGAGGAAAGCTAACTGGACATTTTATACTATAAGGAAATGTAGGATATAAGAGGGAATGAAGCATGCTTAAATGTTGCCATGAAATAAGACACTCAGAAGCAAAAACAAATTCACTGCTTCTGTCTTATGTTGTTTCCCCTTCTGCCAGATAACCAGCCATTACCCATGCATATCACAGTAGTAAAATGACAGTATTCTTGACCTACATTCTTGCATCTACTGAAGTTAACTAAACTCTGAAAATCAACTATTTTTAGAAATTTTCACTCTGCATACGTAGTCACAGAATTATGCAGGAAATAAAGTAGAAGTTAAAGAAAAATTAGGGTAAAAAGGCAATTAATCCAACAGTTTCTGCTTCTTCAGGAAAGGCTATATTTTTCCTGAAAAGTATAGCATCTGGCTGGCTCACTACTTTGATAAAAAGAGGTAATGATCTGTAATATGCACTAATTTTACTGAATTATTTCTTTTATCACCTAACTTACTGGCTGAAATCAATGCTCAAGTTACTGGCCTAGTTCAATGCTCTGAACTGAAGGGAAAACAAAAAAAAGTATTACAAAATCATATACAGACCAAAGATAAACATTTGCATCTTTTGCTAAGATGGTATATCCCCACTGATTGTGGCCAAAAGGTGTTTGATCCTGCTCTCACTTAACTAAAATCATCAAAACTTTGACCTTAGGAAACTCATTTGTTAAAGCTAATAATATATTTATGTTTTAAAAAAACTTTCATTTCTTTAAGGCTCATAATCTTAAGATGTCTCAGGTGACAAATCAGAACATCTAAATCAGGCTCTTGCTTTTAAATGGCCACTGAAGTGACCTAGTTACTGTTGCTTTATTCCTGTTTTTCTCATCCTCTCCCCAGTGTCATGGTATTACAAGGAGCAGTTTACCTGTCCAGCAAATGTTTCTCTTAGAATTAGACATATGTGCTGCATTACCTCTTTCCTTTGAAAATGTTGTCCAAGGGTCTTATACATCCATTAGAACAACTGTTGTAAATGCAGGCAAACCCAATGGGAAGAGATGATGATGTCCGACTCAGTTCAGAAGGCTGAATGATTTCTTGATTATAATTATGCTAAAATACATTAATATACTATATAAAGGAAAATACTAAAACTACAAAACCTACTTGTTCTATCATCTATAGCTAACCCTCTCCCAAGAGTCCAGACACAGGTGGATCTGATTGGCCATCAGGCTCAAACAATCCTCACCAGAATCCAATCAAGCAATCACTCCAGGTAAACAATTCTCCAAACACATTCCACATAGGAAAAACAAGGAGCAGAAATATAAATTGTTTTCTCCGTGCACCTCTATGAAAAATCCTGAGAGAGAAATGTGCTGCCACAAACACACCATGTTGTGAGCCATCTCACCTCTGAAAAGCTGATAATTCTGTCACACACTGAGGTCTCACGCGTTGGTCAATTAGATGGATGAACAGAGTTAAGAGTCCTTTGTAAGGAATAGTGTTAATGACTACATCTTTTAAGAGGGAAACTCAGAAGCAGAACATGTAACTTTGCTATTCACAAATTGTAAGTATAGAGATAAACAAACGGTATTTATGACCACTTCTCCTTAAAGATGGACAAAGCAAACAAAAAATTAGATGGGCTCATCATATCAGTGGCCAAAAAACAAATAGCTGATCCTGAGTGGCAAGAAACATGGAAATCATGCATGAGCTTTTAAACTATGATAGAAATCTTCACAATGACTATGCCATCAGTCAGCTGTAATTTTTTTAGCTTTATTATTATTGAATAACACAGATGTAGACTTTTTAGCTTGTCATCTTAGTTAAAAAAATAAATTTGGATAGCTGCAGAAATCTGTCTTGATACTGTGCCTACTGTCACATTTCAATGAGATTTCTCAAGGCAAACAAGAACAGCTTGCCTACTATGACTCAGGCATCTTTTGAATCATACCTGCTATTATAAACTGGCTTGGAAAGCATTATCATGTTATTTTTTGTGCTTCTGGAATTAAAAGCCATTGCTGCTTTCAAATTACAACCCTCTATTGCAAAAAAAAAAAAACAAAAAACAAAAAAAAACCACCCAAATATTTCAAAACATTACACTGCTCCATACATATGGAGATATATACGTACATGGATATATTTTCTTATGTGAGAAAAATTAATGGAAGAAAAATTTTAGAGAGCAAACCATAACAGAGAAGATTTAAACAGTTCCCTCAGAAAGTAATTCATAGAAGATAATTCCTATAAATTCAAGAGCGGCAGAAAATTCCCATACCCTATCTCT
Source organism: Taeniopygia guttata (assembly GCF_048771995.1). Lineage (NCBI taxonomy): Eukaryota > Metazoa > Chordata > Aves > Passeriformes > Estrildidae > Taeniopygia > Taeniopygia guttata. Next base: position 14,538,171 of record NC_133031.1, on the reverse strand, counting down.
CGCAGTAAACTGAACATCCATTACATGGAAGCTCCCGTAAACAGGTACATGTGCCTGGATTTATTAAAAGTTTATTATTGCATCACATTTACTTCAGGCATATAGCTGTTCCCCATTATAGAGTAACTCTCCACATACACTGACAATATAGCACCACACAGAACTAAGAGTACAGTCTCCAACCAAAATATATTTTAAAAGAGGTCCCTTGGTAAGCATACTATTTTAACATACCTTTTTAAATAGATTGCCTGAAGTATTTTTCCTTAGTGGTACAGAAGCAATTATCAATTCATTATGTCTATTCATCTTCAAAAGGGAAGAGCAGGGTAAAATCCCATGTCACATACAATCCTTCTCTGTCCACATTTATTTGCACTACTGAAAGTGATGTGGTTGCCAGAATCTTTCCTAAAAAACTTTCCTTTTTTATAGTTCTCATCTGTCTTACCATGTTTTCCAAAGCAATCTTGGTTTCATGAAATTCTTACTTGCACTAAAAATTCTTTCACTGATGCAGTCTATGTACGGCCTTCTTTTATATCTTCCTGATCTACCTTGGAAGTTCTGAGGTACAGTCAAGCAATATGTTCAAGAGACAGCAAAAGCTTTTAAAAGCCTGAAATTACAGCATAAAGAAAACTTCCCATAAGCTTTTCCTTGCATCCTGCTACACCTGAATTGGCTAACACACTGTTTACATTCAAGGTTTCCAGATCTGAATTGAGAGTCCAATGAGCTCAACAGAAATCTTTCTACTAATGTCATTTGGCTTTGGATCAGGTCCTAAATTGACAGTTGTCACTAAATTGTTCTCTTGCTCCTTGCTTTTTCTCTGTCAGTCACTTCAATTTCACTATGATGTCATTCAAGGATTCATGGAAAATGGACTTGCTATATAGTCACATTAACAAGACCTGATAGCCAATAACAATATTCAAGAGTATAAAAATTCACTTTTCAGTACATTCCAGTTAGTGCCACATCTCAGTTCAGTCAGCCAGCACCAGTGAGATCATTTTTGGCTCCTTATTTGCAACTTAGTGTTTGGAAATTAACAGTTTTGAACTCCATTAAGAATTCCAAATATAGAACAAGTCTGTTGGAAACATCCCTTACCCATTTCAAATCTCTCTTAAATCCTGGTTTATAACTGTCAAATTTTATATTACACAATTATATTCAAATGAAATTTATGGTGCAGGAAAGAGTGCATTTTATTGAATTTTGTTTGCTTTCCTGTAAAGGATTTCCTTCTTTTATGCTTTATGTTCTTATCTTTATGTTTTCTTTTTACCTATCACACCCCATTTATCTGGGTGCTCAAGAACAAAGCAATAGCAACAAAGTACTTCAGAGAATTTGGGAACACTGAATGCAAACTGCACTCTCACTGACCCTTAGGGAAAAAGGTACCTTTAAAACATGTTTAATCTAGGAACAGAAATTATATAATGCCTTTAAATGACAGCAATGATAACATCTAAAAAGTCTCTAAAATCTATTCCACAAAAAAGTAACTTGGTGTTCCTGGAAGTTTGACTAAATCACAAGCAATTAAAACAGCATGTGAGACAGATGATGGATCTGTCTTCATATCAAACCCTGTAAGCTCAGCATTGTGCCTTTCCAGGCTCATTACATGATCCAGAAATAAATCCTGCTATATAGGTTAGAGTGAAACATGAGAGTGAACAGAGAGAGAAACACTGCTTTGTGGGAAAGCAATGCACAGAACAGCTTCAGGCTTTTAAAAACTAATAAATCTGGCCTCCTGCACACGCTATTCAACCAGCTTACCATTTCTGCCCTCAGTGCTTTTGTCTGGTTCACTATATACCATAACATTTGTCAGGAAGTTCATTATATCCACTTATCTAAGTTAGTGCTGAGTGGGAAATATTACCAGCTAAAAAAAGAGTAAGGGGGTAGGGCTCCCTGATTCTTTCGAAAATATCCTCTAATACTGAGGGGTTTAGATTTTGTTTTTATTTCCCCTAGGGGTGACAAGTAGTGAAGATAATTATTGCTTATTATGACACTTTCAGCATTTCACAGAATTAAATACGTGACTCAACACAAGAGCAGTTCATGATTTCTCCATGAAGTAGAGAAAGCAAAAGCGTGTTGTATACTTGAGTATGGTAATTACACTGGGCATTCAGTATGTTAATGAAGTAGAGAAGCTTCTTTAAAACAAAAAGAAAAAAATATATTTAATTTTTTTAGGAATACTTGCGGGTCATCACTGCAAAGTAAATCAGTCAGCAAACAATTTATTCATAAAACAATGAAGAGATAACCCCATGTGCCCGCACATATGACACTGGCCTGAGGCTTATCTTGTAAGCACAGTAATATTGAGTTTTATTTTTGGGAAGCTAGTATACTAAAGAATGTGCATCTTTAGAAAACATGTATATAGTTACTAAGAATTCTGATCACAGACTAGTGACCTCTCTAAACTAAGCAAACAAATCATTTTGGCTAGATTCCATTTTATATTTAGCACTAGCAAGTTCCAACTTAATTTTGTCTTTCAGCCTCCATGTAGTGGGACAATGCTGCTACAGTGAGCAAGGCAGGAAAATCACTTTCAAATCAAACCTTTCAATTACTAATTACTACACTGAATGTGCAGTTAGTAAATTCAGCCCAAGTAATTAAAAATGAAAGAATCCAATGCTAGTCTTCTTACTCTAACAAGCAGGCAGTAGTTCCTACTTAAAACCTTCCTACTTACAGTAATAAAAATGTGGTACCTTCCATGATGCATGCTGTGTCTTCCTCAGTGCTAGGGTTATGTTCCACTCAACAGGTTAGGTTAACAATTTATGGGTTTAGTACTAGAATTTATCTCCACTGTTTTCCTGAAGCATCTGATTTGAATGATAACATGATGAGGTGAGGTGGAAGCACACTGGCAAGAGAGAATACTTCAGACCATTACTTCCTATTTTTATATCATTTTACAGAGAAAAATGAATTCAAAAGAAATAGTCATTTTCTGAACCATAACAGCAAACCTCCTGAATGAAAATCAGGTAATGCTTTAAATGAAACTTTTTAAAGGCTATTCTGAATTTTAAGGCTATATAAAGGATTGAAGAATCCCTTCATTTCAAGAATACTAGGTAATTTATTAAACTGTAAAGGGTAGAAATTGTAAAGTCTAACTGTAATCTGATATTCAAAAATTTATACACATAAAAAGCATACAAAAACATACATATGAAATTTGACTTCAGTAGAAAAAGTACTAGGTTTTTCAATAGCATTTAACAACTGTTAGAGATACTTTTTAAAATAAAAAAAAATATTTTCATCTTATATGTTTAGCTCATAAACAACTTTTGCCACCAATAAATTTATAAAGATTTAAAGATGATCTATTTTCCCCAGACATATGTGCCAAAAATTGCATAGAAGTTTTTTTTCAGTGTGCTCATAGAATTTTTCAAAGGCCATGGAAAATTACTTTAATAATTACATTTTTCCCACCATATACTGTGCATCACAGAAAAATTTCATAGGAAAAACAAGGAACAAGACTGACTTCCAGAGAAGTTCTGCAGGAAGTGCTCAATGAAGTGATCTTTTCATGAAAACAGCATTAGCAGAATCCAAAGAGTTAGAGCTGCAAATGCTAATCACATACATAATTGGATAAGAAACAATTTCAGCATCTAAACAAGTTCAGTAAGTTTGAAACAGAAATAAATAACTAAAGTTTAGAAGCAGTTGCACCCTAATTAGTATTTTCATATTTAAAGAGCTTAAAGTTTTCTCGGTTCTTCTAATATTTATGAGGCTCATCTTGCCAAGAGTGGCAATGCCACTGTTGCCAGCTCAGGGATTTTTAAAGCTCACAGCAAGCTAAAATCTGCCTTTCTAGCACAGGCTAAGAATCATTCACACAATAAAAAGTCCAGTAAATATTTCATTGCCTCTGGCAACCACCCACTCTACTCGAATGTGCTAACTAAAAATTTAGTGTAAGCCCTACCTTCTTCACTAATCATTATTCATACATGAAAGCAATTTTTAATTTTTAAATCACATGGTCAGTATATGGAGAAAGTGAATTCCATTAAATGTCATTCACTAAACTTGTATTACTGCATTCACTTGAAGTGTTACTCCTTGGAACACAAAGTACAAATATTACTATTACATTGGACACACTTTTATTCCATAATTGGGATACAAAAATCCCAGAAATCTATTGTCAGTTTCCCACATGGAACGGAATGAAGGAGGGAGAATGGAAGAATCACAAAGATAAATGCTCCTTCATTTTCATTATTTTAAAGCATCAAGGGGAATTTACTTTATGGTGCTGGCTGAATCACGATTCCATGCATCACAATCTATAACATACAAATAATGGCTTAGTGGGGACTTTAGGAGCTATTAATGGCTAATTCTAATTACTTGCATTAAGTGGATGTCTAGCCTCTTAAATATCTCCTTAATTTTCTAATTTGTTATTAGTCCACATATCCAATTTCAAAGTTTATTTTCACAAAGTTTTTGCCCCTTCATACCAAACAGTATAATTAATTTCATAACTTGTTACATTAATTTGCCTGCCATTATAGCATACATTTAATTGGATGTTTTAGGTTTCCTATTATAGTGATATGCTTTTTCCAGCATCAATGACAGGGATGCAATTAGAAGAATCCTAGAACACAACATGTTCAATCCTTAAATGTAACAAAAGCCAAGGATCAAGGGAAGACAGAGTAGGTGAGAGAGAGGAAGACAGAAAAAACCAATTAAAAATAAGCATTCAAGGCTCTGAAACTCCCAATTAATGAAAAAAATGGATTTATCCAATCTTTAAAGAGACTGGTCATTTTTAATGATGACCAGTTATGGAAGTTAGGTGGCATAAAGAACAAGTTTAAATTGATAATTTTATTCACGGGATACTGTTACAGGTCTTTGGTCTCTACCATTAATTCAATACTTTCGTACAAAAAAACTAAGATTTGGAAAATTGTCACCTAGTATTTCACCTGCAAAATTTTAACTTGGTTTTTAGGAATGAAGCAAATGAGTGATGTCAAAGGAAGCTTTTCTGGTGGAGCATAGTGCCCATCTGCAGCTAATATTGAATAGGTACTTGTGTTCAACCTTTTTGCAAGCATCCTCACAAATCATGCAAATTAGCCAGAGATGCTGGAAGCAGTTACTGAGCAGCAGAGTCCTCATGATACTGTGTTGTGATATAAGGCCTTCAGTCTTTTTTGCTGTCTATTTCATTTCTCTAAAATTAGATTAACTAAACAAGGAAGAGCATGAATGCAAAATAGAATGATGCCTGCAACTAGCTCCCTGACATTAGGTACATGCATAGATATATACATCACTAAAGATCTTTGTCAATACAACACTGAGTCAAAGCAAACATCTGCAAAAATTTCCTCTTCGACACAAATTGAAATAAAATGTCCATACTAACCATTTGCAGAACAGAACGAGCAGCCTAGACTTATTCATGAGTTTTGAATGCCAAGTGTCTCTTTGCACATCATGCAACGAACATCAGACCTATATAATGGAAATGCATGATGTCAGCTGCTGTGTCTGGCTGCTGTGAAAGCATGCAAAACATCCTGATGCTGTATTTAAATTGACATGGCTTACTATATTGGGAGTTTTTACTGTCTCAGTGGGAGCCTGGGGACTTTTGGGGGACATTGCTGTCAAACCCAGCAGCAAAATTGCCCTGTGAAGGGAACCCTGTCAAATTCATTTGCATCTTCCACAGAAATTTTTCTTGATGTTGTTCATACTTGGAGAATCTATGTGCTTATTTCAGCTTTGAAACCAAATATTTAATTTGTCACTGAAACAAATTTCCTCTACAATTCCTTTCCACCACATCAAGGTGAAGCTAAATAGTATTGCAATTGCCTCAGTGCATAAAACATTCTAACCATGTTTTATGGTGAGAATCACCACTGAGACCAACTAATTCCTATTTACTGCAAAAACAAACAAACAAACCCAGCAGGCTGTCTCTGCCACCTCATCATCAGCAAGCTACTGACTAGTCCTCCTCACATGTACCTGCACATTTATACATATCATACACTTCTGCTTATCAAAACCTTGGTGATCTCACACCAGACAGACTAAAATTCACTATACAAGAGATGGTATATATTCAGTACAGGAAAAAAAACCCATTCTGACCACAAAAAGTTGCTTGTGGCATATGTCTAGACTTTTCAAAATGCACTTGCCAGCTTATTTTGGCTCAAGTAGTCTGTGAGGGAAGGGAAATCAGTATGGAAATCAAGATTTCTGTGAGACTGGTATTGACACAGATGATTTTACAACCATTCCTTAAGCTGCCTTAACTAAAAACAGGAGAAATGGAAAGAAATGTAGGCACTGCTCCAGAGCTGCACAAAAAAATAAATGCAAAAACATGGGCCAGAAGAATCAGTAACTTCAACTGTATCCTTAATCTCACTGAATACCATGTTATTAATTTATAATAAAGAATTCTGTTCAAATTTTTAGTGGTTTGCTATCTTGAAATAGGTTTTGAGATTTTTTGATGAACAGATATTTTAGTCATACAGAAATATCTGTGGAGATACCTTGTGGGGATTTTCTTTGTTGCATGTATTAGAATCCCAGGCCTTATTAGTTTTAAAGACCAAGAAGCTAATTAAATCAAATTAAGGGAGTTGTTTTCTGAAAAATAATTTTAGACCTAGACCCATTAAGAAGGGCAATTACTCTTCTGTAGTCATTGGTCTCTTACAGTCAGATTTCTATTTCCTATTTCAATTATTCTTAGGTATTAACTGTACTGTAGTGCAAACATGGAAACAGATGCATATTTCCTCTTGTAAATGTAACACAATCCCAGCACCTATAAGTGAATTTGGAAATTAACACTGAAGTAACCTATTCTTGGCTGAAGAAACTAGGTTTGAAGCACTGGCGTAGTACTTCAACATATACAGAGTAAAACTGTAACTTATATTGATACTGTGAATCAAACCAAGAAAAAGCAATAGTTTGTTGTTTGGAAGTTCTGGATCCTTGGAAACTGTGGCACTTGGCTTTTAGTCTTTGGCATGATTTACATACCCGAAAAATAGACCAATAGCTAATCGTATTGTACCTAACTCACATGATTAAGAGTTCCCAGTTAGGTACTGCAAGCTCTTCCCAAGCACTAAAGATTAAGGTCTTTGGGTAAAGTTTCTGGCAGGACCAGTTTTGTCATCTTGTCTTTGGCATGCTTAAGGCTTGTGAACCACTTTTAATGAAGCTGTCTAGCATCATTACCTAATAGTTATTTTTCTTTATAAAAAAAAAAAAATATCAAACACCTAATTTTCCATTTCCCACCTGTTTTTTATGTTAGAAGAATTATTTAATCAAGCTTCATGTTATATATACATACATACAATGCATGTACATGGAAAACCATCTATTCCAGGCAATATAAAAGTCATAGCTAATTGGATTTTTGAAGCAGAGATGAAACTCGGGGCATCTCTGTTCAACTGACTTCTAAGAAAACAGGTTTGTCTGACTGTTGAACAGGTGACACATAATGGTATCACCCCTTGAAGCATTGTGACAAAGTGAAAAAAAAAAACCATTTCTTGTAATGACTGTCAATAGCAAACAATCAAGCTGAAAAATAAAGACAAGCATATTCATCCTGCAGCTCAATTAAAAGTATTAATTTGAGAATCCTAGAAATCTCCATTACAGATAGTTTACTTATGCTTAATTTCCTAAGCAACATTAGTTCAAAGATTAGACTTCATATTAATCAATACCCATAGACAGAGCTTGCTTATACACCCAAGTCTATTTCCAATTACAGGCACAATTACATACTTTAAGATTAAGAAAATAATAACTGATACTAGGATTCAGTAGAATAGAAGCCTCAGTAATGCCCTCTAAAGAGCTAAAAGGTTTGGGGAAAGAAAAGTGAGTATAAATGCATCTGAAGTCCCAAACCATCCTAAATACCGGAAAATCACCCAATAGCTTATTACAGAAAAGAAAGATGCTTTATTTCTCTGGAAAGACTAAGAATATTCTTTTCATGCCAAAAATACAAACCCAAGACAAAGAATACAGCTTGATTCTGACAATTGCATTTTGTAAATGGAAATTGTCAGAATACACTATTTGAAAAAAATCTTTAGTACATTTAATATGGTAATATACTAAATATGGAATTACCAGGATATCACAGAATATCTCAAGTTGGAAGGGACCCATAAGGATCATTAAGTCTAGCTCCCAACTCCTCACAGGAAAATTTAAAACTAAATCATATGACTAAGAGCATGTCCCTGTGGAACATCTTCCAATGACTGACCACTCTCTCACTGAAGGAGCAAAATGCAGTGTCCTGTCTGAACTTACCCTGACATAGCTTCATTCCATTTCACTGACAACCAGAAAAAGGAGATCAGCACCTACCCCTCCTCTATCCCCTGTTGAGGATGACTGGGATTAAGTCACCCCTCAGACTTATCTTCTCCAGGCTGAAGAGACCAAGTGACTCCAGCTGCTCTTCATGCATCTGGCCTTTAAGACATTCCACCGTCTTGGTCACATTCTTCCTCTGGACATACTCTTTGTAGATGCCCCTCTAACACGGAGGCACCCAAAACTGCACTCAAGGTGAGGCCAGGCAAGCACAGAGTAGAGCAGAACAATCATCTCCCTCAACCAGCCAGTGATGCTGTGCCTGATGGACCCCAGGATATGGTCAGTCCTATGGCTGCCAGGGCACACTGTTGACTCATATTCAACTTGCCATCAACCCGAACCCCCAGATCTCTTTCTGTGGGGTGGCTCTCCGGCCTCTCAGCCCCCACCTTGTATGTATAACAAGGACTACCCTATCCCAGATGTAGAATCCCTCACTTGCTCTTGTTAAACTGAGAGTTTATGAGTTGCTTGACATCCAGCTCTTAGTCTGTCCAGATCGCTGTAAGGCTTCTCTGCCCCCAAGGGGGTGCACAGCTCCTCCACTGTAGTACTATTGGCAAACTCAATACACATTCGGTTCTTGGGTCCAGGTGATCTATAAACAATTGAGCCTGTGAAGCCCCACTGCTGACAGCCACCAACCCTATGTAACCCCATTTATTGTAACACTGAGCCCAACCCATCAGCCAATTATCTACCCAGTGTGTTACAGGCTTGTATAGCTGTATGCTGGACATTTTTCCCAGAATAATGTGAGAGAACATAAAAAAGTTTTGTTAAATCCAAAAAAAAACAAATAACAAAAATCACCTGCACATTTCATCCACATCTCAAGCTATGCCATTATTCTCCCAACAGAATAACAAGAACAGGATAGGGCCTATTGAGGAATTCTGAGAAGCTTTTTCAAAGCACTTTTCTGACGGTACATGGAAAGTAATTATGAGCCGCATGTTATGACAGTTTTGGCTTCCCTACCCAAATAAAAGCAGCTCCAAGTGTGGAATGAGCTTCAAACTGCTCTAATTACAGAGCCAGTTAAGCACACAAGCAAAACACACCTGCAAGGAGACCCTTGAAGCAGATACTGTCAAAGCAATTTAACACATTAAATATTGAACACTCTTCTCATATAGTATTCAATAAACAGAAGGGTGAAATATGTTTTCTTTTAATGTAGTCTTTTTGTGTTTGTGTAGATTAACTCTACTTTTCAATGCAAACTAACCAAGAAACAAAAGATAAGTCATTTGTGTATGAATCAAAAAAAAAAAAAAAAAACCATTCAAGAAGGAATGAAAGTGCACAGAAGACAGTCCTACATTTTCCTTGTGTAACACTTGCAAAATATTTGATAATGATAAATGGGTTCTCATTGCTAAGATCTGCATATAATGAAAAAGCTATGAAATATAAGAAAGAGACCCTACAGTATTTAAACAAATCTGAAATATATCTCAGAATTAAAATTCAGACATTAAGATTATGATGATTATGAGGAGGATGATGATTATTATAATAAAAAATCTTTAAGGACTGATTTTTTAATGTGTTTAAATGCCATCTTTAAAAACCTAAACTGAAAGGAAAACACAAATTTAAACCAGGTTTTTATTTAACTGTGTTATCTAGAAGAAGCAGTACAATTCTAAATTTTATAACTTACACAAAGAGATACTATCTTTTAATAACTACAGAACATAAAAAAAGCCACCAGAGAAAATACTCATACCATATAGGGTCTACACAATGAAAGAAATTACAGTATAAAATTAAGGAAAGATAAATTTTGAGTAGTTAGCTGTCTGCAATGATTTTCCCATACTGAGCTCTAATACAGCTAGAAAAATTGATCTCCTATAGAGAAGTACTAAGAGATATATAGGGTGATGATATGAGTGGAACTGGATAAAGTCATTCCTGCTAGGTTTATCACACAACAAAATATTCCCTAACACTTACACATGGGCAGATTTTTTAATATTTGATCATTTGTCTGGTATTTTTGACGTACAGATAAAACAGAAAGAATCTACTCTGTCCACTTCTACTACATGATCAGATGAATGCTTTGCCTTGAGCATGAGCAGGAACAAAAAGTGAGTCATCCCTAAAGGTGTAGGCTTGGAGCACAGCAGGCTGCCAGCCCGCAGAGATCTGCCTCCACCAGCTGCATTAGCTTCTTGGAGTTGCAGCACATTTGTCCAGATTGCCATCACTGAAAAAGCAAGTTACTAGAGTTAATGTTCAGTTGTTATTCAGTCCCAAAATAGCACATCCATCTGCTGAAACAAGTGTATAATTACAAGACTTATTGTTACATAAGCTATTTATTCCATACTGTTCCCTTGTCAATTTTGGAAGGTGCTAAGCCAAATTATCTTCTGGGGCTTCCCTTCTATATAATTTAGATCAACTCATTATTCAGGCCATTATTTTGCTATTAGCAAGCATAAGACACCAAGGGAATGTGCCTAACTATTAGGGAGAAACAATTAATCTGCAAAAGGGCCCATTGATCACTATTTCCTGAACCATGCAATTTCAGCCAGTCATCCTTCTGCAACTCCAACCAACACTGCAAGTCACAGCTTCTGCCTGCCTATCTTAAGAAAGGTCCTCCAAGGTTGAGGAGACAAGGCTAGTTACAAGGCTACAAAATTCAAGGCTACAAATCAAGATCCCAAACTGCCCTCTGCATCAGGCTTTGCCCCCACTGATTTTTATGTTTATACTTCAATTTCAATTTAATTGTATGATTTTTTTAAAATTCAGCTGAAGGTCAGAACTCCAATACCCCTATATTTTGTAGCAAGAGCTCAAAACACAGGTTCTTAGAATGCTGCTTGCCCTCTCCAGTTCTAACAGTGTGCTGAAGTAATCACACAGCTCAAACAGGCTCCAAATCAGATGTTAATGCAATATAAAACTACCAGAAGTTGCTGAGATAAGTTATCTCAGAGCCAAGGAACAAAATAATTCACAATGAGGAAATGCTTACATGTTATCTAATTCTAGTCACCTGTGATGATGTTGACTTCATAGAAAATCTTGTACTCCTGCACAGCTGAAGTAAACATTAATCAGAAGAAAAAATATTCTAAAATTATAACAGAGGCTTTAATTCGGAGACCAGAAAAAGATTATCTATTATATATCTAAAACTTATCTATTACTAAATTCTAAAAAACAAAAGCCTTATTGAAGAGGTCTTCATAATCTAGAGAGTGCAGATTACAAAAGTTAGATAATAATATATATTATTTTTATATGTTTAACTATTGAATGCTCATTTCATTTCATCAATGACATTAATATCTGATGTCATCTATAATTTTGAGTAGTATATTTCAAGAAAGAAGCTGGTTCAGAAAACAGAATCCTATGGAAGCTCCTAATGTTAATCCACATTAAGATTTCAATGTCTGACTAGACAACCAAGAGTTTGACGTGATTCCATGAAGCTCTTAACTTGGGCTTCCATGGATTACAAGGCTTGAGGCTCAGTAGCTCACAGGCCAGCTAATTTAATTCTTCAACAGAACACCCAATGCTTATTGAGGTTTCTTTCTATTTTTTCTAAACTACCTCAGAACTCTGACTTACTTTTCTTTGAAACAGAAAAGAATTTATAAAATAAAGAAAAAGGCTTAATACAGATTAAAATGAATAATAACAAACACAGTGTAATGCTTATATCTTGGTCAACAACACACCATAACAAGGCATTCATTAATTTTCCCTGTTATGACTAATACAGGTTGTTCTGGTGATTAAAAATGCTTTTTTTTTTGTAGTTTTCATGCTTCTGTTTGCCACATGAAAAAAGTTAGTACTTGTGAACTAAATTTGTTTTCAGATAATAAGAGCTATACTATTATTTAATATATTTATGGTTGTGTATGTTCCAGAAATAGGTACTCATTTAAAAGAGGAGCTGTGACTATAACATAGAAGACTAAATGGACTGAAATCTGCCAAACAGTGGAACAGTTCACATTGCTATTTCTTCACGAGTATGTATTTGCCCAAGGGCTTTCAATAACAGCAATCACTGAAGTACATAACAAAGCAAAATTCTACAAGTCAGAGAAGTCTATCATTGTTTTCTTCCCATCAAAACAAATGTATTATCATCTCACATCTATAAAGAACTCTGCTATGCTTTAAAAGCTAAGGAAAGCCCAGTCTTGCATCTAAATTTTGTGAGGGCAAGAGAAGAAATCCAGTAAACATGATCCTTTCCCTGGGTATGACAACTGTTCTATGACATTTGACAGAATTAACATTTATTTATATTGCTCATAAAATTATACATTATTAATCAGCTTTTCACAGCCAAAATCCTGTGCCTTACATAAGCATGAAGCATACACTAGCCTTGAGAAACCACTGTTCTCAATAAACAAGGAACCAAGGGAATTCCATAACATTTTATAAATATAAATTACCGTAAGATACATGTAAATATATTTTGATACTTTGTGGCACCAGATCAGGGTCACTCTATTGACACAAATTTCTTTGAAAAAATTCTGTAAGTTATCAACTTAGACATTTTTCATTATTTAACTGATAAATTATTAGGAATGTTTTGGTATTAATGCTTTGCTTGACATAATGACTGATGCAGCAATTTCATGTATGATCCACTAACTAGTATATCAAATATCAATCAATACATTAGCACAGCATACCTGGCAGAAAGAGGGGGAGATATGACAAATGTCTTAAATTACAATTTCCCCAAAATAAATTGATACAAAAGTAGATGGGATGGATTAAAATTCTACAGTTGGCATTTAAATCAACTCCCTCTTTCTGAAATTAGGAGAGGCAAATATTTTTGTTCCATAGTCACATATCAGGCATTTTATCAAATTATGTTGGTAATTGAGACATTCCTTACACAAAAAATTCCACAGAATTGGAACCAATGGTTAGCTCTCAAGCACTGCAACAAACAAATCTCCTTCAAAATACACTATTCTTGTTAATATTACTTTTTACACTTGTCTATACTTTGCCACTGGAACCATGTTTTCAAAATATTTAAAGCACATTTTTTGTACCTATTCCAAAAGCTTTTATGCAAGTACGTATGCTCAGAGCCCAAAACTATCAGGATAATGCATGCAAACTTCACACATTACACATTCACTATAGTGTACAACAACAGATTAGCTGAGTTATAGAGTGACTATAGACTGTATAGAATCAAGATACATCTACAATTAATGTCTTAAACACTTAAGTAAAATTGAGCTAAAATAACATTTGTGTTTCTTCGTTTCAAACATTCTGAGGTCTAAATATGTTATTGACTCCACAGTATCTGAAGCACTTCTACTCTGTAAGAGTAATTAATCAAATTGCATCAGGTGATCATAGAAAAGCGTACATGCCATGAAGGAATCACTCCTCTTGGGTCTAAGATGGACAAAAGCTCTTAAGGAAACATCTTCATTTCTTGTAGCCTCAATATCAACTATTTTACATGCACGTTGTTAATATTATAAACCTAAATCTGAGAAAACCATCATTTACACAACATTCTATCACAGTGATGCTGGAGGGTGGAACTGTGGAGTTCATATTTAAGTACATATTTAAATTAATGAACATTTTAATTTTTTAGGATTCTTCCACTGTTAAGGTTATAATTTTACAGACAACAACCTGGAAGGACAAAGAAAAAACAGAGCACAAAGGTTAAGTAGTGTGAAAACCAGAGAGCTTTCTGAACATCTGAAAACTTCTGAACAGATACTAAATTGCACTCTAGACACCAATTAATGGGGAAATAATTATTAAGTCTCTGAAAAAATTTTAAGTAATCAACATAAGAAGTTTGTCAAGGCAAAAAAAAAAAAAAAATGTTGGGTAAGAGAGCAACAGAGCATCCCAGGAATCATCAACAGTCCTGACATGTTTCTTTCAGCCCTACAGCTTTGCCTTAGCACGAGCCATTCCATTTTAAAGTATCCTACTTACTTTATATAGCCCCTGTTACCATAGTATCTAACCACTAGTTAGGTGAAATAGCAGGTTCCACAAGGTAGAAATGCCACAACACTCATTTGGGAGGGGGCAAGACACACAGGGTGGTTAAATGTCTGGCCAATATCACTTACAAAACCCACTATAAAGGAAGAAAATAAATGTTTCCTAAAAATTTCATACTACTTTATGTATTTTGAGTGGAAAGGGAAGATCAATAAACAAATATGAGGATAGAAAGAGCTTTTGCTCAATGTTTTCATTAAGAGTTGTGCTTCAATTAAAATAAAAATCAAAAAAGAGTTTTGACTCCAGGTATCACAATATGTGAGAAAAATTATTAAAAGGAGAAAAATTCTCAGAAAATTGAGGTGAAAACTGGTTGAAGTTCAGCCATTTAGAGGAGGTTAAATAGATGAGTATATGAAAGCAGTGAATTAGAAAAAAACACATCCAAAGCACCATGTCAACAATACATTAATTCAGAATCCCACCAAAAAAATTTTTTTAAAATTGTATTTGCCAGACCTCTCTTGAGCAAGAACAGATATTGAGTCACAAAGGAAAGATTTTTTGGTTGCAAATGAAGGAGCAATAAAGAGGAAGCATCTCCTACTAGTTCAGCATGAATATCTTTCAATGGGTTTGGGAAAAAATGTCAGAAAGAACTGAATTATTGTTCTGGCTGTACTTGCTATGAGACTCTCTTAACAGCAAAGCACTTCAGCTTTCTGCATTAAAGTTTCTTTCAAAATTTTCAACTGTCTTGTCTGTTTAAATATAAGCTTTTCAGAGCAGAGATTGATCCTTATTATTACAATTTCTACCTGGCACCAGTCTCAGGTGGGGCTTTTAATCAACAGCATACTGTCAGTGCAGGAGTTAACTGTAACACATCGCGTTTAATTGTGCCACTGACTGGTCTTCAGACTACATCTTTTTAACCATATGAACCAACACACTGAATCAATACAGTGTGAATAGGCAATATGAACCATAAGGTTTCTCTGACTGTACTGAATGCATGGCAGCTTGCATTTCTTAACATGCACTTATAAAAGTGAGTTTTTTTCTTCACTTGGGTAAAAGTTTTCCCCAGCACTTACCAAGTCTACTTATATGACTGAAGCTTTGAGAAACAGACCTGAATGTTTTCTGACTAGGCAAAGAAAATTTAAAAAAGCTACAGGAGCAGATGCTGCAGCATCATGTAGTAGGGCCAGACAAAACCACAAAATAACTTGCTTGCTCTAGTCAATGGGCAGATGTTGCCACTGAAATCAGCTGCTATGTCCTAACAGCTTGAATGGTGTGAATGAGAAGCAAATCAAGGTATGGAAATGACCAAACCATCCGCATTTCAAGTTAGTACAGTAAGGATCCTGTGGCAGGAAAAAAATAGCAATGACACTGATAAGGCTTGGATACAACCTTGCTGTGTATGGATATAGATGTTCCAATGGCAGTAGATCTGGCAGAAGTGTCTGAAGAGACAGACCCTCCCAGACAGTATTTTTAAGTGCTTCTCTAGTGGGAAAAACACTGCCATCATATCACTAACCTCATGATTTTTCATGACAGAGAACAGACAGATGTAAGGGCAATCAATCTTATAAGGAAAGCTGAGAAAACTGGTGATGCAGATCACACTTACATTAGACTAAATATAAAGAACATCCATAGCGCTATTGTAAACCTTCAGAATTTAGCAAGCTAATGAAACATTACTTTTCAAACTTAAATATCTTCTATTTTTAAGAGTTCATTTGGCTGCAAATGGCTGTCATCCCTAATCCAAGTACTGTGCTTGTAGCAGATGTTGCTTTAATAAAGTGATCTGTGCCAGAGATGCTTATAAAACTGCACACAACAGACAGGATTTACTGCTCCAATGCTCATCCTCAGATTTCACGTTCCACTCCTTCAATGGAACCTTTATATTAGGCTGACAAAGGCAGATTTCAAACACAGTGCAACAGGGTTTGGCAGACCACTGAGGGAGTAGCTATATGGATAACGCAGTGAAAGGCATGGTCATCATTATGGGCAGCTGGAACGTATTCCTTCAAACACCAACATTATGCCAGTTGCTTAGTTATCATGTCAGTCACCAATGAAAAGACCTATTTTGGAACACTTTCCATAAACAAATTCAATTGAAATTAATCAATAATTTCAGTGACACAATGAATGAGAGGATATATTTACTATTTTCTTGAACCACCAACTGTAATCAGGGTCTTTTTTGTTGTGGTTTTTGACTTTTGGGTTGGGGGTTTTTGGTACTTTGGTTGTTTACTTGGTTCTTCTTCTTGGAAAGTAGCTAGAGTGTTTACATTCATTTTTAACTGGGACAGATTTAGTAGAGCAGATTATCACCAGCCTCACTTACCACAAAGCATGGTCAGGCAACCACATAGCTTCCTATTCCTTCCCAGTTAGATCAAAGCTCACATGTACATGCAAACCCTGAAAGAATTGAAACTATTACATTTATTCTATATGGACTTCAGAACTATCAGGACAGAGAACGTGGTACTGAGGTGGTGACTCAGGAGACAAGGTCCTGAAGAACAGGACCTTAAGAACGGGCACAGTGAGTTTCCCAGGTTACAAAGGCTGACTATTCATTGATACACTTCAAACTGCTTTGAAAAACCAGATCTGTATTTCCTAAACCTACTACGCATCTAGAAATGCATCTCATACATTTGGCAAAGACAGGATTAATGACATTTTTACCAGTTGTGAAGTCTAAGGTATCACTTCAGAGAATATTCTGGAAGAGCTCTGAAGTTTGGATGCTTACATACAAAATGAAAATTATCATTTATGCAATATTTAACCTGTAAAAATCAACATGAACCAACTGCATAAGCAGCCACATGTGCATAAATATAAAAATTTCATTCATCTTTTTACAGCATCTTGGAAAAACTGAAGAGTATTCTACAATTAGAAAGAACACTTGCAATCCATACTGAAAATCAGTCTCACCTGTCATCTAGATTGAATTTCTGTGAACATAACCCATAATTTACAGGGAAAACGGAAAACATTAAAAAGTCTATGCACAAGATTAATTTAGAAAACTACTTTAATAATGAAAAAATCCTGATTTTAGAGGGTTGTAATTTTAAGATTAACCAATTTTAAAGCATTTAACAGCTTATAAAGAACTCACAGCAACTGCAGCTATAACTCCCCTTCAATACAGTACTGCCACAACAGAAAAAAAGAGGAAGCAAAGATATGAACTGACAGAAAATAAATTAACACTCAAACCCAAGAATTCCTACTTTATAAATACTACCTACTTTCTAGGCATATACTAATTTGTTGCAACAGCTCAGGTTGTTTGCCTCACAATTCACATAACAAAATCCAGCCATATAATCTCCAATGCCACTTAGTTTGTTATTCTGAATGTCTCTCTCCATGACAGACACTTCCTCCCATGATTTCCCTCTTTTTCCTACCAATATCTGAGGCTTTTATCCTCTCATTGTTGTTCTCTGCCTTAAATTCCTAGATCATCTTCGGCTTTTCTCTTTATGTCTCCAGGTGCTGAACCACATTAGGATGTAAGGCATTGGCCTTCCATCCCTCAAAAGTACAAATCACCACATATATTAACTGAAAGTCAACAATATTCAGGAATAACTGCAGTCAGAATTCAGACATGTACTAGAACTAAGAAAGAGAATAAGAAGATTGTCCATACTTGCACTACAATGTGTTAAAAAAGATTTTAAAATATAAATCCTAACTTTCATCATGTTGAACCCATGAAGTTTTATCTAGTTTCTGGTGGTAAGAGGGGAAAAAAAGAAAGATTTATTTCAAGGGTCAAATATGTTTCCAGTTTCAGAACTAAGTTCCAAGATAATTAATTCTCAATAGGAACTCATTACACTTTGTAAATGAATTCATCTATTCACCATTGTTTCAGTGACAAAGGTTCTTGATACATGGTTTAAGCTCTCAATTGAACCTCGGTTCTGTCACCTCATACTCTCACCTCTCTGCAAATTGAAAATACAAGTCATTCATTTGGAAAACCTATTAGTTCCTTATTAATAGGACAATGACCTTCTGATCAAAATGTCTGTCCTCCTACTCAGTGAAATATTTTATTCGCTTGAATTTACAATAGAGAACTGCCACAGTCAACTCTTTGCAGACAGTTTCAGCATTATTTAATTACAATAACTTTACATCTGCATTACACAATCCACATACATAGTAACATCAGTTTAACCAGCAGGTGAAGTCAGGTCTATTAAATAAGGAAAGTACCACGTCATTAATCAGATTGGCTTAGTGGTCACTTTTTTATTTCCTCCAGTTATTGTATGCCTGAGAACATCAATGTCTTCAGGAGGAATTTTAAAAATAACAGGAATACCAAACAATTTAGAATATTTCTTTTTTCACCTCAAGCAGCTGGCAGTTATTTTCTATGTTGTTGGTTTGATTTTTCTTTTGGTTTGTTTGGGGTTTTTTTGTTTGTTTGTTTGTTTTTGTTTCCACATGGTTTACATTACTGCTAAGTCTTTTTTATAGGTGATGTGATCAGTACTATTCATAGTATATTGAGAGCACACCACCAATATTTATAGCATCCAGTCTGGCGCAGTTTAATCAAGTTTTGGAAGAAGTCCTTGTGTTATACACAGAAAATCTTGTTTGAAGGCATCTTGGTGGAATTTCTGGGTCATATTTTAAAATTGTTTCATGCCTTCAACATTGGAATTAGTACAGAAGAGGTTACATTAATCAAAACAGGTTTGCTCACTCCATGGGCCCTAATCTTTTTGTGATTAGAGACAGAAGTTCAAAACCCAGCCCAGTTTCTGAGAACTGTTGTACACAAAAGCGTTCTTATCAAGGGTGGTTCTAAAATGTGTCACTATTCATTTTCTGGTTTTGATTTTTTTTGCACTTCATAAGGGGCATTAACTAAAATTCCCAGCTCCTAGGACATCGCCCTGATTGACTCCAAAATTGATATTGAGGTAAGGAAATGCTGTTCTGCAGGCAGATAATAATTCATTATTATGTTCCATGTACTAAGATGCTTGTCACCATGTAGTTTAATAAAGATATTTCACTTTGGTTGTCTGCAAGTGGCCACGCTCTTGCTTCAAACTAATGATAAAATAAAGGTGGAAGATTGACTATTTGAGTAAGCTTGTTTTATTTTTATTAGTTGTTGATCCATCTTGTCTTACCAGTATATTCAGTGCTATTCAGCAGTCCTAAAGCGTTCTCTCCTAACAAGACTTTCCAGCAGTTAAAATTTTCATTCCCTGCCTGAGATCTTCAGAAAGAACAGCAATACTGCCAAATCTTCACCATGTTAACTATGACATCTGATGATTTGCACCTGTATACCAGCATGTCAAGAGTGGAACACTCCCCCCTCAGACCTAATATAGTCATAGTGCTAGATTAAATAAAATTACTTTTTAATATCACAATAAGACAAATATTCAGACAGTTCCGTTCTGAAAAAGGGGCTAACTTTCAGAGAGACTGCATGCACATTTCAGAGAATTCTATTTCCTGAACTTCCATGTGCTCTGATGAACCTCTTTACATTGTGCCAAACCATTGTCAACAGTTCCAATGATGAGGGACAAAAAAACCGAGGGATCAAATTGTGGCACTTATTCAATTAGGAACAGCAATACCAAACTGAATTTGTTCTGAAACAGTGAATACTGCTCTAAACTACCATTTATGCTGTCATTTTAATGCACTATTTAGCACATTATACTGTGTCTAATACAGGGTCTCTAACATGCTCCTGGTAGGATGATGTTAAAAGGCAGTCTCACACAAACAAGTAATGAGGGAGGTTTCAAGGTCAAATAGAAGCAATTGATTTCTTTTGAGTGATCTGCAAAGAGCTGGTGGTTTAAATCATAAAACCAAAATGAGTAATCAACAGTCCTTCATTACATAAGCTAAACCAAAATCCTGAAATCATAGAAATAGGGAACTGGGTTTTTTGTAAGCAATCAAAGTGAGAAGAAAATGACTATTGTGCCATTAGGAACACTTGAACCAGTTGCAAACAAGCAATTTCTAATACTGAGCCCTAGGATTTAGATACTGTCAAACATTAGGGCAAAACACTTCCTGGTTTAAAATACAAAACTATAAAACGTGCTAAAATACAAAGCTGGAAACACTGTTAGCCAGTTTCATAAAAAAGTTTTCTACGACTTTTGAAAACAGCTCTTTAAACCCTCCCTTCCTTGGAGATCCTTCTTTTTGGTAGGAATTTCAGCTGCCAACTAATTACAAAATTGCCCCTGTAAAAACCAGTAAGAAATTATCCTATCCATTATTCAAATACTTCATAGGCAAGAAGTAATCTGGATTAGTCCTCCTAGCCTATGTTTTTCCACTGATTTCTTTCATATGCCCTTTTATTCCTGCTTTATCTCACTCTAAACAGGTTTTACACAGACTTAATCTTTCACCAACAAAAACATGAGGCAGTACAACAGGAGCGATTTACATTGCTCATTGCTGGTTCCAGTTGCTTTAAAATTTTAATTGGTAGGATTTCTTTTTTTTACAGTTACTGAAAGAGGCACCTGATGAAATCTAATCAGGTTGTCATAGTTTAGACAATATGGGATGAATTCCCTTTTAACCTAACAGTATCTTTACTTTTTACACTAATAGAAATGCTAACCCTATTTTTAAAAAGCACAATTTTAGATAAGGCATCTGTCAAAATACCCCTTTCAGTTTGAAGTTGTCTTTTTTTATTCTGGTCTTGGGCATGTCAAGATAGAAGTTATAAAATGAGGAGAAAGGTCTACAAAAAACATGCCCAAGTGAATCAGAGCACTACTTGCCCTGAACTTTATTGTTTTTTAAGGGTCAAGGGTGGTTCCAATGAGTCCTCAGTCTAAAAATAAACAGCATTTACTGGAATGATGCATTATGCCAGTGATAAAGTTTAATTTGAAAAAAAAGAATCAGGAAAAGCTCTTCTCAAAAACCATTTTTGCAACCTGCCATGGGAAGTGATAGTACAGTGATATGTCTGAAAACATCACTCAAGGGTGCTGAAAGCAAAAGAACTATGAAACTTTTTCTGACCTCACAGCTGTCAGAAACAGACAGGATATGTTGCCTTAAATTACCACAAAAAGCCACAAAGCTGCATCCTGTGACCATCATGCTCATCTGTATTCATCTAGAATTAAGTCCATGGGTACATTTTAGGCCATCGTGAAGAAAAGCAGGCAAGATCTAGGATTTCCTGTCATTTCCAACTTTAATGCCCAACACTAATGTAAAATGAGAACTTGTTTGGATTTGAAGTTTGGACGTGGGTTTTGGGGCATTTTTTTGAGGGGTGTGCAGAACAGTGCCATCCTAAATGGAAATTCACGCTCAGGAAATGCACATGAAAAAACTGCACTGTTTCCTTAGAAAGATCACAGTAAACCACAGCAGGACAAATGCATACTTACCTTTCCTCCTCAAAACCAAAAAACAGACAAATACCCATAAACCACAGAAAAAAATCTCTGGGAGTGATACTAATTCAGTGATACAGCCCACAATCATATCCTGATTTGCTTGAAAGGCTGGTCTTGCCTCTTGCATTCATTTCCAATGTTTATGTTTTTGTTTGTTTATCTTCCACTACCTATTCCTTTCTTTAGTGAGCAAGTGTAATTAGGGTTACAAATCTTAGAACTAAAAAATTCAATTGCTGATAGAAATTTCTTGGTCTGCCTCTAAATCACATTTTAATACAAGATGCCTGCTGTAGATCAAAACTATTTGAACATATCCAAGAAATGCCTAAAAGCAAATGAGCCACAAGTGACATTCTGTTCAGGATAGTAAGAAATTCTAGTTCCTCAAAAGCAATTTTTTTTACATGCTTAGCTTTCTACATTTCCTAACTGAATTCAAGCCACAAGCTTATTGTTCAGATATGTTGCATAGATTGAGCTTTGCTATATATATGGCTCCATATGGCTCTTGAAACTAAAATCTCCATCTTAAGTTAACATACTCCATTTGTTATAGATGTGTGTGTAACAAATGCTGATTGTGTGCCTCTAATTGTTCTAGAATCATGTCATATTACTCGCTTGAAAACTAGAAGATTATTCAATAACTCATGTCGTTCACTTCATGATAGACTGGTATGAATTTTAACTTCAGTAACTGGGAACACAATGTATTTTATCAGAACAGCCCTGTCCATGTCTCTGTTTAATTAGTTCACGAGTCACCTTGGAATACCAGGTAACCACACTGCAACTGTTGAAAGTTTCTGTCTTGTGTTGCAACCCAACAGAAATCACAAGACCGGCAATGGTTACAGAGTGCTAACAGCATCTTAGCCAGGTACACTGGCACATATTTCTCAGGCAGGAACTAATGCAGCATTAACGTCTCCATTAGCTACAGCTCTCTGTTCCCACATCATGCCACCCACATGTGGCTGCTGCACACTGCTGCAGCTTCCCCATGGAACACTAAAGCACTGTGATTCAGTGACTGCCAAAAAAAGTTCTAATGCTGGTTTAGATACTGTATGAAAATATCAACTTCCAGCTGGATGTTATTTCTAGAAATCCTTGTTTCATAAGAACTTGTGGTGGGGTTTCTAAATCCAAACCAATATATTCCACTTGTGTTGAAGCCATGCTATAAAGTAGCAGAATTTGACTGGCTTTTGTCAGTTTTGAAAACAGGAAAGCACTAAGACTTTTTGTTGTTGTTTCTGGAAAAATGACTGCAGAATTATTTAATATGGTTTTCCCTGAGGGCCCTGAGTAAAGAAGCATCAAGACAATGACAACCACACACTATCACAGGAAGATAATGAGGCAGCCATGTACACTCTCTGCTAGTTACCAACAGAGACTTGCCATAATTAAATTAATCTAAATGTCAAGTAAGTTAAATCAACATCAATTTCTTGGATTCAGGGATATACACAATTAAGATTTACTTCCATTTATTATAATTTATAATATTTTCTGGGAAGGAAAGGAGTGGATGTGAGCATTAGAGATATAAACAAGGCTAATCAGACTACAGTCAAAATGCATTTAGCAGACCCCTTGTATAAATCCCATACAAATTGTATGGCTGGTTGTACTTTTCCATGCATCTTTGTTTTGCCTCACAAAGTTGGCCAAAGATAGCAGTTTCCTTAAAACATTTTCTTCAAAAACACTGGACAAAAATAGGATTTTTATTGCCCAGGAAAACTTCTTGGGGTTTTTCATTTGCCAACCCCCTCTGAAATAGTTTATAACCAAACTAAAGCTTAGTTGGAGTCACTTCAACTTGGTAAAAGATGCTTAACATGAACATAATGTATCAAAGACTGAGATGAGGGGTACTGCCACATACATAACATATTAAAGTCTACTCTCTTTGTATCATTGCATCTCACATTCTGCTTGGAGTAAAATTAGGCAATGTTCCTTCTGATTTACAGAAAAAAATCTAAAATAACTTTAAAAATTTTGTGATTCTTCTGAATAATTGGATATGTTCAGGCATGACTACAAAGTAAGGTACAAATGGGTTTTGACAGGAGTCTATACTTCAGGGGACAATATCTCCAAAGCTTTTAGAAGCTTGTATTTTTATATTTTTGTTCTTATATTTTTGAAGCTTATATTTTTAAGTTTATGACAAGAAGAAATTTTTGTCACTTGAACTTGTTTAAGAAGGACTGGGAAAATGTCTGGTTCCCATGTGCAAACAAGGAGTTTTGAAGTAAAACAGACTTTCAGCCATTAAATATCTTCTTTCACATGGGAGATACCCATTTTTTATTCTTGTCCAAGAAAGTTCTGCCAGCCAATAAAGGGACTATGATGAAATATTGATTTCTGCCTAATGCCAAGGATATCAGCCATAATTTCCACTTACCAATGGAAATCTGAGAATACGCAAGATCAGAGTTTGATGTTCACAGCACATCAGTGGCAGAGTTCAGCCCAGTTTGGAGTCTTAAGCCACAGATGTATTCTTTATATATGTAATATATATGTACAGATATCCTAAGATGTTTATATATAGAAAAAGATACATATGCAAACACAATACAGTATATAATACTTGCATTTGCACCTTAAAAAATTATCTCGGCTTTGATAATCAAAATAATCAAACCCCATTCAGTTTCATCACAGCAAATAGCAAGACTCAGATGAACTCAGCATAATGGAAACACTTTCTACCAATTCAGAAACATAATAAAATTTTAATGCTAATCAGGAATGGAAACCACAATGTGACAGTATTAGCTTTTAATTTTAAAATATCTTGATACAGACTTACTTCTAATTCTGCCTTCCTCCTCTAATATTAAGGATGCCAGTAAACAAGCTGATAATATTTACTAATTTTTCAAGCTAGAAAAAGCTGGAATATAGGAGTAGGAACCAATATGATGCTCAAGCTGTTCACAAGCTGCAAAATAAATAAGCGGTAATATTTAAAGGGTTTCACTGGAGATGTGAAATCAGACTGGAAAGGATATAATGCAGCATACCCTCAAAACTGCACAGGATTCTGTAAATTAGTTCAAACATGAAGAAATACATGAGCACTTTATATGCTTGCAGTATCACCTAGATTCAGTCCAGGAAAATCACCTTGGAATTAGGAAAAAGATTACGTTTGTAGTTCTTAATAAACTCTTTTAAGTTGGAAGGACCATTTCCCTTTTCCTTTACCCAAGAAGGTGACTGGATTAAAAAGCAAGAGGTGCCAAGAGTCACAAATTTTCTTGTGCAATGCCAGGAGCCCTGCAAAGGTCTCAAGCTCAACGGACACAGTGATCTGGGTGGTGGCCCTGTCAACAGTGCACAGTGAATGGGCACATGAAAAAGCCCAGAGACAGAAGCTTTGACTTTCCTCCCATAACCATCGCTTCTTAGTGTCTACTAAGCCATTAAATATTGCCACTCTATCAAGTTCAAACAATCACCTTTGCTCATTGCATCCTCCCATGTCCATACCTACAGGAAACAAAGAACAGTATTTCAAATGTCTAAAGGTGTTCAAATTTGCTTTTCAGCCTAGAAAAGTTATCCAGCTTCACACTTATCACTTTTTAGGGCATTTCATTCCAGATGTTTCTGTGTGAAATTAAACAAGAGAAAGTGCTGAGGGGTTGGGGTTGTTTTAATACGGATAAAGAACAAAAGGGAAACAATATCAAAATTGTAAAATGCAGCTTAAAGACCAAAGCAGATAGAAGAAGATGGTGACTCACTTGACAGTTAGGAAAAAAGAAGAAAACAAAAGAAGGGGAAAAGAAGCATAAATCAATAAAAGCAAATGAATGAAATGTTGGAATTTCAGATAATTTTGCTTTTAAAGATTCTAACATAACTCTCTGCATCCAATAAAGTAAGTTAATATGTGGTCAGATAAGCAAGTAAAACTGCCAGAACACCAGGTACAATCATTCATTTACTTAAAGCATAGCATTTATAAAAGAGGGATTCTTTCACTTTTGGTCAGGTGAACAGATTGACAACCAAGTCAAATGCTGAGAAAGAGATCTAAGGACATCAGGAATTTCTAAAGATCTAAGCTCTATTAGAAAAATAATTTTATAATTTCCACACTTTTCCAATCCAAATTAATTCTGTACAATTGAAAACAACAGAATACAAATAAAATAAACCTTAGTGTAGGTAGACGGGTTTTCTAACTGTGAAGTGTGTAATAAGTGTACTGCTAAAATTATTTAATTACTTTACTGGAATCCAAATGATATAGCTAAAATGTATTATTTCAAATTCCTTGTTAATAAAGATATTTAGTATTTGCAAGTAAAGGATAAGTTTGAAATATATTTCATTGTCGTTTTCAGCCATGGAAATTGAAAAAAGTCCTTGTCTTAGTGCCTCCTTGTAAAACGTTTCAGACTAAGCACATGGGATATCCTTTAGAGATTTTAGTAGGCTGCTGAAAAACTGACAAGTTGCCAAGTTCTGGGTTTTTAAATTTTTCTTACTTGTCCTGTCACAGATTTCTGCAATTGCTCAAATTACCATTCTGCCACAGAGAATGAGAACAGAACTACTGTTGAACAATAGTTCAACATTAAGCATGATGAAAACTGAAATAACACACAAATCTTGTGTTCCATAAACTTACTATTCTATTACTGCTTTAGCATCCTTAACTTTTCTTTTGCACTTATGTACTAAAATGTTCCAGTTGATTAAAAATCACATATTATCTTTTCCAAATTGTCTCTGAGTTCAGGAGACAGTGTGCTGCACAAAGACTACACAATAAAAACCATTCTAAAGACTGCATTCATGCTTTATCTGTTCTTAAAACTTTAAAGTTGGGCAATGAACACCACAGAAGTTCTCCACAAGAAAACTCCCTTTAATCTGGTTATGCTGGCAGTTTGAACAAATTAAAAGTGACCTGCATTTCAAAAATTTGCAAAAACGTTAAGACTTCTAGGATATTTTTGCACATATATCATTTGTGATGTAATCACAGTGTCAGTATTAAACATGACAGAAAAAAATTAAAGATAAAAAGATGCAAAACCCCTGAATCTGCTTAGCAACAAGGTACAGGTAATATATAAATTCCTTAGCCAGCAGATAAAATTCAGAGTCAGGATTACAGACTCTGCTTCAAGCTATTAAATTACAGAATTATCCTCACTCAAGAAGTGCAGATGTTCCATCATCTGGATGACTTGAACTAGAGTAGATAAGACAGTGTCTAATCAGTCTAGAGCATACAAGCAGGTATGACAGCACAGAGTGATGCTATTATTGCTATCCATATATCTAAATCAAAGAGGCAAATGAGTGAATTAAGTGCCCGAAACAATGGCTACTTTTTGAGAATTGGGTTTTTGTCTTGTTTTACATGTGACACTGTTTTAAACTGTGTCCAATATTACTATTTAATCTGGTGTACCATCTGAACACAGGGTGTCAAAAGTATAAGAGACATTACAATGCCTTTTTATGATGAAAACCATCACTTAGCAGTTGTTCATCTTGATTCTTTACCTGTGAAGGGAAAAAAAACCCTCATACAATTGTCTTGTAATAAATGTCAGCAAATTGGAAACCTGAATGAGGACAAAACCCTGTCAAGGGACAAATGAAGAATTAAACATCTGAACACCAGAACTCTGCTACAATGCTAACCATTAGACTGTAGAACTAGATACCTTTGTTTAATGATTATATCAGTAAAAAGGCTTGTTCTGTAGAAATAAGAAGGTTATCCAAGAAATTTAATTATCATAAAACTTTTTCCAAGAAGGCCAGAATTTCTTCCAAGAGAATGATTATTTTATAGCTGCAGCTTGCAGGTGTTACATGTTTTTGTAATAAATATTCCATGGAATGGCTTGTATTGGAAGGATCTTTAAAGATCATCAAGTTCTAATTTCCCTGCCATAGGCAGAGACATGTCTCCTAGACCCATCCAGATTGACATTGAACATCTCCAGGGATGGGACATCCACAGCTTCTCTGAGCAACCTGTGCAAATGCTTCACCATTACTCTTATTTACACATGACTACACAAATACATATGCAACTTTTTGTATTGAAAAATATAAGAAGCTACTCAGTAACTCAGATGTGGAGTTCATAGTTAAAACTTGTTTTCAGAGAACATGTACAAGTTCTTACTGAACTTGGTATGTGATTCAACAAGCGATCAAGACCACTAATATTTCTGTTATTATCCTCAATCCCAGTATGTCTGCTAAACAACAAGAGAAACAGTAGGTATTAAGTCTCTTTCTTTCCAAAATCAAGAAAAGCACAATCTCTATATTAGCCTTGATTCAGTTTTCCTCCTAAGTAATCAGCAGAAGTCAAATGACATTGTTTTCAACCTCCTTGAAAATACACCTTGTAGCAAGCCTCACCAGTAAAGTCACATTGCAATTGAGTAAAATATTTTTCAGGTGATGAAGAATGCTACAAAAGAACATTCGTTTCATATTAAAACTAGATTGCAATATCCAGTCCAGAAACTGAAGTTTTGTGTTCTGGAATTCTAGGCAAGTGCAGAGTCAAACCCACAATCTTCATACCCACATAAATCAAATACAGACGGTCACAGCTTCCTCCACTTCCAGTATATTTAATTCAGCATTAAAATATATTCTGCTAAAAAACAGTGTATAGAAGGATAAGAAAGGGAAATTTTACAGTAACAGAAAAGTAGGGGAACACACCCAAGATAACTGCAAAGCATTATAAGAATCCAAATCTTCTATCATCACACTGACTGTACAGAGCGCCTCTCCATCCTATGGTAGGCTTTTCACAACACAGCACAAAACTAACTGTGCAATGGTAGGTCTGAAAACCCAACAGGTAATCTTGGAATTTCCATAATTCATGGTCATAATGACTACTGCTTAAAAATCTTACTCAACTACTACATTGTTTATAAGCAGCATGAAGTTCACTTTAAGTTTCTTCCTAAAGTGTTCAGCAGGATGATGGAGAAAGTTAAGGAGTCTACATTTATATTGATTTCTTTACTGGTTCATATTCCAAAATTTTTTTGTTTGGTGTTCAAGGTTTTGGAGCTGCTTTTTGTTTTCATTTTGTTTGGATTTTTTGATAGGCTTTTTTTTTTTTTTTAATAGCATTTTAATAACATACATGTCTTTTTTATAATTCAAAGTTTAAGAAATTAAACACAGTAAGATTAGCAGTATCTTTTGCTAACCTCATTGGGGTTTTTTTCCCCCACATTCACGCAACAGAAACTACTTCAAATGTTACCTAATAATATTACTCTTCTTTTCCAAGCAGAGGTAAAACAAGAGTTTCCTAATACAATCTGACAGAACTGGCCAGGCATGCTATTTAAAGGTAATACTATTTGAAGGCAGGTTACCTCATCTCAAAGGGCCAAGGAAAAACCCCTCTATAGTAACCTGTCTGTGCAATACATCCCAGGGGATTTCCCCTCATCCAAGTCACCTTCCTGCAAAGGCAATCATAAAGAAGCCATCTGAGATGCAAAGTAATCCAATGCTAAATATGCCCAAGTTATCCTTCTGCCTTGAAAGGCTGGAAAGGGGTATAACAGATATTCTATTTCTCAGTGCTAGTAGTTCTCCAAAATAAAAGGAAGTCATAAATGCTTTCTTTCCTTTTTACTACAAGACAAACAGCCAGAATCACAAAAGAATGGGATATTTCTTCCAAACAGGACAACTTGGCTGAATAGTCTTACCAATTAAACAGCTAACTGCAGTTGTAAGTTTCTGAAACTGGTGTAGTGTAAGATCATAAAAATAACAAAATAAACTGCTCATTAATCAGAGTGAATCAATATTCACTTCTGATTTTGGCTACTAACACCCTTGAGTCAATGTTCATTACAGAATTTGAGTTTGGCTCTCATATCCTCTTTCCATCTTAATCAAACTGAAAGCTCTCTAGAAAAGTACTTGCTCATGTTCTTGTGTCTTTGCAGTGCTTAGCAAAGCCTAGCTCTGATTTATGAGACATGATGAAAATGTTACCGTTTTTATGCATTTGTTTCCTAAACCTAGACAAGGTTTCTTTTATTGACCTTTTTTGCCCACAGGGCCTTAGTAAAACAGTAGGAGTTACTAAAATAGATTTCTGTTACATTAGTACAGCAAACTCATTCAATGTTTTTAGGTAAGATTTATATGACAAATGAGCAGTCATAGAATAAATAAATACATATAAAAACATAAGTAATAGGCGTAGCCTTTACATTCCAAGCACAAATGAGGAGATTTATGGGTGAAAAACTGAATTTATTGAAAAACTTTGTTCTTGGGCTTCTTCTTTCTTTCTTCAGCTGGTAGATAGTTCTGCCTCTTATATGAAATTTCAGCCTGTATATCATGGTTCTGACACTATTTCTGTCTTTCAGGAAAAAGGACTTTATTGCTACTGTTGAACATGGTACACTCCTTCAAATGAAAACTCAACCTGAGTGTTTCTGTGAAAACTGAATAAAGCAAGATAAATGGATCACTTTTTCCATACTAATATTCAAAAGTTAAGTAATGAAACATTCTTACAATGAGTGATTCATACCTCAGAATACCTTGCAGGTTAAAAAAAATTGGTACAAGATAACTGATTTGCTCTTACAAACAGACTCTCCTGGAAAGACAACTTTTGTCAAAATAACTGCACCTGTAGCAGGACATCTGTAAGTACAAACATTTTACCCATCATAATCTTGAGTATCGGACCAGAGGGCAGAGGAACTCAAACAAGAAATGAATACTTTTTTTAAAAATTAATTTAAAAAGAGGATAAGTCAGTGATTCTCGAGAGGCGACTCAGTGGCCTATGCTCATCATCCAACTGAACAAAATATAATGGATTACTGTGTTCCATAGATGGTAGCATATAACTACGTAAAATGTTACTGGGGAAAGCCAAAGGTTTCTGGCTCAACCTAGAAGCAGTTTCCAGGTTATGTCTTATATCCCCACATAACTCAGATAAGCATTACTGCACACCTGCCAAAATTTATATTAAGCAGCTTCTCTTTTCTGGCTTTTTACATGAGTACAAGTTAAATTTCCAACCAGAGTTAATTGAAATCATTATGTTGTCAAGATATTTCATAATATTAACATTGGATTGATAGTCTTTTCATGTAACTATTTCAAAGTACTTCTCAAAAGAAATGCTTTGCAATTTACTATGTTAATTAAAACATTACCAGATCTATTGATTTTAAAGGAAAATGTTGACACTAATATAATGCTTTCCTTTTAAAATATATTACCTTTTCCATAAGACTGGCTTAACATGGCAAAATATGGGGGGCTCTAGCACAGTAGGACAAGAAAAACCCATATAATTTTCCTTTTCCAACTACCATAAACTAAGCCGAAATGTGCCTCCCATGCAATAAAGACTTTTTACTTCTAACTGCTGTCTCTATTCCGTGACATACTATGAGACTCCATTTCTTGTACTAGTCACACTAAAAACATAGCTTTCTGCAACTATAAAAATAAAATATTTAGATGAAAGAAAAAAACCCAAGCATTAAGCTTTGCATGATAACATCCCTTGACCTTGCTTTATTATACAGCAGCATGAAGGTCTCTACACAGCTGCATTAAAATGTTTTACAGAAAAATCCTACCTATAGACCAATACATAATGCCATGCAGTATAGGAAAGTAGGCATGATTTAATGCAAAACTTGTGGTTTTTAACAATTGTCATAGAACACTGAATCTGTCAATAAATCAAGTGGGATTTTTTTGACATTTAAATTGCAAGATTAAAATTCACCTTTGTTTATTATCAAACATTGATTTATCTATGCCACATTAAAAGAAATCAGCATGACAGTAAAGAGAAATATCCTTAAGACAAATTCAAAAAAAGAAATCATTCTCCAATTCTGCATTTAGAGCAGGTATCTTTGCCTCACTGCAGTGCAAATGAGCAAGTACTGTTTCAAAAGACTAACAAAACCACTAACCAAATCTAATCCCTATACTTTAAAACCTACGCATACAGTTTAAGTAAGTAAATATTATGCCTAATCCCTGCTCCCACTAGAATCAACAGAAGATATACACAATCAGGAGTTTGTGTTTCCTTTGCTGTCTTTTGAGAATACAATTACTGTAGTAAAATATGTAGAGATACTTGTGTCCTTGGAAATAACCATCACATGGATGCATTTCTGTCTAAGCAGGTAAACTTAACACACCTTCAGTTCAGCAGAAGTGCACTACTAGATGACTGCATCAGAAATTATATTTTGCTGAAACTTACTGGTTCACATTCTCTTCCTACAAAAATGGGGGGAAAATGGTTCGCGAATTTCATAGAATTTTACCAAGATAAAAATGGTAAGGCTTCCATCAGGGAGAAGGAAAAATATAATTCTCCAGTCAAATACATGAGAAAAGACCTCACTGACAGGTCTAAAAATTTTACGAAAATTTCCAGCATCAGTTTTCCATCTTGAAGCTCACAGACTCAGACTGCAAGTAAGGCACAATATCCCTACACTGAAAAGATGTCTGGAAAACTGCAAGTGCTATAGAGAACTATATAAAAAACCAGAATGTCCCCAAATTCATAAGAAACTGCCTTAGCCAAATTTTTCCTCGAACTTTAACTGTCACTACCATTAAGTATTATATTCGTATCTGGTCCTGCCAAGGGAAGGACTTGACAGAGGGAATTTGGACAGAATTTCATTTCTATTCAACAGTATCTGACCTTGAGCCTAGAAATTCCCTAGAGGATTGTGGCAGGAGAGTTTGTCCACTTTGTTTTAATTCTAAAGCCGATTCATCCTCCATTAGGAAAAAAAAAAAATCCATAATTAGCCTTACATTACCAATAGGCCTGCATATGTATTCTCTTTAAATTTCTTGTAGGAAGACAGGTGTCTGCAGTTCTGATTAAATTTCATTTGGCTCCCTGACAGGAACATGCTCTTCCATATATGTTATTTTCATTCTCAAATACAGCCATCTACATCTGTCCTCAATTAAACCAGTGTAAATATGGATCAACTGAGCTAACCTCAATTAAATTACACAGTTAAGTACAAAACCAAAACTTGACCCAGAAGTTAGAAATGTATTTAACTTTGTATTCCAATATGCTTTCAGTCTTACAGTTCCTTAGATTTTCCTCTGAACTCTTTTTTAGCATTTTCATGAAGAATCGCACTACGTATTTTTGAAGCAAACCAGTAAGCAGGGGAAGGTAATTCAAATAACACACTTGTTGACACTTCTGTCAGCTAATTTATGCTTTTTAGATATTTTTAGTGTTGCTAGCAAATAAAGGCATGTATTTTGTTTTTACAGGTCTTGAAAGTGTAACTGCTTATTACAGCAGACATACTGCTGTCAACTTTTTCTACATAGAGACTTGAAAATTCAACTGGTTTACCTTTTCTCTAGTCTAAAAAATAGTAGTCTAAAAACACAGACCAAATAAACAGTCAGTAATATTTGCAACTAGTACAAGAGGTAGAAGTACTAATTATATGCATCAATATTTAATGTTTCCTAGGTTAAGCTAAATTCTTAATACTCAGTTATTCATTTTTACAATGTAAAGCCACCTTTTCACACCTCTCATGCCAAAACTAATCCAGCATAAAAGACCAGAAAAGAGCTGCAGGAAGCACTTACTGTATTCCTTTAATGTCTAAACCAGAATTCTGGGACATGATGATATATTCTGTTAGAGAAATCAAAGGTCTTTGTATCATCCAGATGAATAAAACTGTAGAAAATGTATTGAAATAACAGGCATCTACATAGCTCTCTGGAAGCTATGATAATTTTCAAATATCCAGCTGAATTTCTTACAGCAGAATGTAGAACTCTCCAATTTAGTTAAAACAAAAAAAAAAAAAAAAAAAAAAAAAAACAACAACAAAAAAAACCCACCAACTTACTGGTCCAGCTTCTGTTTATAAATACATGTGTGCTAAACTGTAGCATGGAAGAGATGGCAGCATGGAACACTGTCCAGACAGTCCAATGACACTCACAGCCCACACAGATCAAGCACCAACCGCCCCAATGCCACTCTAAAGCTGAATTCAACATCACAGCATCTGAGTTGGCTCTATTTAAAAATTCTAAATGAAGCATCCAAACTCACAAGACAAGACTTTATCCCTTGCCATAATGAACAGATTAAAAAATAATGAAAAATATAAAATTAAACAGCTGACAGGGATATTACAGTTTGCAATGTTACTAAACTGCTGACAATATACTTGTACTTGTTACCAAGATACATAGCTATACTTTCTCAAGGCACATTCAACACCTTCAGAGCACACATTATAGGATTAAATATAATGGCTGACAAGAACCAAGAGCTTAGTATTCTACAGCAGGCTCATGATAGGATCACATTTTGTATATCACAACAATCAGATGGCTCACTAAAATCTACTCATCTCTACTGAACCAATTTTTGCAAGATTTTACCCCTGACAGGCACAAACTGATTTTTTAACAGTCTGTAGGAGTTACATGCTTTTCAATGAGGGGACTGTGGGCATCTGACAGAACTGGATGGCTTAGTTCTGTCAGATGCCCACAAGGCAGGATTGGGTTCCACATTTCACTTTTAGTTCCCAAGTGGGATCCCCATTCTAAGCAGTAACAAGTACACTGTGTTTGAAATTTTTTTTACGTTTGGACCAGAAATAATGGAGGAATCAGATTATGTTTCCTTTCCCATCCTATACGTATCCTGCCTCAGTTTAGTCATTTTTGTGACCCCCTCTTCATAGTCACAGTCAGCAATTCCATAACTCATAAGAAGGCATGGCATTGCATTGCAGAAATTGCATTTTCACCAATCTATCCTAGATAGCTCTGATAAATAGAAGCAGTCTTCACGAGACTCTGAGTCTCCAGGACTGTTTCAAACTTTCAGAAAGTTCTCTCTTTCCCTTTTTTGCCCATCTTCCCTATTCAAAACATTTTCTCCTAGCTTTATCCCAGCATGAAGGGAAGCATCTGAGGATACAGACTAACTAGGAAGGAGGAACAGGATCATTTAAGCAGACAAGGAAGTTTCTCCCTTAAACTCATGACATTTTACTGTGGATTTATGGATGGTTCTAAGAGCTTCTAGCTTCTAGGTGAAACATATGGAACAGGCAGTTTATATTCCCTGATTTTTACTTCCAATTGATAACTTCTCCATCCTAACTTCTACCATTAGATTACCTGTTCCCTTTTCAGAAAGGCAAATACAGAGTTACTACTACTTCAGATTGAACCAAGCCTTCCAAACCTTACCAATACAGACATCAGACTTCACAGGAAAAGTGGGACTTTGTGCAGCTTAAGCAGTAAGCTTTGAAGTTGTCTCTGCTGCAGTATTTGAAGCTAAAACAAAGCATTAATTAAAGCAGAGAGGAATCTCCTGTGCCAAAGCAACACAAATTTAAGGAGCCACATAAAACTACTGACACCAGGAGGGATGTGCTGAGAGCATTTCTCAAGAAACCTGTGAATATTCAGGAAATACCTAAAAACAGTTTAAAAAAAATATGCAAGAAGGAAAAGGAAACTGATTTTGATAGACAATATTTTGTGTGAAAATTTTGTTGAACACCCAAATGGATATTTTTCTTTTTACCACAAGCTTAGCAGTTTGTTCCATTTACCCCATGCCTCAGAACAAATAACTGATGGTAGAGCTGTATAAAAACATACACAATTTTCTTCAAAAATATTCATTATCACATCAGTGTTTTGATTACAAGCACAATTTTTTGAAATACACTAAGCACAAAGAGAAAAAGAAACCCATAAAAACCCCATTATTATCAACTGCATCATCAGAGCAGCCTTTCACATCAGAACAGCACAAATGCCTTAGGGGAACCCATCTGTCTCCTCCAGTAAGCTTTGTAAATATGCAAAATTGTGTTTGTAACTTTTGTTCAATACCTG
Organism: Taeniopygia guttata; assembly: GCF_048771995.1. NCBI lineage: Eukaryota > Metazoa > Chordata > Aves > Passeriformes > Estrildidae > Taeniopygia > Taeniopygia guttata. The sequence continues at coordinate 14,502,166 of NC_133031.1, read as the reverse complement.
GCTATTGTCAGTGTCCCATGGGTGGAAGGTAAATTTCCCCTGTACCACACACTAATCATGAGGATTAACACAGCATTGTCACAAGGCACATTTCTGTATTTACACACTTTCATTCTCGACTCACACAGGAAAAAAGTAGTAAAGACTTTCCCTTACTTATGTTTGACATGCATATAAGCTATACAGGTTATCAATAGTGATAGTCTTACAACAATTTCTCACCAAGAAAGAGTTGTATAACAGACATTTACCTAAACCAGCTCTGCCATCGGAATAGCAAACACATTCTTGACTTTCTCCAAATAACCACACCATTCAAAACTTAATACATTATTTTCAAGTGTGTTTTTCTTCCTTTTAGTGACAGAAAGCCATGTGTACCTTAATACAAGAAAGGAAGTGGTACCTGCAAAAATGTTAGCAGAAGATATTTATTCCCACTGTAGGAAAAGCCTCATGCTTTTAAATACTGTTAGAATGGTTTCTGCAAGCATGGTCACAAAAGTCACTGCAACACAGCCCTAAGTCTGAAAATAACTTTAAAGTGGGTAACCTCCACAGCAGCAGATATAACCTGACTGAAAATAAGGTAGACTAGGCTACAGTGAGATCTAGCTTACAAAAAGGAAGCCTATAAAAATAAGGAATTTTAATTAAGATAAATTGCATGTGTGATATATATACTAACTTTCTGTTGTTCCAACTTCTGAGCTAAGAATTCAAATGCAATGTTTTAAGTTCAGTTCTCAGTATATTTTATGTCATTTCTCTATGAAATGTACTGTTTATTCTTTTCTTGATTTGATTTTTCCAGTACATGTACTTTATGCTAACCCTACCTATTCTTCACATAGCAGTACTTAAAACTGGTAAAATTGAGTAGAAATAAAAATGCTGTTTGATTAGCCATATAACTCATTAACAGCCTCACAGCAAAGCAAGTTTAAGATATGGTAGCATATGGTAATCATAGAATATGCTGAACTGAAGGGATGCATCAGGATCATTGTGTCCAACTCCTGGTCCTGCACAGGACACCCCAAGAATCACCATACAAGATGCACTATTTAATCCTTTAAGTACAAGATCCACTGAAATTACAGCAGTTTCCCAAAAACACAAAGTACAGTGACAATCAGAACTGCTACATCTACATGTAGCACCTACACGCACAATTTAATAATGCAGTTTTAAAGACATATGTGCAATAGAACTTTCCCACAAGACTCTGGGCAGAAGCCTACCCTTCAATCCAGAACAAAAAAGCCTGCAAAAAAAAAACCCTTGCTACTGTCAATAATAAATAAATATTCAGAAAATGCATAACTGGAACTTAAACTAGCTGCAGTTACCATAGAAACGAACAAGATTTACTCAACACTTCCTACTCTATTCCATTATCATTATCTCATGAACTTACATGGAGAACATTGTTCCTATTCCTATGGAAACCCTGGAAATAGACCTCATCATTGTCACAGGTTAAGGCAATCTAGAACTCATCTCGTGGATTCATTTATGTGCCACTAAGGCCTATGAAAGATTAAAAATAACTAAACAGACAAAGTTCATTTCTCAATAGAGATGAGCAGAATCTAAACCATGCCCTATGAACAGCAGGTAGGTAAGTTCCAAACACTGACAAGCAGTTTATAATCTCTCCTCATCTGCAATGATCAGATCTGTGCAGTTACACTGACCCACTGCATGGTGCATTCTCAGCAGTTTGGGCACTGTCTTTTTACTGTCCAGAGCTCAGGAAGACTCTGCTCTTTCATCCTTATGTCATTTCTCTTACTTGTTGACCACGATGAGGAAAAGGGAACTTTTATATAAAGGTAATAGTATATAACCTAAAAAAGCTACATAATTTTTTCCATCCCCAAGAACTAAAATAACTAAAAAAAAAAAAAAAAAGAAAAAAAAGGCAGCAGCAAATAAAAAAAATACCATAAAAAAAAAGAGGAGGGAAAAAAAAATAACCACACCATACCACTCAGGGCATGGAACATCTTGTGACTCCTGCCTGTGATTCCTGATTTCACAGTCAGATCTAGAAGCTGAGGAAGACTTTCCCTTTCTATTCTTAAGGTCAGAAACCTAGACCACAGCTAAGGGGAAGATATGGCACTATTTTTATTTGCCTGACGAGGGTATTCTGTAAGTCCCACCAAACCTTGCATAACTACCTAAGAAAAACTGTAATATCAGAGCAAAACAAATTATTTTATCAAAGAATGCACGTGCTTCACTGCTGAAAAACTAATGTCATATTTGGACTTGTAAAAGGCTTGGAATATTATGAGTATGAAAGACTAAAGCACTCAAGCATGCATTCATTTCCTACTCTCTAGTCAATTTATATATTTTATTCTAAATTAAGTCCTATTCAGATTAACTGCATCCTAAGAACATTACACATGCTGAGAAAAAAAAATGTATGTTAATTTCACAAGAAGATTGGTTACAGGACATTACCAGGATGAGAGAGTCCAAATTAAAAGAAAAAGAAAGAAATTTATGAGAACTTTGCATATCCTTGAGAATTCATATTAAACTTCATATAGGAATTTGAGGTGCAGCATACGCATATTTGCTCAAGGTTTCTCTTCCTGCTTTGAAAATGTAGTGAAAGAGTTGATCCTGTCAAGAACACTGTCAAAACATATATATGTATACCAACTACACCAGCTTCTTCAATTTCTTATCTGTCAAATACCAAACTATCCTTTGAGCTCCTATTCTCATTAGTGTTTGGAAACAGGGAGAAACCCCACAATTTCTGTACTGTTAAATTTCACTTTGGCAGCTAGAAAACTATTACTTATCACTAGAGGTTGTGGGGATTTTCCCCCCTCAACACTAAAAAATTTGAGTCCTCTCATTCAGAAGAAAAAAATTAAAAGTAAATAAAAACCAGCAAGAACAAATCTAGTGAAAAACACTGAAAAAAACCAAAACACGCAAGCAATCAAAAGCAAAAATAATATAAAATACCTACATATGTTTCCCAGGAAAAGTTACTATAAATACTTATATAATTAAAGATCCACCAGTTTTCCCCAAATGAGTAGTGAGGACCTCTTACATTTTTTAATAGTTCCTCACAAGTCCAGTCAAGGGTCTACAGCTTTCCATAGACTGAACTGTGTCAAATTCAACAATGTACATATGACTTTATTCTGTATACACAGAATAAAGTCATATGTATATTGTACAAACATTTCATCTAGTTAAGGAAATCTTTTTCTTCTTACTCAATTGATATAATTTCAGGAAGCAAAATCAGTTCATAAACATGTTTAATTTCCTGCATCTTGAGATTAATTATGAATGTGTCTGACTCTTCTTTGAGAAATTCACCTCAGAAATCTAATGCTTACATCATCTACAGCAGTTTACAGCACTTCAAAGTAAATTGCTATTTCCCTGAACAGATTTTAAGTAAACTGCTACCTTTTGCTGTTATTTATATTTGTGTCACTCAACATCAAATGCAGACAGAATTGCTCAGGCTCAATTAGCATGTTCTTAAATCGTGTGCTTATGCAATTTAACGTGGACACATTTTTAAATCATACGTCAAATTCCATCTACATTGTTTAAGCACAAAATCACATTTTCAAAGGTTGTGGCACCAAGAACATTATATTTCAATTGTGCTTCTCAAAGATAAAGCATGAGGAAAAAAGGCTATTTTGGCCACACAAGTGTAGGCATCATACTTAGCCAGCCGCAACTACTTCAAAAAACAAAAACAGTTTCTAACTGAAGGACATTCTGCATCTCCTTATACAAATCTCTTCCTCCAAAGCCTGCCCTTCAGATGAAACTGGGTAGTGTGAATGATTCTCTGTGCCTAAGCCACTTATGAAAAGTCAGAAATAAAATTTAGCTACTAAAGCAGTAAGAATGTCTATTTCTATTTCAGTACTTTATCTTTACTGTATTCACATAACTACTGAAACAATTCAATATTAGTACAATCCCATGCACATGCCACTTTTGCATCTCTTACAGACATGACCTACAGGCTAGAAAACACTCACCTGACATATTAATAAGCATATTAATATTAATAAGACAGTGAAATGCTTTGAAAATTCAATTATTTAACTATTTAAAATCTCCCATTCTTGTTTCTCATGATGCTCACAACAACAACAAGGTTCTGATTTCTCTTCTTTGTTTATTCTTTAAATGTAATTTTCCAACTAATTAATGGAATGGGTGGTGAGGGGATTACAAACATGGCTGGGTTTTTTCAGCATTCATTTCAGGTACAGAAACCTTCCTTCCCTCACAAACACCAATGAATTAAACACTTATAAGACAACTAGTGTGGAGGAGAGTCATCTCTATCAATGACTTCAGTGTTTGTCTCTGATTGGATTAAACAATTTCATTAATTGTCTCAAATGACCCAGACCATGAATAACAAGTTACATCCCTTACTTTCCAGCAGATGCACAAACACATGATTTTGTAAAGTATGTTGGAAAAAATTATTTTCTGACTTAAAAGTTTTCAAGTAGTTCTATGGCTACAATGTTGCCTAAGGCCTTTAAATCTGCATCTGTTGTATAAATAGAAATATTTTATTTCACTAGAGAATTGTACAAATGGTCCAATGCCAATGGAAATGCCCAATCTTGTACTACACTATGTGGCTATAACCTTTAAACATATATGTTGTCCTCTATTTTCCACACTGTTGGCCTTTATTTACTTCACCTGTGGACAGCCATAAAGTTTAAAAATTAAAGGGGTAATTACGGGAGCACCCACTATTTAAATATTTGTTTCAATATTCACAAAGTACCTGGACAAACAAATACGATAAATTAGAAAGCTGTTTTGTGGGGTCACAAGGGAAGAAATAAAAGCTAGATCAGACATGTCAAAGGTATGGTGACAGAACCCAGAAGTGCGAGTTCCATAAAGTAGCCCTTTTAGATTCCACAAACAGCACTTCACATTCCACTAAGATTCATTGTGAAGAAAATGCCTGTCCAGGTAAGAATAATGATGGGAGCTTTTCCCATAAGCAAAAAAACACAAATAAGCTTCTACTTTACACTGATTCGTGCTCCACACTGTGCTAACTTGTCTCATTCACTCCCTAAATAAACCCAGGCAGCAGTTCCACAATAGCCTTCAGGTGACCATGCTGAACTGAAGTTCAGTTATAACTCTTTTCCCAAGTCCATCTTCATTGGACTGCTTTTGAAACTTTTTTTGTAAACATTGGATGTATAATTTTAATTTATGTATAAAATTAATTTTAATTTAAACTCGCACAGTGTATAAGTGTATAATAATTTCTTTAGCTGCAGATATCACATACAATTTTGATTTCAGAGGACTGTGAAATCACCAATTCTTTCTTCAGGGGAAAAAACAAATTTTGCAGTTCAATTCAGAAACAGAGTAGCTGTCAGGAATAGGCTGTATTAAATTAATAGTAATCCATTATTAAGTCCTAATATTTTCAAACAATATACTTCTACATAAATATTGATTTGATTTTGCTACATCCTATATCTAAAAATAATGGCATTATTAACCTCTAGCACAAATTTTCATTGAAGCAGTTAACCTTTAGCAAATATTCTCAGAAAGTAAAATTTAAATTAACACCCAAATGGTCCATTCTGGAAATGATCCTCCATAAATTATGTCCTGTCAATTCAAATACTGAACGTGGTAAGTGCTGTATTAAAATTAACGTACTTTGTTTTTTAAACTGACTAAAATTAACTAAGAGGTTCCATGCATCTGATTTCTCAAGATGGTCAGGCATACTGATAAACCCAGATGTGCACAATATGTGCTGCTACACCTTGACAAGATCATAAATATTCTCTCAGAAATAACCTAACCCAGTGACATTAGCCAGCTGGTCCCTTATAAAATGCAATGTGAAACTCTAAAAAATACTCCCAAGAAATAAATGAAATCATCAAACAGTGTTAAATTCTCCCACTATATTGAAGTAAAATGTATTTTATATTATGTACATTAGGTTTTGGTCCCAGTGGTTGGTTTGTATCTGTGTTCACATACAGCCCAGTAAAACCAACACAGGGCAATTTCTGACTGCAGAGGTGGGAGCAGAGGACTCTGGCTTTGGGGGATTTCTAAACTGGAACTGGAAGCATGACTTTAAGGTTTTCATTTTTAACACTGAAGATGTCAGGAAACATGCAAAATGCCATTTTTAAGAAGACAATCACTAAAAGCCTGTAAACATGGCAGCTGCACATAGAAGACACATAGTGCTAAAAGCAGCAAGGGAACACACTTTCCAGATACTGATAAAAGTCAGCAATGAACATAAACAAAAGTGAATAATCGTATTTTTAGGAAAAATAATCAAAATACTCTTGTTGCAGAACTAAGCAATACAGTTGCAATTAAGTCACCTTAACTTTTTGCTTTAGAAGACTAGTGGAATCTCTTATTTTCCTCCACTTCCTCCTCCATCTAAATAGCCCAAAAATGATTCACCATAAAATATATCTTAACCAAAGACACAAATCCTTTTTCAGTTCAACCAAAACTAGTTACAAAGTTTCACTGGGATTCTCTGAAGCTTTAAATGGGATTTAAATCATTTCAGCTTCTGGTTTACAAGTATGTGCATTCTAAAAAGAAAACTAATCCAAATTACATACGGGACACTTTTTACTGCAGTGAACTCCACAGAAAATCCTTGCATTTTAATATTTGACAATGCTCTAAAGCAATTATGTTTAAATAAAGTGAAAAAGTAAAAGTTTTTTTCCTTTTAAACCATGTATCATCTGTCTCCATTTGATACGTAACTATTCACAGGTTTGAAGGATTTCTACACTAATAAAGAAAAATATGAAGGGAATATAAAATCATTATTAGTCTATTGAATACATCACAAACCTCACTGCACAGCCACGAGAAGTTTATTTTTGCTTTACAGTTCTGACCGCTCTCTACATTTGTAATACTTGGCTTAATTTCCAGGTTTGCTTCCATTCTTCCAAGTACAATTTTACTTTCAGATAAAATATGTCTATAGTTTTAACACCTAATATGAAATTAATAAATTCACTGTTTGTAGTTCAAAATCATGGGCCAGAGGAGTGAAATATGCTGGAAAGTGGACTGGCAGTCATTTTTTACTTGCTTTCTCTGCCTCTCTCTTGCACTGGGAATTAGTCTGCTACTTTGCAGAGAAAACTGGGATTGATTCAGTGCTGATGCAACAAACCAATCAAAAATCCTCCACTAATGCTGGGACATAGTGCTTCTTAAAAACATTCTTTAAAATAACAACATAGAAAATCATAGAAAACTTACAAGTACTCTGCCAGTTAATGTCTGGGCAGATATCATGACTCCTGCCCAATCCTTCACAGACGTCATCCATCCCACTTCTGCTGCCACATTCTCCTCTTTTTCATCTGTTGGTTTGCAGGCTCCATCTGCCTGTGTATCTCCACCACCATTGATCTTTTGGGCCTCCTGCAAAGTAAGTATTTGGGTTAGATAATGTTTAGCAATTTGACAGTGAAAGTCAGGATATAGATAGGGCCAAGAACAGTAATAAAAAACAGAAAATCTGTCTTCCTGAATTTCTGCTAGGTGAAATTAAGAACCTACTTGGCCACATCTTTAGAAATAAGAGAAATAGAAATATTCTAACCAGATAAACTAGATAATAACACTCTCCTTGACATTACATCTTTAAAACATATATTTCACACCAAATACATGATACGTCCCTTTGTTACAAGCAACATAATTGACAACAGCTCTGTATGCAATTATAGAGTCACATATAATGAATTTGTCAGACATACACCGAAAGACCTTTTGATGTATCAGTTCAAAATAATGCATACTAGGTGTGAACACAATTTATGTACAATTTTAATTTCCTATCACTAGAATTAATTATCTGAGTAAACCTTCACTGAGAAGCATGATGTAACAAGACAACAATTATCAAGTGTGAGCGGAACAAAATCCATAATAAAGTATCTGCAGGGAGCTGCCATGCTATCAGTGAACCTGTGTTTCAATGAAAGTGTTTAATATATCACAGGAATTATTCTGTCAGTAAGTGGCTCTTACAGGAAGAAGAGCTAGAAATTAGAGGAGCCTCAGCTGCACCAAGCTCACTGATGAGTAACAAGCACTGGAATTTGTATCAGTCTCTCACGGATGCTGCAGCAAGGATGTCGTGCTCTGCAACTGCCTGCAATGTGCTACAGTCATGGGTGCTGCACAAACATCAGGGGGGATGACAGGAAAAGCCAGTGTAGATTGTACAGTGTTTAAATAATACTGAATGCAAAGTGCCATGAGCATGCCTTTGGTGACAGCATAATACTAATGACTTCCTGAATACTTGGCAAGTTACACTAAACAAAAATAGGAGAGGCAGCAAAATTCAGTGGTGAAGAAAGTCCTGAGCACTAGAACTGCATTAATGTTCCAAGCACTCTGCACTAGCCAATACCTTGAAAGATCTTGTTTATAGATTACTTGTCTGTAGGCCACTAAGCAGGAAATCAATTGCCACTAATCCCCTTTGGGATATCTTTTATACAAGCAAAGATGCTTGATGCTGGTTATGTGATAATTACTACAGTAGAAGTACTATCCTGTGACGGTCAAAACCCGTAGCTGTGAGATGGCCTTGAGGACACAGCAGGACACAAAGGTACAAGCAATTCCTGAGAGTAGCACTCAACTAATAAAGCAATTTCATTGAATCTGTCAGCAAAGAACAGCAGAATAATGCTAAAAATGTAATATGGAGACCAACAGTTGTTTTTAGAGAAGCTCAATATTGCAACCTAATTAGCTAATCATATCCTTTTTTCTCTGTTAGTTTCCCTCCCAGAAAGCAGCCTTCATGTTCTTACTAGATATTACGGCAGTGTGATGTTACTATATTGATAATAACAAATTATTCAGAGTTACAACAGTAATTCAGTACACTTCCCAAGCAAATAACTCAACAGAAGTTTAAAATTACTTAAAACTATTATTTGCATAACGGGACCTCATTCACTGACAAATTTGGACACAGTGAATCAGATGTTTTGCACTCTGCATTGAAAGACACATCCTGTGCTGCACACACGGAGCACAACCTACAGGAATGAGCTCATTGCAGAGGACAGCACTGTACGACACGGAATGAGGCATCTCCAGCAGAGCAACACTTGGCTGGAGCCAGCTGGTGACCCACAGCATCACACAGCCATAGAGAATAGTCCCAAAAAAATGCCTTCACCACCATCAGGGTTTTGATTATAAACCAGAAAAGGCAAAACTAGGTTCTATACTCCAAACGATACTGAAGCTTAGGCAATCCAGACATATCTCCAAGGCCTCACTGGTCCTCGGTGCTGTCCCCAGGGTCTCCCATGACCCAGACGCCCTCTGTGGCCCAGGACACCATTTCAGCCCCACCCAGGGCTCCCACAGCCCTGGCCTTGGTGAGCCCCAGCCAGGTGCCCTTGCCTGAGCCCCAGGCCGCTGTCCGAAGGCCGGCTGTCCCCAGGCCGGCTGTCCCCAGGCCGCTGACCCAAGGCCAGCTGTCCCAAGGCCGCGGTCCCCAGGCTGGCTGTCCCCAGGCCGCTGTCCCAAGGCCGCAGTCCCAAGGCCGGCTGTCCCCAGGCTGGCTGTCCCCAGGCCGGCTGTCCCCAGGCCGCTGTCCCAAGGCCGGCTGTCCCCAGGCCGCTGTCCCAAGGCCGGCTGTCCCCAGGCCGCTGTCCCAAGGCCGGCTGTCCCCAGGCCGGCTCAAGGCCAGGGCCTTGTCCCACCGCTGCCACCAGGACACTGGGCAGGCCCCCGGCCTGCGGGAGCCTCACAGTCCTGACAGCCACAGACAGCGTAAAACACTGCACAGGCCATTGCCTTCCCTCTTCCCACCCACTCCTCTGCCTTTTGTAGCTGCTACAGCTTGTCCTTCAGAACTGTAACCTTCACACACCAGATTTTACTCCATGGTCCTCCTCTGCATTGCACAGTGAGCTTTCATACTCTGTACGAGTTTATATTGAATGAGTTAATGTGGTTTTCATAGTAAAGGAGGCATAATTATCTTTTCCTCTCAGATAAAAAAACTGAGGTGGTGATTAGGTGCCTAACTCAGTCACTAGAGAAGTCACTGGCAGAGTCATGATAAAACCACAGGTTTTTTGATCTTTTCACCCAGTGACCCTTGTTTCAAAGTGCACAGATGCTAAAAACACAACTACAAACTTTGCTATAGAAAGTCACAGAACTACAGAAAAATAAACACATAGCTGAATAAAATAGTCAATTTTATGTTAGTGAACTTGTATTGTCAGAAAATTCTTTTATTGTGTACATATTCCTTACCACCAATCTTTTAGTCAATAGATGTGATTGCTCATAAGATATAAAAATAATTTAAAATTTCCTAGCACTCAATGAAAGAGCAGGCAATTTACTTAATTGAAGGAGAAAGGTAGCTTTTACATTTTGAAAAGGTTTTCATAACCTACAGTTCCTTTGTTGTATTGACTTTTGGTTGCCAATAGAATAGAACAGTAAAACATGACAAACCTATTCAGTATTTGATTGTCTGAAGTTATTCAAGACTTTAATAAATTTGAATGGCTATAATTCTGTATTTATACTACTTATTTAACCTCTATAAAAATCTCCCACCCATATTATTTCTTAATTAAAATTTAAGTAAAACAATCATCCCCTGCCAAGTATGATTTGGAACTGTCATGATCAGCCTAGCTCCTGCCGTTATTGTAGCTATAATTAACATGCAGATTAGTTGCTGTTATGTAATATTTGTATTCAGTTGGGATATTTTATATTTTTCATTTACATGGCTAGCTTTTTATCTTACTTAATTGGCAGTTGAGTATTAGGAAAAGTTTATCCCCAAGTCATTATGCAATTGTGCAGTGATTAAAGGAGGTTTAAAGGCTGCATTTTTTTAATACTGAACATAAAATTCAGTCCCGTTATTAAGTGTATAGTCTTGTTTCATTACTATTTCTTCATCTCAAAGCATTGAATAACTAACACCAACACCTGAAAAAGGTGCTTCAAATAATAACCTGACAGTGACGATAGTTGATTAATTATTTACAAGTTCAATATTACAAGTAAGGGATCTTTACCCACTCTGCTTACCAGTTTTCATTATTTTAATTGCTTGATGGCAGGAACATGCAGGTAGATTAAGTGAGAAGTAGTATATTGCGAAATATATATTTCCTGAACTTAATGGCTAAATGGAAAATAGCATGATGAGGAGGTATGTACAAGAATCAGTACCCAGTGTTTAATCTAGTAGTTTGACACAGACCTGGACTAGAAACTCCAATGGTTTGTCTCCTATTTACAGCAATAAATACTGATTTAGATTACATAAATTCTGGGATTCTTGAAGACAGTCACCTTAAGGAAGAAGAACTCAAAAAGACAAAATGCACTCAAAACCAGTTAACAGTTTTTGAAACATAAGCCTGCCTGTTCCATTTCACCCCTAAAATGCCTATACAAACAAAGAACCACTGCATAGACACTTCATCCAACTCAGAACAGCACAAAATAAAATCAGAAAATTATTAAGAAACCTTAAAACATGATCTAAGAATAACCTGTCTTTTTAAAAGCCCTAAAAATACAGGACACCATTAACACAATCTGGAAAGTACTCTCTGATATATGGTACTGAAAAAACTTGCTATCTTGCTAAAATATGTTAGAAAACATATGAAACAGGGAGTAGTTGTGAGGGAAAATACCTGGGTTGAAGTGTGGTGAAACAAAGAAAAGGATTTGATAATCCCATTTATCTAACATGTGTGAATATCACACAAAAATCATTAAGTATCACCTGTAATGAGATACAGAGCATTGAATGATGCCCGTATCATTAAAGAGAAAGTAGTATGCTCAGCTTAAGGAGATATTTAGAAACAGTAACATCAATGAGGCAAACACAGTATTGGCCTTTGACTTCCACCCTATATAACATAAGATGAGAATGGGCCTGTCAGAATGGCAGCTGCTCCTAGCTTAAAGCATGCAGTAATAATACAATAAAAAAAATGTCATTTGGAGCAGTTAAGAAAGGGCTGCTTTAGTTAACGATGACAGCGAATAGCAAATGCCTGCAATTAACAGCATTGCATTCCCAGAGCCTGGCATTTTTTTTGAAATGTTTTATATCACATCAACAACACTAGGAAAATGGCCATTTTTACATAATAGGAATCTGTATTTACGTTTCTGTCCTTTTCATTCACCTGTTTCCCCAAAGCCACAAAGAGGTGCTATGTGAAGAGGAATAATTTTGCATATTAGACTATTTCTCCTTTCTCTTGGGCAAATCTCTGAAACACTGTGTTTATAATTATTAGACTTCTATCAATAATTTATTTTCACATTCTTCAATACATTCACTCACCACTTTGACATTGCCAAATAGGGGTCTTAAATTTATATAAAACCATAATATTATGCTGCATTCTCTGAAGCTGGGAAATGTACACTGAATGTTAAGACTTCAGGTACATACTGAATATATTGCCATGGCAGACGCCTTCTGTCAGATAAAGTTACTATCCACTGTCTCCATCTTAACAGTTACTAAGTACCAGCTCATCCAGTGCTAAAAACAAGCAAAACAAAAATAACCCTGCAGCTGTTCACCTGTTCTAGTGCAGTTTAGGAAACACAAGTTTTCACTGGAATATTAATAAACAAAACAAATGGCAATGTGAGAAATTAACAACTTTATGAAAACTTCCAAACATTTTTTAAGTCAGACTTGTAGGAAAAGAAAAAGCAAAGGCTAAACTAACTAAATGTGAGGTAAGAGGTACTTCTAAACTGGCCTATCCACAGCATTTCTTTGCATATAAGGTTACACTGACGTCAGCTATCATACTGTAGCTATGGTTCGACTTGTTTCGAAGGATTAATTATTGATACCCAGACAAACATTATTCCTTTCACTGAATAGAAGAACCAGAATGATCTGTGGAAAACATGGCTGATGAGATAACCCAGCATTTTGCTCTCATAAAATATTCACAAGCCATATAAATTTGCCATCTGCAAATTTGGAAGATTAAGAAAAATAAGTCCAAAATACAATACAAAGATTTTCTTATTAGTTTAAGAGTGAGATGTTATACTCTGTTTTCTGCATTCCCAAGAGATTTCTGAGAAGCACCTTATCAGAAGGTCATTCCTTACCACCAGAGCCTAACTTTCTGTGTTGACCACCATAAAACCTTTTTTCCTCTTCTTGTAGTGACCAGCTTCTCTGTTGCATTTGTGCAAAACCTCAGTAATCCTCACAGATTTCATGTTCTGTGACCTTCATATTTCTGGTACAGGTTGCTTATATAAAATTCCCTTTTCACATCATTGCTTTGACTAACAAAAATTGTCGCAGTAGAGGAATACTAAAACCTTGACCTGAGAGACAAGAGAAACTAGACTAGTAAAATATAGTGTTCCACCCATGATTCCACAAATAGTACTCCAGTCTATCAAATGAAGGGTTCCTGGGTATGGTTCTCACTTAGGAATATGAAACAGCAGACACCTACATTATCTGAAACCTGAAGTACAAAAAGATTAATCTCAAAGATTAAAAATTTCTACACATTAATAGAAGTGTTATAATGTAACACTTCCACTGATGTGAAACATTATTTCCAAATAACTGTCTGGCAGATTTCCATAGCAGCCTAAGAACTGAGAGGCAGGCTGGATGTCCCTATTTTGTTACCAAATTTTTAAAGTCCTCAGCCACATTGTCTTCACTCTGCAGCTATAAAACAAGAGCAAAAACAGTTTCGGTTGCACAGGGATCTTAAAAGGATAAATATATGTGGGATTTTAAGTGTCTCAGCATTTCACAAAGACAGACAACACAGACATAATCTAAGTGAAACCACCAAATAAGACACACTAAAAACCTACTGGTAAAAATCGTTAGGTTAGTTATATAAGACAAACATTAAGACAGATATGTAAAAGAGAAGCAATTAAGAACTCCAGACAACATGAAAAAGGACAGAAAGTCACTGCAACTTACACATGTTCAAAAAGACAAACACTGCTTTCCAAAAACATGATTGGTTCAATTCAACAGGAGTTTATATCAATAGTTATGTAAGCTTTCACTATAAGTTAAGACATTTGGGTGAATAATTCCATATAAGTTTATTGATAAAAATAGAAGCTAGTTTTCTTTTGTAGCATCTGATTGTGTATTAGACCACATTGTTAGAAATAAATGACCTCTGAACTTGTCGTAAGACTATGTAACAAGTGAACTTACTGTGTGCAGGATGTAAGTAAACAAAAAAATAGGATAAGTCAGTGATGTACAGGTTAAAATTATTCACTGAAAATATTTCACAAGATATCAACCTAATACCTAGCCCGTAAATTTATTTTCCTTTTTTATAGTTAACAGAGCATTTCTTATTAATTTCCTCTACTAAGACCAAATTGTTATCACATTAAAATAGACTCTGAAGGCTCTTTCAATTACAAAGTAGCAGGGAAAAGGGCAAACAAGCATTTTACTTTATTGATAGGGGCACTGCATTTAAATGAAATGACACATTTCATTATTCTTTGGTCCCTACACACCACAGAAATATGTCCATTAAGTAAATTAGACAATTACCGTGTAAGGCATTAGTCTTTAACTGTATTTTCTGTGGTTCAATAATATTGAGATCATTGTTTCAGAATATATTTTTTAAAGTCCTTTAAGTAGATTAGCCTTAAATGTGATAGAAACTAAATTTGTAAAAATATATGAAGCAATTTTAGATGGAACAGTTATTAAAAATACAGAAAACGGTTCCTTAATAAAAAAAATAGAGGACAGAAAGGTGCATTCATTTTCTGTTATCCTCCTCTTTTGTTTCCTCCCACCTAACAGAAGGCAAAGCATACAACTGAAAATAAAACTGATAAAGATGTTGTCATGAAATGAAAACTGCCAAATTACCTGTATCCTATCGCGTGAGAAATATCTGTCACAGATGACAAAACACTTTGAATATTTATCCAAAAGTCTCAAAGTGTTTCAAAAATGGGAGAAAACAGTCTCAAAAATGAGAAATAAGTAAGAAACAGTGGAGAAATTACCTAACTTATCTTGATTACAGGAAGCACTCTAGTTGATTGCTTGTAATTTTGTTGTTGTTGTTAACATTAAGTAATATACAATTCCAGGATTTTCAGTCATTACCTCTTGGCGCTTTTTTTTACTACCATGAAAGAATGAAGGATATGAAGAAACCACTTTTTTTTTTTTAATTTTTAAGAGAAGTATGACTAGTAAATATTTTCTGATCTATAGGACCTAGATTACAATCATAGTTTTCACAAGATAACTATGAGATAGATCCAGCAGTAGAGAAAACTGATTAAATAAGTGCTCACTTAATTGACTATTCCTGGCAGTAAGTCGTTAAAAAGTTCCAAAAGTAGAAAGTGTATTTGACTAAAAGATATACACAAGCTCAATTTACAAAATAAGTATCAAACTGCTTTGCCAGTGCAGTGAAACTTCACAGTATCTTCTCAGTTGCGTGTTTTTCCCCATCCTACTCAATCACAGAAGGGAAGTTTGTATCTACAAGCCAACAGGATGTTTTTATTCACTGCATTAACTTCATAATCCTCTCTCACATGTGCTATCAGAGGTATCCAAGAGAAGGAGATCTAGACTAAACTGCAGCAGAAAATTCTTCCCCTCTTCTGTGAAATACAATAGCAAGGCAGCTAGCACCTGTGACTAAAACTCATACTCAAAATCACATTTCTATTGCCAAAAAATCACAAAGAATCCATGGATTAGGAAAGGAAATGCCCTGCTTAAAGGACAAAGCACAAAGTACTATAGCTACTCCAAAACAGGAATTTTGTCCTTACATAAAAAGGAATTAACCATTCATTTCCTTAGCTCAAAGAACAGGTTTCCACCTCAAAAACTTGCTGACAGGAATTTGAGAACTTCATTTGACTCAAATCAAACATTTTCACATGACAGGGATGGACTTAAACACTTGTGTTTTCTTTATACATAAAATAGCAAGTTACCAATATTTGATGGCAATATTGGTAATCCTCAATGCTATGCCTGAAATAGAATTTATTTGCATATACATTTTTATAAATAGATTCATGATTTTTTAAAAGGTTTTACAGATTACAGCATAAAAGATGAAAGAGAAAGGCAGTGGGACAAACCTGAGAGACTCACAAATATAACAGGTTGGTAATATCATAAAACACACGTGTAACAATAATTTGAAGAATGCCAGAGAATCTATCATCTGCCAAATTCAATAAAAGAGTAATCTCTAAGGCATTTTTGATTCAAGGGTAGTATATAATATTTATTCTCATTGTATTAAAATCATAAAGGAAAACACAATGAATTAAAAGCAGCTCTCTGTAGGATATAAAGCCATATCTAAGCCTATCCTGATGCAAGAAAATAAGTTCCAGTATGCAGCACATAAATATTTGAAGAGCAGCAGGTCAGCCAATAAGTAATTAAAACTATTTACTAGCACAGAACACCTTCACTCAGAGATTACAGAGTGAAATGCAGCTTTCAGACTGCAGAACTTGGTGCAGGGGGGAGTAGGGGGGAGTCAGAGAGCACAAAAATGTGCAGGAATCTGGAGCAAAGATACACAGCTCTACTTCTCAAAACATCGAAAATGCAGATTTATCTGCCAACTGTTTTAATGATTACTTTGAAATAATTCTATTAGACTCAGCATTTCCCTCTAAAAGACCAGTTACATGACATGGTAAAAAATGTATAAATGCTACTATTTAATCAAGTAGATGTGGCTTGATTTATTACCCACTGCTATGGAAACAATTTTGTGTAATGTTAATCTCATTACTCCCTTGCACAAATGGCAGACAAAAGTTTTTGATCTACAAGGGATTTTTTCTTCTTTCAGGTTAAATTTATTTTAGGTAGCTTATATTACTTTGGTTCAACTTCCTAGACACTATCAGCATCCAAATTATCCAATATCAACACCTGTAGACTACAAATACAGCACTTGATATATTTATGGAACAAGGAAACACACAGTTTTTCCAAATTTACAGATACTGACTGAAATCTGAGGCAGAGAGAACTGATAAATTTCTGCCCTGCCTATTACATCTCCATTAATTGTTACTTACACTATGTAGAATAAGAACAAGCTCAGTGAATTCTCTTTTACTTTCTTAACTTCATTACCTTAAATAACAGGAATAACTTAAAGCAGCCCAGAGTTCATCCCCTGCTCTTGTGCACAGTGATGCACTGCTAGGAACTGATGCATGACTTTGATACTGAACATTGCCTTTTTAAGCAATAAGAAGCTGGACTAGTGGAAAATAAAAATACATGGTGCCCATTCTTGGCTCCTGTTCCAAGGCAGGATTCAATCTGCCTGCACCAAAATTTCTATGTGAAGCTCCTACTCTGACAGGTCATTTTCTAAATGAAAACATCAACTCTTTGAAGCTCCTCAGAGGCATGAGTGGTCAGAAGCAGCCCTGGCAGAGCTGCATTAGGAGCAGGGGGTCAGTGAGGCAGGCATGGTTCTGTCTCATGAGTCTGCAGTTTTTGGTTTCAAAATATATCAAACCAGAAGATACAACATATGTTACAAAAATATGTTACCTCTGAACACTCACTCTGCCTATAAATTATGCATGACAGAGCAGGCAGTTATTGTCACCTGAGCAGAAAAGGCAATGAACAGACGTAAGAGGATAGGTCAATTTAAATTTCTAGCTCTTTTCATAAGATTAAATAAGAAGAAGAAGAAATTAAAGTATAACTGTTGTTAAATCATCAAAAAATATTGAGTTTTAATTTGCTTGACATTCATTGGAGCGGAAGACAGATAATAAAGTTAAGGCTACTATAGAAATTTCAATCTTGAATGCTGTTTGTTTATATATTGCAATTCTGTGGAAATGTGATAATGTTATTATAGGGCCTAGAACTTCTTTTTTTTCTTTTAAATTTTATATTAATTATTTTTATAAAGAGTTTGCAGCAGCATAAAGATTGAACAGTTCATCAAAGCAGGCTAGCACACTGTAAACTATTCACAAGATGTGTTTTACTGAACCTACTCATCAGCTTAAAACTTAAAGAGACTTTCTCTATTTACCGTGCTGCATAATTACCTCACACAGCTTTTCAAGATGCAGGTGCCCCCTCCCATAATTTGTGAATGAGATTCAATGACAAGTCTATGCAAGTATCACATAACATGAAAAATTTCACCTTAACTACTTCTTAAAAGAAAGAAGGGCTTAATTAAGCCTTAGTAAAAAAAAAAAAAAAAAGTAATGATTCATACATCAGTAATTCACATCTTCCAAATATCTGATTCTAGTTAATTCAGCAGCAAGACACTGAAGTAATACGTGTAACTAGGGGATACATTTGAGAAATAAATAATATCTCTGCATTTCAGATTCAGCTGAAGGAAAATTGGGTGGTTGGGGAGGGAAGGCATGAACCCTAAGATCAGCTCTTTTTTTTTTTTGAGTTTAAAAGTATGTCTTTTATCCTCACAAAGTAGTTTAATAAGGAAAATGGGATCTGCAAGTTACAAAAGCCAAAGTCTTATGTATAATGAATCCTATTTTGTCTGCAGATCCAAAACTCTAAGGACTCAAGGATGTTTTTCTTCTTGGTCACTTTCTAGGTCTTTACTGGTACCCTGGGATGCACTATGCATAATTCAAATGCTTCAATTTATTAATACCTGTAAAGCATCTAATAAACTAACGTGATGTGTAGTTTTTGCCTGATGTCCACACTGGCAGCCACCATTGCTCTAGAAGCGCCTGGTGGCCCTCGCCCCATGTTGCAAAAGATTTCTGCCAAATAAAATGAACTTTCTGTGAAGCCAGCTTCTTCTTTAAGACTAAGTCATATATCAGATTTTTGTGCTGTGGTGTTTAAAGAAAACTTGACTTCAAATATATTTTAAAGGGCTCTCCATGGAAACAAAGTCTCCTTGTTATTGATTGGGTCAATAGAGAGTTATGAGAATTCAAATGGAAAACTTTGTAAACTTCATTCACTTTTTCATTCACTTTTCACTTTTTATGGGATTCAAAAATGATGAAACAATTGTATTTCCTCTAAAGCCCTCTACTATTACCTATAAAATTAAGTTGGAATCCCCCAGATCCACAGAAATCTTTTCCTATACTGCTTTCGTCTCATGCAGATAACCACGGGAGTAACAGAAAACTATAAACTAAGGAAAAGCCAGTCTCTACTAATGTTTTATAAAGCAAAGCATGTTCTACAGAGAGCTCTAAACAATTACACACAACAAAGGCTAGCAGGGGGAAAAAAACCCCACACAGCAAAACAGTAAAGGAGCTATTTTCTATCAGGTTTTTTTCCTATAGCTATTCACTTCATCCATCACACACACCAACAAATGCACACAACTCTACTGCTTCTACAGTTCACAAAGTGATATTTGTGAACTACTATTTAAGAACACACCACCTCATTAATTATCTTGCTCTGTGATCTCCAGCAACATCTTTGCAAGTACGGTGGTAAATGCAGTCTCCTTATCTCTCAACAAACTTAGGAAAACAGATACATCTGAAACACACAGAAACACTGGACCCTCATAGTCCACTCTCACCAGACAGGTCCTGTGCATGGTTCCCATTAACATCAACCACAGCAGCTGTCAGCATATGAAAGCAAACCCTGTGAAAGTCCCTAATGCCCTTTCTTAAGCATAGTACCAGTCAGAAAAGGAAAAAAAGGAACCTGGATTTTTTTTACAAGGGCTGTCAGGCACTGACATAGGTTGCACAGAGACATTCTGGTTGTCCCATCTCTGGAAATGTTGAAGACCAGGTTGGATGGAGATTTGAACAATCTGGTCTATTGGAAAGTGTCCCTGACCACTGAAGGTAGATTGGGACGAGATGATCTTCCAAGGCCCCTTTGACCCAAACCATTGTATGATATGATTCTTCTATCCATCTCTGAGTAGTACCATCTCATATGGACTATAGCCTAGAAAAGGGGGTTGGAAAGATTGTGGAGCATCATGTAAAACTAAGTTCACAGTGAGAGCACTCTGTCCACAACTATGGAAGTGCAGTATAAAGCTAGAACTCCCTCAGCCAGGGTCTGAGTAGAAGGCAAGTTGAATATGAACAACAGTGTGTCCGGGCAGCCAAAGGGATGTTTATCCTAACACAGTAGGGACTGA
The DNA here is from genome assembly GCF_048771995.1 of Taeniopygia guttata. Classification (NCBI taxonomy): domain Eukaryota; kingdom Metazoa; phylum Chordata; class Aves; order Passeriformes; family Estrildidae; genus Taeniopygia; species Taeniopygia guttata. Next base: position 14,481,845 of record NC_133031.1, on the reverse strand, counting down.
GGAAAGAGTCTCTGAGATTCCAATTAGTTCAGTAGAAGGGGTCTGGTGACAAAGCTGAATACATTGAGAGAAAAGATTTATCATTTAAGCCATTTTTTCAGGAGATAAGGAGATATCATCTTTCTTAGTTTTATTTACTTTCTGCTTGCTTCATTTAGGAATGGTGGGTTTGAGGTTTCCCTTCCCCTCCCTTCAAATATAACACTTTGTCATTTCATGCCTTCAAGTTTGGCTTAAAGTGTCCAATTCTTTCAGACCACCTTCTACTATTATCATCAATTTTGGTGGCACTGAGTAGAGATAATATGACCAACATCTGCACACACACTCTGGATGAAACCCTGCCAACCTCCTAGGGTGACAACAGATGTTTTTGTTAGTTCCCATGTCTCATAGGAGCCAAAACTGACCCAGGGAAAGAGTCAAAAACTGAAAGTAACACTGACAGCTGGAATAATACTATGGTCCACTGCCACTGAGGTCACAATTTAAACAAATAATTCATCATAGGAGTAAACACACTAAATTACCAAAATGGCTGCACAGCTTTTCACCATACCAGAAAAACTTTTTTGCTACAAAAAAATAAATACCTGATTCTCATGAAGAAATACCATTAGGCTAGGTCTAAACCCAGTAGTGTGTGGCTGTACTGTAACTGGGACAATGGAAAGCTACCAGATAGAGTAATCAAGCTCCAGAAGGAAGATAAAAGTTCATTGTTTTGAGCATTTAACTGTAAAACCAAACATATGGGAACTGCTGAAACAAAAGACAGTCTCAAATATGACAGGAAGAATGGAGGAAAACAAAATTAATCAAGCCCCACAGATTTTTTATGCTTAAAGTAGGGCAAGTTTTCCATCATAAGTGAGATTCTTAACTGCACTACATGAGTTACTTCATGTTGTAGGAAAAGAGGTATGACTACAAATCTTGTTCCTGGCAACAAAATTAGTGCAAAGGCTACACTGACAATTAACTCATATCAAAAAAAGGACCAATTTCTTGCAAAGATTATACAAAACTGTTGACAATTAATTCTAGTTTATTAGACTAGAGTTTTGAGAGTTTGCTTTCTCCTGTCCTAAGACACCCAGCATCCCAGTGATGGTAGCATCGCTGCCTTGCTGTGCTCCAGGCCCTGGAGCTCAGAAGAGTAATGTCATTACTCAGAGACCTAGCAACAGTGATATTTAATAAACTGATCATCAATCATCTAAAAAAATACATTTTTAAAAATGTATGATTTTCTGCTGTGCTCTGCACTCCCTGCAATCAGAGTGTTCTGCTGGAATCTAAGTGGGGGAAATTTTTCATAAATGCAGTCATATCAATTATGAGAATGTCAGCCCTGCTGGATGCCAGATTCAAACTGTTGTTAGGTAGGCTGTTTATGAGATGGCTGGAGCAAAACAGTAGAAAAGTATAAAAATAAATTGAATACTTAACAGAGAAAAAGTAACGACAGAATTACATATTTGAACACAAATCCCAACTCACTGTAATAAAATTCTTCCCTCCTTCCCTCAGTGTGAGTTTGGGGTTTTGTTTTGTTGGGGGTTTATTAGTTCTTGTTTGTTTGTTTTACAATTAACTTACTCTCTTATGTACACACACTCTCCCTCCATGACACTCTCTAGGCTTCGGACAAGATTTTAGCACAGACAAACCTGATACAAGGACTGAGCTGCTGGAGAGACAAAAGAGCTATTTGAGGGCCTCTCCACTTACCAGTCTACATGAATATTTATGTTGTGACAAACCTACCCCAGAAAACAAATTTGTTAATGCTATCAGTATTTTTACCCAAACATACTCAGACATCCGAAAAATTTTACCTCAGATAACTCTCAGTCTTTCACAAGCTCTTCTGAATCTATAAATTCTGCAGAGGTCCCTGAAGAAAAAACGAAGGCTTTCACTTTTATGAATGCATGCAGACTTATCTCTAGAGCATAGAGCAAATCCTTCTTCCTCTTCCTATGTGTCTTTGCAACCAAAACATGGCTTTATCAACCAATAGTCTGGTTGGTCTAATCAAAGTTATAGTCCTGATTATTAGAATATACACGGTAGTAACCTAGGTATTGGCAGAACACAACAAGGAAGAATTTGGCTGGTTACCTTGGGGGGTTTTCTGTTGGGTTTTTGGGTTTTTTTTTTAACTTAAAGAAATGCCAAGTCAGTGACCTGAACAATAAAGATGTATTGATTCATAAGAATCAATAAGGATCTGGGCCAGAACTATAAACACACATTCCCACTGGGACAGGACAAAACATATGGCTCTATAAATTATTCCATATGGTGGGGTTCTTTTCTTGAGGTGTTGGCTTGGAGGGGGATTTTTTGGTGTTTTGATTCTTTTCTATTATTATTTTTGGGTGCTTGGGGTTTTTTCAGTCAGTAATGTACAGTAAAAGAAGATGTTCAGTCTGCTTTCTGGGTACAAATGAACTGACAGATGAATATCTGTATGATCAAGGGTTAAAGGAAAGACTCAGGGACTGATACCTCTCTCCTGTTTCTCTAGCAGAAGTAAAGGTAAACTTCATCTTCTTAGCTTGGGTAAATCTGTTACCCTCTAAACTCAAATTCCCCTTATCTTGACTATTGTGCCATGACTCCTCCTCCACTTTCCAGTAATGTAAAACTACAAGCTATGGTTCATGTATTGTATCACCTGTATTGATTCACACTCTAGGACCTTACAGACATTTTTAACATGTAATATTAATGTTAAGTGTTCAACTCAGTAAAAAAAATTTTACACATAACAGCCTTTATTATTTCATATACAAAGTTTTAAACCTGATTTTACCACAAATACACGTGTATCTTAACTTCAAAATTAAACCAAAACATATTCCATAGGCTTCTAATTAGTAATTATCTATTATTAACAAGATCTACTTGTTTCACCAAAGTTTCTGCTCACTATATCAGAGCTGAAAATAGGAAAACTAGTTTTAACATCACTTTATCTTTTTTTTTTTTTTTTTGTCAATACTAAGGCAATTGCAATAGGTTTGCCTAGTTATATTTGTTTTTAGCATGAATATAAATCTGCTTTGGGTTAAGGTCCCTTCCAACCCAAACCATACTATGATTCCATGAAAAAATTATTTCAGAAGAGGAGTGGTACTACAGTCCAAATAGGTAACAATTGAAGACTGCTGTTATATTGAACTAGTCAGGACCAAAGCAAAAAAATTATCACATTCTAAACATTTTCATGCCTGAGTCAAAGGGAGCAAATAAGGTTATCTCACAAGTAGAAGTTCATCAATTTGTAATTAGAAGCATTATTCATTGCATCCTTGCTGAATATTCTCTTAAAATTGATAACATATACTATACCAGCACACACAGTAATGCACATGCACAAACCCACCAAAATACATACAGCTAATTAACATGTACAGAAATACTCAAAGTTCAGAAACCATTTTTATCTTCAAATCAGTCATGCTTGATTTCTTTCTTAATTGAAACCAATTAAACAAAAACCTAATTGTGATCTAGCATCAACAGAATCTGTTACAGTGCTTTGGTTTGGTCAGTTGAGTGGGGTTTGGATTTAGCTGTTCAAAATGCAAAGGAAAACATATAGGAATTTATATTAAAATAAAGATGACTTTATTATGATTGATGCAATGAGACAACTTTTCTTTCCTATTTAAAACCAATTTTACTATGTAATATTTAGACTTTTCATAGGTTTTAGCAGTCTTCCACTTAGCTCTTTACATAAAATTCCCTTGCCCAGCTAGAAACAGGTAATCAAAACAACTGGACAGGTTTTTGTGATAAATCCCATAGTTTGTTTGATTTTTTGGAATATGTGAATCATGCTTTCAGAACATGCTGTCACACCTACACAAGGACAGGGTTTCCTGGCAGCACCAGTGAGGAATCGCTGCCACAGGGTCAGCACCGCCCCAGGCCCCGTTCACACCTCCAGCACCATTTTGGGCACAGGGATTCGATGCTCAGGGTAAGCAGCTACCACAAAGCTGACACTTGGGATGCAGAACAACTAAAATCTGCCTAAGCAAGTAACACAACCTTTTGTGCAAGAGGGATGAGAAAATCCAGGATTCTGTAACATTATTAACAGGAATGGGAACAGTAGCCTTGGGATCCAGAAACATATGTACTAATCAATGCAGATTACTTTCTCAGACCTCTTAGGACGTGTTGCTGTCATCTTACCTGCCTAATTTTTTATGTGCTAATTTAACTTAATTTTTCTAAAAACAGAAAACATAGTAATCTATGGGCAAAACAAATTTAAAGACATACTATTGTGTTTCAATTAAAGTTTAGTTTTCTGTATGTGGGACACTGCATTCAAACCAAATAAAAGTAGTCATTTGCTAATTTATCATAGGTCACATAACTGTAGAAGATAAATAACAGTACAGTTTAGACTTTTCTTGTATAAATAAAAATACAACAAAACAAAATATAAAGAATAAATATACTGAAGTCTCATTTTATTTTCTGTGTCAATGAAGATGTATGTGTACATGCTCATCCTTACCTAGGAATAAAAAAATACTACAAATATTTTTATGATGCACACAAAAATCCAAATTGTATCATCATGTTTTAAAGGAAAACATACTACTGAAAATATAACAAATAGAAACAGATTATTTCTTCATATATGCTGAGCAAAGGAAAAGCAAAAATATAATAATATATAAGAAAATAGTTATATATTTTTTAAATGTTTTACTTTTGCTACTCTGTATGCTGTTAGACAAGTAATAAGCATAGAAGTGTCAACAATATTTGGAAACATTCCCCTCCCAAATTCAAAGTACTGTACTAATCCTGTGAATAAACACAACCTACATTAACCTAATTACTATTAACTGAATAACAAAAGTCCCTCATTTTAACTCAGCTGCTTCTCTCAAAACACTGATTCTGTAAAATTGCAAGTTTTTTTGCACACAGCAATTACTAATACAATTTGGGAGTTCTACTCCACTCTACTACCAAGGAACATTCGGAGATCAGAAAGGTAAAAAGCTAAGGGGCAAAGTGCCTTCCTTAAAAGTGAAGTAGCATTTTAGAACTTAAGATGACAACCTAACAAACTCATTTGCACACTTGAGACTGATTAGTTGCATGGTCTGAAAAGTTTTCATACTGCGATCATCACTTATTTGAAATCAGATTATATGTTTTAAGCTATAGCACTTATAAAAGGAATGGCCTTCCTCTCTCTCATGGTGTATGTAAGCAGAATCCTTTGCTTTCCTAAATAAAACATACACAGACTAAAACTTCATTCTGAGACATCTTTTGTGTACCCTTTAGGTAATTTTTCTAAATTACCTCATGTTACTTGGTGTATAACCAAAATGCCTTACTTCTAGTCTGGATCCTTTGACAATTTCCTATTCTAATTAGTTTCCATTGGACTGGAAGACATAGTACTTCTCAGGATGGTAAATTTAGTCCATGTCCTCATTTTTCTCCCTTTCACTAAAACAAAAGGGTCATCATAAAATCCAAGCTAGCTCCTAACCAAGTTTTGGCAGTGCTTTTTTAAGTCTGCATCTCATCATAAGATCTTCTGCAATGAAGTTGCCATTTAGAAGGCACATTGTCAATTTAATTCTTTGATTAACTCCTTCTGTCTGCCACCAGCAACTCAATCTTGGAATGTAATAAAATAAGAGCAAATGGACAGCAGAAGTGCATAAACCTGGAAGGTAGCCTTATCCAAACATACTATAGTGTTTTAAGCCCAAGAAAACATTGTTCTTGTTATGAGAAATCCATTTTCACCTGAATAACGTTTTTTAGGACAACAGTATCTGAAATATTCTCAGTGAAAAAAGGAACTGCTACTTCAGCTGACGTTAAAGAAACTCCTGCATACAGCAGTTGAAATCAATCTGGATTCCTGCCTGCCATACCAAGGACTACACTTGATTCTTTTTCTATCCAAAGTACTGATATTACAGCCTGTAAAGAAAATAAATTCAGCCCTATGGATAATAGAAAGAAAACTTTACATTCCAAACATAATTTTATTTTCACATATAGAGGTTTAGGAAGCAGAAGCTAATAATTCAGAATTAAATACAGAGTACTGCAATACTTCAGAGACTCATCATATATACAAAAGCAACATCTTTTAATTGAAGACTAACCCACTGGTTGAGAACTACACAAAAGTAGTTTGTGTTTTATTCTTTTTGGTACCCAAGAAAGTAAGAAGTGAACATTAAAGATAATCAAGAACAGGCTGCTATGATTCCTGAATAGTCAGATCTCAACTTATGCCTCAGCTTTGCTAAAAATTCAACAAGCTAAACTATTACTATTAACCAGTACTGCACCCAGTTAGCACGATCATCACTGCATTGCAAAGTCAAAGGTGATACACCCAGTCCTTAATACAATGCCAAGGAAACATTTCACCACAGAATACAAAAAACTCCTGGAGCATTTCAGAAGCATTACTCTAGAGTCCAAGAAGTACCAAAAAGTTCATCAACAGCTATGGAACAGTTAAAAGCAACAAATAAAAAGCTACATGGAACTTTTCCAACAGTCTTTTGATAGTAAGTCATTTAATATTTAGCAGCAACACTTTTGAAATGTATGTTTCTAAAACAGAAGGCTGTTCCTGGAAGCTCTTCTGCTGAGTACTTTCCTATTTCTTAATCAACATACCATGGAAAATAGCTCTGTGAACACCAAATTACATGTCTTTAAATTCTTATTGTGCCAGTTAGAATTTAATACAATTTCTTCAACTGTATTCCAACATTATTTTTATTTTCCTTAATTTTTTGGGCTTTTGGGGTTTTTTAGTTGGCTTTTTGTTTCTTTGGGGATTTTTGTTGTTTGGGTTTTTTTTGTTCATTTCCTTTTCCTTTGCAGATAGCATTCCTGTCCCATTAATGACAGCTACTCTGTTGTAAGACAAATAATATATAAAAACACTGAAGAGCCATTTCAATGTATTTTTTTAGACACTAAACAACTTGTTTGAATTTCTTTCTTCAAAATTACAGGGGAAATTTCAACAACATACATAATTCTCTCCCAGATTAGTTTTTATAATCTTCTGGCATTTTCAAAACACACTTCTGAACTATACTTCATATCTGTATTTGTTAACCACAAAGTCAACAACATATGGCTCAGAGATCATAAAAATCAAGGAGTATTAATTCTTCAGCCTTTTTAATACCTTTTTTCTACACATATACTGCAAAGAGAAATTTTACTATGTTGAAACCTATTAAATAAATAGAACAACTACTTAATTTTCCCTCTGATGAGCAATTCAGCAACCTACTGTGAAACAAACAAACAAACCAGCCAAGTGCACCTGTTCCTGAAAGTTCCCTCTTCTATAATTAGCTTTACCTTGATTTCCTTCTGACTATATTTCCACATCAAGGAAAATTTCTGGAGTAAAATATGTACATACAAAATTTTTGTTACCATTTTAAATTGTCCCAACAGCCGTGACAAATTACTGTATCATACAATCTAGTTATAGTTGTTACACTAACACTTCACTATGTGCTTAAAAAATTACCAGAACAATTCTAATCTCCCTAAACAAAGTGTGATCAAAATTATTTCAACAGGAACATAAGCTAAAAGTTACATGAAGTTTCACCTGAAAAATAGGGAAAGTGTAGTATAGTGAAGTGAAAGTACAGTGATGTGAAAATGAATTTATAAATACTCACCTACCACGAAAAAAATTCTTATTTAGTCTTACACAAGGAAATGATGAATGTCCTTCATGTAGGATGAGCAAAAAACCCAAGGTCAGAACAGCTGGATTTTATTGATTAAGTAATACCATGTCTTCCATCCATTTCTACTTTCCTTAGATAACAGATTTACTACGATAACTGAACGCAGACATGTAGAAAAGGGCAGGAAAGAAGCAATTTCCTACTCAGTCTGATTTCAACCCTTGAGGATTTCATTTGTGTAGTAAAGAAAATTTTGATCTGAAAGTCTCAAGCAGTTGTATATCACTGATAAAGTTTCTGCATTCCTTTAGTCGGAACAATGGAAAACCAAACACTTCTCTCACACATGGAAATGCAAATGTCTATGAATCACCCATAAAACAAAATTTTCTGAAAAGCCTCTTAAATTCAGAAAACTTAAATTTTTATTTTCAAAAATGTTAATATAACTTATATTTGACCTGAAATTCATCTTGGATAATTTCTGGGCTTGTATCAACCTTACAGACTAGAACATTAGTCATAAAAATTAAATGTTTTTGGTCCCCACACTAGATTCAGTTGGAAAAACTTCAGTTTACTGCTCTGGATCTGTTTGGGTTTGGTAAGACACTGAACAAATGTATGGAAGAGAAATCAGCCATGAGTTGTTTACTGCACAACGACTATATAGATTTCAAAAATCATTCACATGGCAAACAGCTGAAAGTCTGGAAAGGAAAAGGAGGGACAATTATATATGCCATTCTTGCTTAAACATTCTTCACCCATTCTTGGCTACCATTTGCAAAAGAATATTTGGGTATATTTATCTTTGATACAAAGCTGTTAATTATGTTCCTAATCCATAAAAGGGAATTATTTGCTAAGATTTGACAATAATGTCTGGCCTTGGTTGAACCAAAAGGAAAAAGCAGGGCAAGTAAGCCCTCATAAAGAAAGAAAACACTTTGAATCAGTACAGCTAAAAGGATTACAGTCAGTTATCACCAACATACAAACACAAGTTTTGTGTCAGAAATAGCAAGTTATATGCATGGCTATGTCAAGGAATATCCTCTTTGTATGCTCATGTTTACAGGTAGAAGAAAAAGAGCTAAAGAAAGAAGAAAAATAAAAAAAATCAGAAGAAAGCTGGAGACTTAAAGCCTATGAACACAATCTAGCCTGTACCAGTTTGTATTTTGATTGCTGCAACATTTGCTTCACTGCAACATCTTGGGGGAAAAGAATACAGAATAGAAATACCTATACCTGATTACTTTAAAAAGTCACATGACAAGCGCATTAAATCTGGTGCTCCTTGGTTTTTCATTTCCTTTACATGTTCCTTTTTTTAATTGCCTTTAGACAAACATCAGGGGAAACATTCTCTAACTCTGTTTTTAAAAGGCTGATATAGAAAGTGTAATTCTGTAATTGAGGGACAGCTGGCTGTTACCATGATATGCCAAATGAAGATCTTGTCCACTGGAATTTGTGGAATTTGATTATAGGTTAAACTCCCAGAATTAAAACCCCATTCATAAGGATTTGAAATGCAGAGCTTAAGACTTGCTTCCATATGTGCCTGTTCTCACAGAGCAGTGGATGCTGCTTTGTAACTGCCCACAAGAGCAAATAAACAACACAAAAACATGGCTACAGGGAACATCGTTAAACTATAAATAAATGTTATTAACAGAGATCCAGTGCATGCTGTGCACCTTATTACAGTCTAGCAAAATGGCTATGCCTGGAAAAATGCCTAAAGCCTTAAGACTTCCTTACTTAATATATAACATTTGAGCAATACAATGATTTCTTAGGCTATTTTTATGCCACAGACCATAATTTATAGATGCCACACCTATAAATGGTTCTACAATTTAAAAAAGGCATTTTCTGTACCCATCATTGCAATTTTCTGTTGATTTAATTTTATCAGGAGGCACAGAAATAATAATGGACTCAAACTGGTGTTTTAGCATATGTTGATACTTTATAAAATTCAATACTACATAAGAAGAGCATATTTGTAGTTCACAGTGTAAATGATCATAAACTATGCTGCCACTTCTTAAAGGTGGCACACTAAAATCCCAACCTGACCAACATGCACTGCATGTTTAAGACCATGAGCTTTGGTCTTAAACACAGAACAAAATTTCTGAATGGTTCTCTCTAATACATCCACAAATGAAGATCTATACTGGAGTATAAAGCTCCAAATGATTTTAACAAAAGTTAGTCCATTTTAGTCTGCGATACAGAACCACATGTTTCCCATTCACTACAGATGCTACATGCACCATATTGCCCACCAAAGTTACAAGGCTATGTTGCTGCTGCAGGCTAGAAAAATACTTTTTCAGCAAATGAGTTTTGTTTACTGCCTTTGCTGCTCAGTGAGTTAAAAACCATCAAGTTTGGAGCTGAAAATGCAATAGAATCAGTAGATAAACTGTGGATCTGTGCAGCTAATTGTTTCGCTTTTGGCTATGGCATATGTATTACTTGATTGCCAATTTCACGCTCTGATACTGCTTCTTTATAGCTGCAGTTGAAACTGAAGCTCAAGTACTCTGTTCAAAGAGGCTGATAAATATGCATTCCGCCCCTCTGCAATGTTTGACACACTCCTCACCCATTGTTATGCTTCCCTTTTATGAAGTGCAAAACAGGCCCCTATTTTAGCTCTTATTCTTGCCACTGTCATAGCCAATTTATATATGCTTTTGGCTTAATCAGCATGCCAAAAGAAATTTTAGTTTTCTTGTTTACAGAAATCCTCTTATAATTTGTTGTGTCTGTAGAGTATTAAGGTTTGAGGTGGGGGTTCACACTGCTGTGCAATTCTAAAAAAAAAACCACAAGAGAAGAACAGCAGCATATTTCTCTACAGATGGAGAAATAAGCACTGAAAAAATCATACTGCTCCATGTGCATGACTGAAGTTGCCAATTAAGGCTGAGATTCAGACTCCTTCTAGGAGCAGCAAGTATTGCTACTGTAGTTAATTCAGACCTAGCTGGCTCTAAGGACTGCCTGAAATAAAGATACAGCTCTACAGGACAGCCTAAGAGGTGGATGAGCAAACTGAAGCTTCTAAAGCTTTGGCTGGTCCCTGTAGTATTAAAACACAGGGAAGTCAAGGCAAAGTTTCTAATATTACCTTTAAGGAAAGTCAAAGGACACAAAATATATTGAAATCTATCAAATTAATGATAATTATATAATAGTGGAGCAGATAAAAAATAATAAAGAAATGAATGGTTGTGAAATGAAGAAAAAATAGAATGAAACCATAAAGCAAACCTAAGGAGATAAAATCTACTGGTTTAATTCAAACATGTTTTTATCTTAACTGAAATATCTTCACAATATTTTTATTTCCATATTGTAATACGGTTCTATGTTCTTACATCACCAATATAAAAGGAACTACCTATAATATTTTCACTCTCAAAGAACCCAAAATTTCTGCATTCAATTATTTTTTAACTGGAAATTTCAAAATTTCCATTTTAAAAATACTGGAATGCAGAAGTTATGGGGTTTTTTTCCATTTCCATGACACTCTAGTCACATCAAGAAAGAGAGGGCTTGGAACACTTAAGTCTTTGCTATATTAATGTATGAAATCTAGGAAGTGAAAAAAAAAAAAAAAAAAAAACCCCAACAACCCACTAGTGTATGCAAACTTGCAAGTTCATACAAATTTTTGAATTTAGCAAGCATATATACATATATGTATATTCACATATACATCCATCCATATAGAAACAAACACATACACGACAGGCATACAATTTTAGATCCTGGGCAACACAAATCTAGCTTCCTATAGAACAGATCTCCATCATTGCCTAGCAACCAGAGCTATTTTTATGTCAAACTGTAATAATTCAACATTTCAGCTGTCTTTATGGAGATTTGGGAGTGCGGGAGATGACTTAAATCCCATCTCTTCCCATTTGTCCCTCCAGTACTCTGACATTTGAACTTTCTAAATCCAAAAATCACTCCTTCCCAGAAGTCAAGTTAGGACAATTTCACCATATAAAGCACAATTTGGAGGAAAAGGCTGAGTGACAGATAAGGATGCTTTAGCAAACATTTTTCATTCCACAGATCACTATGGTTTACTTTAATTTTTATTTCTTATTTTCAGAACTCTCTGTAGGTTCTGATGCACTCACCAAAGGTCTACACAGCTAATACTTCCTTGCACAACTGGTTCTTATTTTAAGGGCTAAGTCTATGACATGAAAAAGCACTTCACTGCACACTATAAACTGCTGTATTGCATTTTAGTTACAAAATTCACCAGAAGAAATGACTGGATACTATTGTCCTGGGATTCTGTACATGAAGTTAACTGAAAATTAAATTCCCTTGAATGAATTGTAAGACAAACATGGAGGAGATGGGAGTTAAAGCAGAAAACAGGTATACTGCTTTCCCAAATTCAAAGCATGTTTCTGTCTACAAATAAATTAAAGCTAAATATACTGTGTGCAAATATCATCCTGCATATACATAAGGAAGACAAAGAAAGATGAGGCATTGAAAGTCTTGGTTGGCTGTGCTATCATGAAGATAATACTCCCCCTTCTTGCACATCAGACTTTTATGTGGTTTATTGTCAGAAAAATCAGAATTGATTTTAACTGAAAGACAAATTTCTGATGCATCCACATAGCAGCAGAAGGTAAAACAATGTCTCTATGGCAATTCTCTGATGAAAAAAACAGGAGCTCTTAACATTACATAATCTGAAAATACACAAGAATGAAATCTCTGAGAGAAAGATGAACCAAAACACAGCCTTTGCCTATAATTTTGCACAAAATTCATGGAATCAAGAAACCTACAGAAACTTGCATCCAAACACTCCTCTGGCAAGTTTACTGCTTCCCACCAAATATGCTTTAATAAGTGTACAACTGCCTTCCATATTGTCCTCAGGTAAGGATATGAAATCTAACTAAATAAAAAGTCAGAGATTCCTCTCAGATAGGCATTATTCCTGCTTTAGAAACAAGAAAACAGGAACACAAGAGAGCTCAGACATTTCCCAAAGACACTGACTTTAGGGCAACTGTGAATTCCAGTGTTCCAAGAGGGGAAACTACCCTAGGGGAAGCTAAATTGCAGTAAGATGTGCTTTTTCAAAATTGGGAGTGGTTAGAAGATGGCACAGAAGAGAATCAAGAGAATTTGACTTAATTCTTTTCTTTCTTTTCAGTATGCTTGGAGATAAATCAAAAGGCAGCTGCAGTGATTTCTGAGGTATGTAATGCATATGTAATGCACCAAGTGACCATTACAAAGAAATAAACCAGCTCCAAATCTTTGCTTATTTAAATGCTATGGAAGTGTATAAAGCTTTTCTCTGTAGAGGTTTTCCCAGAAATAGGTTTAGGTAAGGTAGCTTTTCTCAGCTGTTCTTTTTGGAATTCTAATTCTTTCTATGGCATTTCCAGGAAAGTGCTGTTTGATGGAAAACACAGCTGAAGACTTAGAACCACCTTCAGTCACGCTTCAGAAAATAAATTATAATTCCCTAGAAAAAGCCTATAGATTTATATAAAAGCAAAAATGAGAGTATAGTATGATCCTTTAGAAATTGCTTTCTGTCAGTAGGGTAGGTCGGTGCTAACCTCAAAACTTTTAACTAAATATTAACACAGCATTTTCTAAAATTAGTAGATGGTTTAAAATAATGTATTCCTGATCTTTATAAAAATCACCCATAAACAAAAAGCAGAGAAATACAATTCAAAGACTACAACAAGAAGCCAAAGAACACATAGACAAATAAATTCCAAGTAGTATTTCAGTTGGCATAGGCAAGACAGATGTCCTCTGCTACACAGCAGGCAGTATTTGATTTTCTTTCCTAAACTGAAAAATTACCAAACATAATGTCAACCAACTGTGTTTGGGATCTCCAAGCACAATCAGGGCTTTGAAAACTGACAGAGTTTAAAGTTATAATTGTACATAATACCCATCCTTCATGAACTTAAGAGTTTTAAAAACACAAAACATACAGGGAACCGACAGCCTCAGAAAGTGTAAATCCTTTCAAGGAAGAAAATTATCACAACTGACAAGTAATTAATATCCAAACATTCTCCATTCACTAGCATGCTACTTCCTCCAGCTTTTGCTTTTCTATACTCTATTATAGAAAACTGGAACTTTTTGGTAATTAGTCCACTGTTACACTGCTTGCCTTTTTTTCATGTCAGAGAGTTTAGATCTTTAAAAGGTGCCTCTTACACCATGCCATTTACACTTACACGTATATTGAAAACATTTGAAATTTCATTTCCCACACAGAGGCATAGAAGTCTAACGATATAACAAAGTTCTTTTTCTGGCTTAGATACTATGTGGTTATGGAATACCTCCTAACATAAAGGTTCACTTTAACAGCTCTGGGAATTATAATTGCAAATTATTATCTCCTATATTAGCTCTGTTCTAACAGTCATCAAAAAAAAAGAGAAAATGTCCTCAAACCACATCATTATTTGCCAAAGATATGTTCCAGTTTTCAGTTTATTCAAGTTCAGATTTCTGGCATTACATAGATTTTCTAGAACATTACTGTGTCTGGTAATAGCACTGTAAATGAGGAATAACGCCTATAAAATTTTAAAAGAAAAAATAAGCACATACAGCAGTAGCCCTGGTTTTTGACAGACAGTAGTCTTTACAAGTGGAGTGGGTAAAATAAGTTAAACAAGTCTATAAACCTGGCCTCAATTATCTTAATTTTTAAAAATATAATACACCAGTAACAAGGAATAACTGCATTATTTGTTTGAAGTTTGGGGTTTTTTTTAGTACTCCTCATGTACTCCCCTTTAAAGTACTGTCCATCCCAGTCTAGCTGGGCAATGAAATGATAATTCATTCTTCACAGGTAACATTAAGGAGTATAGTCCTCGCTTGCAGAATTTACCAATAGATGTAGCCATGTCTCATTCTTAAATCTGGCTATCAATGTGCTTCAATGAAGCAAGAGGACTATATGATAAATTTCTATTAGAATTTATTAGTTTGAACATAAAATAAACCAAATTACATATTATGATTATTGTATTAGAAATCTTAAAAGACCACCATAATTAAAAAATCAAATAATATCTACAAATTTTAATGTATTTTCTAATGCTGCTACTGCAGTCATTCAAGCCTGTGCAGTCTATGAAAACTAGGTCAGGCATGTAATCTCATTCATGTAATTCTGGTTTTGTCTATCCATTCAGTTTTCATTCTTCTGTGGCTTCAACCCAAGGAAACATTATTTTAAGGAACAAATAGGAACTGCAGTTTGTTTATTTTTTTCATTCTGTATTACTGGTTTAAGTAAAAGCCAACTTAAGCACAAGAGATGCAAGGAGAGGTTCATGGTATAGACAGGCTTCTGAATAAGAGTAAAAATATATAGTTCTACTCTACTTGCTAGAAATATCCTAATACAAAATTTAAAAAAAAGAACAGATGCTAAGAAAGATTAGAGTACTTTTCTCAGAACCATGCAGCTACTGCAGCAGCAGGGGCAAGTCGCCACATCTTCAGTCACAGCTTTCCCCAGGAGAAGTGGTAATGAGTAATACCTGTCAATTGGTGGCTTAGGATTTGTTTTCCTAAGTATTTAAAGAAAAAAAAAAATAGAATTCGAATCCACTTTGTTGTGATGAAAAGTTAGAGCATGTCATCACCTTCTACAGTTAACTTTGCCCGTATTCCTACCACTTCCTCATTTATGTCAAGTAGCCGAAAATCATGCCAGGGTATGAAAAAAATGCAAACTATTATGTCCCTTTCACTGTAAGTGCAGCTTAATTTACAGAGCACAGCAGGAACAAAAACTTTCATTATTGTTTTTCATACTTCAAACATGTAAATTACCGTTCAATTCAGAAATGCAACACGCAAAACTGTTTTTGATGAGGCTTCATTAAGTAATATTTAACACATTTATATAAATGACACAACTAAAGACAATGTTATATGGGTCATCCATCCCAAAACAAAAACTCCATTTAGCACTTACTGGCTTTTCAAATTTGGTAGCTTATGAAATACTTTTTGCCATTATTTCTAAACAAAGCTCTCTGAAGGATGGTTGAGAGCTGGTGCGAGACAGGCCAAAAATAAAAACCGACCAAAAAACCCACTCACACCCAACTTCACACACCCAGCTTCCACCATGTGTTCTCACAGACTAATATTTGATTTAGAAGACAGTTGGCTTTTGGCAATTGCCCTCCCCAAAAGGATCAAGACAGCATGCATTTCTTATTGTTTCACAAATAAATTAACAAAAAAGCTTTACATTTTGCATCAGAAGTCTTAAGCAAAATACAGAATATCAATAGAAGTGGAATATCACAAAAATTCTTTCATGAGATTAATCACCCTAGGGAGCTGAGGGGGATTCTCCTCCTGTTTATTTTTCTAACATATTCTTGCTCTCCACTGAAAGGAAAAAAAATTCTTATTTCAGAATTTCTAGTAATCAGCATAAGACCCTCAAATGAAGCCTTTTCTTAATTTTAGAAATAATGACTAGGAAAAGATGCAACACTCATTGCCTTTAACATATATAAATGCTACCAACTGCACTAGCTTCACTACATTTTTACTCCATGTGTATTCATATGTCGGCTTACACAAGTCATGTCTTTCTCACAACAGAAATATGTTTAAGGAGTTTTCCAGTCTCAAAACTGTCACCACTTATTGATGTGTCAGAAGGACCTTGTTTCCAAGCTCTACAGCATTTCCCAGCTGTTTCCATGGCCTGAAGACCCTTCTTCAGAGACAGAGACATTTTATTGCCAGGTAAAACTGACACAGCACAGAGACTGAATCTAACCCAAAAGCAGCTCAGAATTAATGCTGGGTGAAGTACACTCAAGTGTTTGACAGCATCATTACAGCTTTATTATTCAAGGGAAAGAAAAACTTTGGGTTTTTTTTAGCTAAGATTACCTTGCTATCAGATAAAATTTGAAGATAACAAAACTGAACTTCAGAAAATTTCCAAGATTATAGACTTGGTCAGTTACAGAGTTCTACTATTTTATTAACACAGAATCAATATTAGCTGAAGTTGTAGCAACAATTGCCATTGTAACATGTATACATGTAGCATTGTACATATTAAAGTTATGAGGTTTCAATTGGTAATGCCTTAAGTAGTCTAGATTTTTTTTCCAGAAGTGGAAATAGCTAAACCTTCTGGAGGAAGAAAAGAGGTCAAGCACTTTAGGAAAGTGTTAATCAATTATGAACCTGTTTGGTGGGTGGAAGGTGTTAGGTTGTTTCACTTTTGGTTTGTTTTGTTTTGTTTTGTTTTTTTTTAATTACAAATATTTATTTCACCTTTCTTGGGTGAAAGACAAAAACCTTCAGAAAAAAAATGTTCAAGACCATTTATTGGCTGAAAATTACTTAGGAAGTAAGAGGAAAAAATCATGAATTTATGTTTGCAGTTGATTTGCCTCAAGTATCTAAAGATTTCATAAAGTCACAAGGCAAAAGTAAGACATCTATCAATCATGGAAGACACTCTCACAGTGTGATTTGGGGACCTAAGATGAACAGTTCTCTTAGTGACTGAGGGAGAATTAGTCTTTCAAGACTTGTCTAGCAATTCTGTTACAAAACAGAATATGGAAATAACCCTTCCTACCACTTTCAAGGATGTTATACATGAGAAAATTTATTCTAGGCTATGCCCAAAGGAAAAATTCTACAACACTTACGCAGAATAAATGTGCACCATAGCAGCTAAATAGTTAGAAATGCAATTGAGATTTCTGAAATCTTGAAGCAGTACACAAGCTTATGAAGTGATAAATTAAACACTGCTCAATTTCTAAGCAGGGGCATTAACCAGAATTATAGGTTAATTTCACATATTAAAAGACAGAGAAAAATATTATTAGCAGCAGTGAAAACAT
The DNA here is from genome assembly GCF_048771995.1 of Taeniopygia guttata. Classification (NCBI taxonomy): domain Eukaryota; kingdom Metazoa; phylum Chordata; class Aves; order Passeriformes; family Estrildidae; genus Taeniopygia; species Taeniopygia guttata. The sequence goes on along the minus strand of NC_133031.1, from coordinate 14,464,123 downwards.
ATTCATGTTAAAAAATGCAATCACAGATTTCATGGAAGTTAATTTCTGGTCACCTTTCTCTAACACTTCTAACTACAGAGTAATTTAAGTACATGTCACAATAAATAAAATAACAGTGCTTATTCACCAAGCAGCATGTAGATCTGCACTGTCCACATAAACAAGGGCAAATGGCTAACAGGAAAGCAAGTCAGGAGAGATTTAATTGGCATCCAACTGAGCTCTTGGCTCCTGTGATTCAGAAGCTCTAAAAACATTTTTTCTTCCATATAAATATTTCAGGGGAGACAGGATCAAAGCCCCTTCCATTTTGCAGGTACCTCACAGCTTTCATCCAATCTAAATATAAAAACAGTTAGAAATTATATTCTGAAATGGCAGCCAGAAAAGGGCTTAGAAAAGGGCTAGGAGTGGGACTGTCTAATCCAATTAGAGGCACCTGGTGATACGACTGGCACTCTCCAGAGTGCCATCCAAAGCAGCAAACATCCAGCAGAGACAAATTAGGATTCACAACAGAGAAGTGGGAATTTTTAGAGACTCAGATGTTGAAGTAAGACCTCAAATGGCAAGTACTCAATATTTCACTGTTCTCTCCCTCCCTCTCCCCTCAGCCTAAAGTCATCGAGGAATTTCATGAAAACAGATTCCTGCAGAACTATTCTTGCACAGGAACAAAAGCAGCTGTGGAATATTGCCTTGCACCCCATGTAGACATATCCATGACTATATCCGCATTTTTGTATTCCTCAGTTCATCAGCAACTCCTGTATTCTATTTCTGTGTAATTCTTAGTCACAGATGGATTGATTGCTTCTGTGACACGCTAACTGTCTGCGAGACAGAAGTAGCTTCACTTGCTAATCAGAGCTCTAGCACAAGATCTTTTTCATAAAATTGAGAAGCAATAATACAACTGAATTTACAACAGACTTTCTAATTTAATGCATTTTATTCATCCAGCTTGGTCTAAAATAGCAAGTTCTCCATTGAAGCATTAGGACAAGTTGGGTTTAGTTGAGCCAACATGATAGAAAATAATACTACTATTAAAAAATAATTTTTAAAGAAGAAAAAAGGAAAAATAATTTGCCCCCAGCCACAGAAAAACAGATAGTGAAACTAGTTATAAGGACCAAACATTTCTGTTGCCTTAGAAATGTGGTCAGGACCACATATATTTGAGCTATTCCTTGTTTTGTTTTTTTGGGTTGGTTTTTTTTTTGTGTTACCAGCACATGTAGGTCAATACAGAAACACCCCTTACTTTGTGATGAGTGAAATAATCCTACAGATATGTCAAACCTACTCCCCTATGCCATGGTTGCCTGCAGAATCATAAAAGCCTCATGTTTTTACTTTTAAATGTATAGAGGTTTCTTTACACAGGAGTAACAGCATTGATTATGTTCAAAGAAAGAAGTATTTGGATTTCTTAACTCCCATTAAAATTTACATGGAACTGAGAACAAGTCACTAAATCTCAAGTCAACTAATAGTAGAGATAATTTATTACTACAGAAAGAGGCAAATGGAGGAATTAATTTCTCAGCATTGGTAGACTCAACAGGTTTTTATGTCATGTCCTATCAGTGTTAGCATGAAATGCATCATTTACTCACACAGATTAGCTGTATCTAATTTAAAAAATAATAATAATTGATTTTGAAAATTACTTTTCAAGTCACTGAGCACAGAGGAATTACACAACAGCCTAGATTTAATAAGGATTAAAGGAAGCAATGGAAGTTATAAACTAGAATGACAAAAACTATCTAGAGAAATGGGATGAGCTCCCTTCAGAGTCTAAATGAAACAATACTTGAAATTAATTTTGTTGCAAATAAGTACTGTTATAATCATTTGCATTGCTACAGCACTGCCACTTTGCATATAAACCCAGATTTATTTTATTATATCTCTATGCAGGAGCTGAAATGCTATGTAACTTCATAATGGCCAAGTGCCTCTACTGATGTCTACGTTCAGATCTTTTCTTAATGCTGAGCCATTTATGGTTAAAGAGTTCTCCAGCAACAGTCAGCATCTTCAGGCAGTAACACTTAAACATTGCTGATGCTTAACACCTCCAAATCAACTTAAACAGTGATTTTGACTTGCAGGAGATCAGTCACACAAAGTAAATGGAACCAAGGTTAGTCTTAGTGTAAGAAACCACTTTCAGTAGGCCAAAGTGAAAACCATATGAAAATAATGTTTCAAAAGCTTAGTATGTCCAAGACGCCAATAAGATGAAAGATAAGTATTGAGAATTCCTTACAGTGGCACCCGTAAAACCTCCAAGTTCAGCTTACCTTGCCTATTCACCAATGTCTCATTAAGACACAGTTTTTATGTAAAAACCATGTCTGCAGACTGAGCTCAAAGACAAAAGTGACTTGGAGTTTTGCAGTTAAGCTTAAAAAAAAGACAACATAATCTGTTATTTCTGCCCACCCACCCAACTGTTGCTACCATGAATGAGGTTGTGAAACTATTTAGCAGGAAGGATTCTGACCAGCCTGGAGTGGAACAGAAGCTGCTCCTCACAGAAGACATGAAGTGTAGGTAAGTAAATGAAAGTACAATGTCCACAGATTTTGTGTCTTGCTTTCTTCTCCTGTTCTCCATGGAGTGAAAGGATTAGAAAAGACATTCTAAGAGATAGCAGAGATGAAGCATGTTTTGTTAAACATGGTACTAAACAGGGAGCTATTGGTAAGTTTAATTTGGCTACTCATAAAAACGAGATAGTACCCTCCCTAAGAACCCGCTTTATTTTCCCAGCCTTTCTTTCCCAGTTCTAGTCTCCTAATATCATCACAAACCACAATTTAGTACATCAGTTCTTTAGGTATCATAACAATTTTTCAGTTACTTTGTAGCAAATTTTTAGTAAAGCTGTTTTAGACTCATTTTCCTGAGGTTTCTTGAACTTTCCACTAGAAAAAAAATCCAAGCACTTCATCAAAGCTTTATTTTACTTCATATGGAGTATTTAAACCCACAGACTTGAGTATTTTTAGTATATTTAAGTATTTCAAGATACAAAATCATGAAAAGCAAGATAAATCCTGAAAATGTATAGTTGGCATCATATGCTCTAGCATTCTGATCCCAAAAAGGCTTCAAATAATAATTTGAAGTTATAAAATAGCTTATTTTTCATATATGAAGGTTTGCCATCCTCTTTAGCAAAAGGGGAATTTACTAAGTACTTTTAAAAGTTAGTAATACCAAAGAAGAGCAATTGCTTTCTAATTGAAGATATGCTAAGACACAGACTTGCTGAACAAGAAAATACTGGTTCTTTGCCCATATTGCAGTTTGCAAATCTGGCCCAGCATGAATGGCCACTGACTTCCTCCTGCACTGAGAGTTTCCTAAAATCATTCTTCACAAAATTATCACACTGTCATCATTACAGTACAGAGACAGGAGGGTGAAAAAAGAACATCAAAAAAAGGAAATGAAATACGCAAGAAAGAACAGAGCAAACAAAATCTATTGGCAGTGTCCCCAGAAGGACTGGGCGAGAGCGGCTGCATCCTGCCCACACCTGGAAACCCCTGCCAGGAACAGCCCCTGGCAGGCTGCCCGCCATCAGCACCACTGGCAGGAGAGCACCTCCTTCCCACCCTCACATCACATCCAGGGATGCAATGTTTCCCAAAACATACAGGGGAGAGAGAAAAAAGGGGTTGTCATGAAACTATTAAGGTATTGGGTCACTTTTTAAATGGGATTTGTCCTCTTGCACTTCATGAAAATCATTCTCTAATGGTAAAAAAAAAAAAAAAAAAAAAACAACCTCAGATTATTAAATACTAAAAGCCAAAAGCACAGACTGCATATTTTAGTAAAGGCAAGAGATAGTTACAGGTAACAAAACAAGAATTAGGCCAAGCCTTAGAATTTTTTTTCTCCTTTCTGCAGCATATGAAATTGAAGCAATCACAAAATAACATATATTGTCTGATCAATATTTATCCCCTCCTGGCACAGATCTAGCTTTCAGAAACTTCTCTACATCTGAGGATTTGTGAACCACTCATACTAGTACTTGATTATAGCATATTAATTTAAAAGCGCAAGAAAAATAAACAAGCCTTAATCTATGCATTATTAACAATGTTTTCATTATTTTCAGGCTCATTAGATAGGAAATTCACTTCCTCACCCTTCCTTTTAAGTGAGTTTTGCTGTGTCCAGATTTCACCACAGTGAATCAGTGAGTGAACTGGGTTCCTTGTTCAGTCCTGGCTTCTGACAACACAGTAATCACTGCAGCCTCACTGCCAGACATTCAGTATCTTTGTCATCAATCTTATCTTTAGCTGCCAGTCAAGGAGAGAATGGGAATATAAAGCATCATGATGTAGTAACCCAGATAAAACTTATCAGTGATTTAAATTACACCAAAAAGGAAAAAACAACCACCCAGAGAGATAAAACTTCCTCAAGAGGCCTCTTAGTAGTAACTGACATCATCTTTCAAACTTACCAAAATCATTCTATAAAGACTTCCAAAGGACAGGCTACTGTTAAAAGGAGATTAAGAGCTTTATTGAAGTTTAAATTTCACATCAGGGATATAAAAAGTCTCCTCTACAAACAGCATTCATGCAGTCTACTGTAGATGCAAATTAACTTGTTCTAAGGAGTTATCAGATAACTATATGCAGGAGTAAATTGGAAGCACTGTTTCCATTATCAATTACTTGTCCAAATATCAGATAAATTCTATTTCTGGAGACCATTAGGAAGGCCTCTGCTACAGTGTGACTCTAGAGTTCTTCACCACTTTTTCTTTACAGAACTGCAAGACCATAAAATCAATCAGTTGCAAGGGAGCCACTAACCCAGCAAGACTCCCCCAGTGCCAACCAAGGAGCCTGTGACCCCACAGAGGTTTCACTGAGGTCTCTCATGTCCAATACCATACTGTAACAACTAGATTTTCTCATCTTTCATATTTTGCTTTCTACAATAATAAAATTAAATACTAAAAGCTGAAAACCCACTTAAACTGTGTAAGTAACTGAGATGTATGATTAGGGAAAGAGACTTTTTTCAGAGATATTAAACAGCAGGGACTATTTCAAACATGATTCTCTCTCAAACTCTAGCAAGTTGGAAAATCAAAAAAGCAGGAAATACTCTAATCAAATTTCAGTCAAACAATATTTGGGTTGCATACTTCAAGAAAATTTGGACATGGAAGTCCACAGAAATAGCACTGGTGAGCATGACCCAGCGAGTAAATGCTGCTCAGTAGGACCCATCTTCCTCACTCTGGAGCTCCAGCCAGTTTTACCTCTTTGTACCACAACCTCAAAGATTTTTAAGTAGCTCAGGAGAAGTCTTGTTGAACCCAAAATTACAAGACAGTAACTACAGACTTTATGGTCTGCTTTACTACTAACACCACTTGGAGTTAAACCAACAGCTGTTCTGAAAACTTAGGTTTTTTTCTAGAAAAACAGGTAAATATTCCATCTTCACCCTTTAAGATCCCTATGCACACATCTTTAGCAGTTTGGGTTTTCCCTAGTAACAGAACATGAAAACAAGCTTTCATTCTCCTGTACTAATTTCATTCAGTGTTCCACTTAGAGGGAAAAGCTCTGGAGCACAGAGGTCAGGCACTGAGCTCTTCCAGGATTTCTCTGCAGAGACTACAAGGCACAAGAGGAATGATAACAATAATATACAAATACACACCAGAACCCAATTGCTTTCTATCCTTCATCCTTCAGTGTGTTCTCATATTTTTATATACACCCTAAAGATTTTCACATCTTCTCAGATGCTGAAATTTCCTTTTCATAGGCATGAAACAAAAAACACAGCAAGCATATCACTCTTATACAAGATGCAAACAGAGCTCAAAAACCTGAATTCTAAGTACCCTGTGGGAAATGTTGCTGGAGTATGAACATTCATTAATTATAAAAACTGATTAAATTTTTCCTTCTTAAAGCCTTAAGGTTATTTTCAGATTCTGCCTTCCCAGAATTGGGTCACCTTCATGCCCTGCCCCCCACCCCCTCCTCCCCAATACATAATTTACTAGCATTAATTACCTTAATTTAAAATACATTCAAATAAGCAGAGCTTGAGGAAAAGTATTCCAGCAATATGAGGACTGCCTCTGGAAAGATCAAGGGGATCAAAGGCAAGCAGAAAACAAAAAATCCCTTCTTAAATATCAAACAGAAACCCAGATGGACTCTCAGGACAGAAGCTACAATGCTGACTACAATCTATACTCACTGCCTTCTTCCAATTGCCTCACTAATAAACTCTGACAAAGTTTGCCAGTACACAAGACAATAGCACACCGTGAACAAAAGATGCTGTAAAAAGAATCCGTTAGAGTTTAGGAGCAGCTCTTGAAGTAAATTGTGAACTACAGCCCATCCTGTGAGCTCTCCTGAGATGACCAAGAATTACAAAGGGGAAGCACATGAGGTAGGCCCACCTGAGGAGCAGTACCAAATGTTTGAGGCACAGAGAGAAAGGGGTTTTTTGCCTATTTTTTTAATCAAAACTGTGAACACAAGAGAATGATAATGGAGTAAGAAGCTGGTAAGAAAGAAACCAGCTGCTGAAAATCCACTGCTAAGACATGAGGTCTAAAAAAATAATTTTTTTTTTAATTTTTTTTATTTTATGCAGACAAGGCAGCAACAAGTTCAGAACTTCCAGTTGTATAACTTGGAGAAGGTAGCTGATATAGACAGAGAGAAAAGGGGAAAAGTGACAGTACGAAGGACTATGGAAAAATGGAGTCAGTTCTGCCAGTGATGAGCAATTAACAGAACAAAGGAGAGCAATCATACTAAAACTATTTTCTAATTAAAATAATTACATTAGCTGGCCTTTAAGGAGATTTATTTATAGTAAGTGTGACAAGCTATTAAGTATTCAATTTAGATCAGAAGTCTCAAATTATGTCTTTAGGTATGGGGTGGAAGTGAGCTACTGTCAAGCAAAATAACTCATCTCAGAGTAATTTGTCTCTGGCAAGGGACATAATTTGAATTATTCTGCTAAGATCAGAATTCAAATAGCTATGGACACATGTAGATTGCAAAGTGTGATTGCTATAGTCAAAATACTTCTACAATAGTTGTCAAATGATATTTGATTTGCAGGAATTCTGTCATAAGTTTTTTTACACTAACAGCACTTTAAAATTCTTATTGTTTTTGTCTTTTTTAAAATCAATTTCTATCCAGTAAATACTAAAATCTACAAGGTTCTCATGGTTGTATTTTTCCTATATTTAAATATTACTGAAGACATTTGGAGCCTCTCCTCCTTGATCTCCCTATGCAGATACTATGAACTGTCAAAATATCCAGAACCAGTATATTAAGACTGAAACTCCCATACCAATCTATCTAAAGGGCAGCAAATTTTAGACATGAGTGAAAAAGGAAGGAAAAAAAAATCATAAAGAATGCAAAAAATTTTTCTGTGTTCCTAATTTTCGTCACCAAATATAGCAGAACTGCTGTCTAGAGTGACAGATCAAGATCAAACAATGGGCATCCCAAAGTCAGACTGTGACATCAATAGTTTGGACTTGCTTTTTGTAAATGCAAGTTTTCTGTTGGAAACACAAAATGCCTCTCCTGCCATGCAGATTGCTCATCAAGTTAGTCCTGAAGAAAAAATACCCTTTGTATTGTACAGAAAAATCTCTTGGAACTAGATCAGAGGAACTGAAGGTACACTAAGAGCTCACTGCCAACAACACTCAGCAGAAAAGCTCGTTTATGTCAGTCAGAGCTGGCAGCCTATAGACATATACTGCAATTACTGCAGCCCATATAAGTAGACTTTTTTTTATTAATTACTTTAATCACACTTTAAGATGTACAGCAATATGCTAAAAAATAATGTGTATTATGAACTCAAGGAGAAGTAATTTCACTGGCATTTTTAAGCTCAGCTGTTGTCATCAGTGTTTCTTATCCAGCAAGAGCTTTTTCTCATTAGATTTCCAATGCTTGTCTGCTTCCTAATCCCAAACCCTTGCCTCCAGATACTGAAGGCCACCTGATTCACCTTTCTGATTCCATTTCATTCCACAGATGCTGCTATTTCCAAGGAGCAATCTTTTCCTCTGTAAGCCCTGATCATCATCCTACTCCAAGTATTGACAGATTTTTCTTCTACCCCATTGTTATCTACAGTGATTTGCTGATGAACCTAATTTTTATTTGGCATACTAATAATCCAGTGATTACTTTAGTAGATCAAGGTCCCCTTTGGCAATGAGGGAAACTCATTTGCTGCCAGGGAAAATGAAATAGGGTTCTGTTGGTAGCAAGACTAAATGAGAGAATCTAGAATCCTGAACTTGTTGGAATCACCTGGAGTGCAACATACTGCTTAATTGGCAATTAATAAACATCACCCTCCAAAGGAGACCAGTGCCATAAGCCACTAAAAATTCACAAGTTTTTGCAGTTCAGAATAGAAAGGCCACATAGTGCTACAAGAATCTTTTTCTATTCACTAGAAGCAGTAGGCATTCAGAAACACTAAGTTTAAATACAGAAGAACAAATGGGACAGAGATGACAATACTCATAGGGCTGAATAGGTTTATGTTTTATGTTTCTTTGTGATCTCCACGAAAAATGAAGCACCACCAAAGACAACACCCGACAACACTAGTTCAGTTAACTACTAAGTGGATGGAATTGGTAACTAGACATACCTGACAAATTCACCAGTGGATCAGGCAGTATTAAAACGTGCAGCTAAGCTGTTACAAGGAGCCCAAACTTTCAATTGCCCCTAGTAGCTGTTCTGAAAACATTACCATCTGACTACCATCCACTATCTCCTTGTAAAGCCAATTAGGCATGTTACATTAGCTTGGCCTCTCAGGCTCTCACTGCTTTCCCTTTCTATGATGTAAGCAGTTTCCACCGTGATGAAATATGCCAGACAAGGTGAGAACAGTCCTTCCCCATGTAAGCCAATACCAAAACCACTAACTTTCAGTCTACTTTTATCACATTATCTGCAGAACTGTTATCCAGTAAGCCTATGGGTGAACTAGATTTAGCTCTCAGCAGTTTTCAAATGTATCTTAGCCTATGAAAACTAATATAGAAGGATTGAGATACTAATTTCTACTAGCAACAGTTATGGTTCTGACAGCTTTACCATGGAACTCAACTAACAGAAACAAGCCATTCCATACAGGTAATTCAAAAACCTATGCTTGGTTATATATTCACTGAAGGGATATGCTTGATGAAAATTAATGATGAAATAATTAGATGAAACTTTCAAAATATCTATATTCAACTGTTTAAATACATTATAAAGCAATAATGCTTTTAAGGTGGATACATATCCTCAGCTTTATCATTCCATTGCACTGTTACACTTCAAAGGATTCACAATGCACTTCATACAGCTATTAGTGCACCACTACCATGAAATTATCTCCACCTCAATTAGCAGTGTGCTAACCTAATATTAAATACATACACAGCTGTACAAAATAGTTTTACAATATAATATACAAAATAATCGCATCAAGTTTTGAATTTTAAATTATTCAATAATTTGACAGCACATAGTCTAAAATGAAAATACTTTTAAATTGTATGTAATAGCCCCTTCCCAAGTAACAATTTTTTTTCCATATTGCTTTTAAAATACTACTACTGAAAACAAGAATAGTAACAATGACCTCAACTGACAGATTTCAGCTCTAATTTAAATTGATCTGATTCCAAGAAAGATAGGAAGAACATGCATGTCCTCAATAACTTACATCAGAAAGACAGAGCTCTGCATTTATTATGACAGTCCAAAAGCACTTTATCCTACAGCACTGGAATGAATTCTTAAGTCCCTCCATTTTATTTAATCAAAGCAAAGAATTCATTCTAGATTTGTGCGGTTCATTCATCAGACTGAATTAAATTTTTGATAAGCCATTGTTAAATTTTTCACAACATAACGATCTGAACTTTAATAGGCCTTTCACTTGCTTCTCCTTTGTCTTCCCAGTTTCCATGCTGTGAGGCACATAAAGGGCCTAGGAACTGGAGAAGACAGGCATGAGCTTCTTTAAAATACAGAATATCGGAACTGCCACAAAGCTTCAGAGATTAAGCATGAATCATCACAAAGTAGTAAGCCAGCACATGTTATATTCTTATTAGAACCAAAACATTGTAACCAGGAAACAAACTTTTTTGAGAGTATATCCAGATATAATTCTGCAAGCCAATCCCTCAAAACTCCAGATAGAAAAAAATTATTCTCTTACCTAGAATCCCACCAAAGATAGAACCAGAAGATCAAGAGAATCCATTTCTACATACACGTTTGTATGAAATGCTTATTCCATCATGACCAAGAATTTAGGAAAACTATCTTGGTTTTTCTCAACTTCCTTCACAAAACAAGCTTTTAGTTTGTCTACTGTTTCAGCTGTACATTTTATGAAAAATCCTTGGTCTTTATTCCTGAGACGCACATGATCACATCAACCTGAGTTCCTGACTCCTGGTAGCCCCATCAAACAAATCTCTACTACAAAGCCTGCTTGTCTTCAATTTACTACAGGTAATTTAATATGGTATGAAAAAACTCAAGTGGATTGATAGATGGCAACCAAAAGTAAATAAAAAGCAAACAGTCTCCCAACTCAGATTACTTTTTCCTCACATGGGATATTTGTTGCAGCTATTCCCAAAATAAATGTTCAGGAAAAAGCAGCAGAGGTATCTGATTTTTGCTGATGAGCTTCCAGAACTAATCTCCACTCAGCTTTTATTTAATTAATTTGCCCTGGTGCCCAAAAAGCACTTTGGGTTTGTTTTTTTTTTTTTTAAATGCACATAGTCAGAGATTTACATCTTATTCACTTTTAAATTTCCCATTGTGTTAATGATATATCAAAACCAACTTTTAAATCCCGACTCCCACAAAATTTTCACAGAATCATCGAGGCTGACAGGTACCTCAAAATATCACCTTGTCCAAACTCCTGCTCAAAATAGGGAAAATACTGAAATCAAAATTTCAAATTCAGGTTGCTTTGGACTTTGATGAAGCAGATCTTCAAACATTGCTCTCTGCCCTGAATGGTGCTCCCTCTCTGCCTCTCCAGATGTTCTTGTCAGAATAGGCAAAGGTAAATGCAGTAGGTTTTGACTGCTTTATGAAGCAGGAAGTTAAGAATCTTTTTTTTTTATTCTAACTGCTTATCACAGAGCTAATAAGGGGATCCACTTATGTCTCTAGTTTGTGCACTTCTGTACTCATCTTAAAAATAAATTGTACGAGAAATAGTATTTCACTAGTTTATGCTGTTAATGGAATTCAAAATGTAGTCTCTGCATAGTCTTCTCAAAGAACCACAAACCCTAGGTCCCTAAAAAAAAAAAAAACCAAAAGACAGCAAAAACAACTCCCAAAGCATCAAGGCAAAGAATAAAATAAAATAGATTTTTCTAATTATTTTCAAAATTTATCCTGCAAAAGACTCTTACAATTTGTTATACAGAGTATTTTCCACTTCAACAGCTAGCTGTATGGGTAACAATGTCCTTCCTAACACCACCTGCATCCATTAGAAGTGTCCAGCAAATCTTTCCCCACACTCCCAAAGCAAGAACTAAAAGAACACCCTCAGGTGATGGTGGAGAAGTTAAGGCTTGGAACAGGGGCTGTAATGACACTCTAAAACTCAGCAGCAGTTTCACTGACACAGTACAGTCTGTGGTTTGCATACCACCCTCAGATAAGGCTGATGCTGCTTGGTGCACCCAGGAAAAAAACAAGAGCATAGCAATGGCTCAGATTTACACAGTTTTAATCCCTTATAATTCCACAATAGGCCACAAGACTGTTGGTTCTTATTGGTTGGCTCCAGGCTTCCAAAGGCATGTAGCCAGTAGGAAACATTAGACAAAAGGACTTAGGTGGAATTAGATGGCATTTAGGCTGGGCAAATCTGGGCCACACCATGCTATCCCTTTTCTGAAAGCCCTGAACACTGCCAGTGTACTTTGACCAACAAGCAACAGACAGATTACTGGGAAAGAGCCACATCCAAACCATGCATCGTACTGTTCTCAGCACACACAGTCAATAAAAATATCCAATTCAGTTTCTCCAAAACCAATGGGTTTATAGAAGTAGTCCAGTGGGATATGAGGGAAACCTCCAGTTCATCAGCTGTTTTTCTCCTCACTGGTTTAGTCTGTGTGTAACAACACAAAAAATTTCTGACCTGTGACATTCTGCTCAAGTTTCTGCTCTATTCCTCTGCTTACATAAGGGAGACTACTGAGAAACATAAAATCTTATTTTTTGAAAACCTCTATCACACTCCATAGTACAGATGCTTCTGTTTGGTACAGCATTTTATATCAACTGAACTACAGGAAAAGGGGTTTAGAATGGTAAAACTGAGGCCACATCATAAACAGATGAAATATTTCTGTGACTATTGTATTGTGTTACTTGCAGAGGAAGTATCAGCAGCCTTTGTTAACCTACTACAACTCTGTCTGGGATTAGAATTATTTAAACCAGAGCATGTATTAAAAGTCACTCATACCATTATGTCTATACCACGTTGCACTTTGCAGAGCTTTATTTTCAAGGCAGAGAGAAGTTATTATTTTCCCCATGCAGATTATCCAAATCAAAAGTCAAGAACATAAATTCCTTTGAAGAACATTGAAACAACACTAAAAACAAAACATATGGCTTTGAACAGACAGCACAAGAGTAAGAAAATTTCCATAAGTTACTTTTCTTTACTCCACTGACAGAAACATCAAAGCAGCTTTAGGGATATTGAATAACCTCCTAACTAGTCTGCACATATCAATATCAAACTTAAACCTTTAGTTTATACAGACACAAACAGATTAATTTTACTTCTTGAGATAAAGTAAATTCAGAAAGCAGAAATCTTACCATATGGCAAAGCTCCAGAACCTCAACACTAATCCTCAGGTCTTATAACTAGAGCATACTGAAATACAGTGTATTAAAAACCAGGAAATCAAACTGAAGTAAATTTAAATTTTGAAGATCTCAGCTGAAGTCACCTACACCTTCTTTCTTGCCAATAGCTCTAGTTTAACAGGTTAAGAACTATAACCTCTCTTCTGACCAAACTCCTTGCACAGTGGAAAAGATGAAGTTGACAAAACTAACAGGTGACTTTACTAAAATTCTGAATGTGCATCCCTGATATATGCATATTTATTTATAAATTATATACATGTATTGCAAATAAAGGAGCACAGGCCATACACAAGAAACCTCATAAAAAGACTGGGGATTTAGAGAATGGTTAGAATTACAAATGAAGGGAAAAGGGAAACTTCTGTATTCACCTGGTTTTAGGCTTAGAACATGGTTTCTCTGCATCTTCCTGAACGCGAGTCATTTGAAGGGGACATGCTATAAACTGATGGAGACTTTAACCTTTCAGTCATCAGTGTTAATGATTAGATTGAGCTATTTAATAGCTTGAGATAGTTAATAAATCTCTACAGCTAATCTCTCCAGGCCACAGAGAACAATAGGCACTTTTAGCTGCAAACCTCTGTGGAAAGGCCAAGAAACAGAGGAATGAGGAAATATAAGGATCTTCACAGAGCCTCAGGGGGTATCTATCTTTACAATACAGCTTCTTGTTCTCAGAAAGGACAAGTGAAGTTGCATTTTCCTTTGCAATATACAGTTTGTAGTCTACCAGAAGCCACTCCTGCTAATGCCAAGTCGGGCACATTTCACAGCAGATAGATCATTTAAATGAGAACTGCACATTTGAAGACTGAAGTGCAGGGCATGATGCACAACTTTGGTTTCTTGTTAAGGAGGCTTGATGGTCTTAGCTTACCCATTCTGCCAGCTAATTACACCTCATGACATTAGAAAGCAATTTTCTAACTCCCATATTCACATTCCATTATTCTCCATAGTAAAGGAGTGGTAGAGAGTATTCCTAAGATAGCATCACAATAAATCTTACTCTCAAATACTTCCAAATGAAAGTGAAATTTTTCTATCATTTGGAACACTATTTAACATCTGTTTCTTTGGACGTGATAACAAGCAGACACTAATCCATTAGGTATAAGTGGCCTTTGCTAGCACTGTTTAATTTTCTAGAGACAAGATAGGACACGGAGCAAGGCAAGCTGTGTGCTTTGCACTTGGTAAGAAATGGACACCATCAATCACCAGTGGCTACATCCTTTCTTTTAATCACTCCAAGTAGCTGGGATGTCAGAAGTGACACAAAGTGAAAGAGACGGGAGAGGGATCACAGTATCATACTGCTGAAAACTTCAGCTTTTTGTTTCAGAAAACAACTCATCCTCAACCCTCACACCAATAACAAAAGGATGCCAGAGTACAAAGTGCATCAATAGTGACCACCACATGAATTTTTTGACTTTTCTAATTGGTAAAGGACTGAATTTCCATCCTTTTGTGTTTGCCTTGTTAGATTAATGGTCCCACTCAATGGGTATACTAAAAAAAATAAAAATACCCCAAACCAAATTAAATTTCACATTCCAATAAATTATTTTAAAATAACCATCACCTAAGCTTTAGTACACCGTAAAACCATCACCTACAAGCAGAAGTACAAGAACCAGTTAGCACCTTAGCACATTGGTCCTCTGTGACTGACACATGGGATATTCGCACACACAAAATACCAGTAGCACTTGCATTAAATCTACCCAAAAAAAAAGCAGTTGCAAAATATATTTTCTACCTCTGCCTCTCAATGAAAATCATACAACATCTTTTCTCAAGACACTTCGAATTTATATACAGACAACACCAAGATGAGAACTGTCTCAGCCCCAGAGAATTAGCTACAGACTGAATAAACAGGTTTTTGTACTGTCTCAAAATACAATTTAACCTCTCTAACCCTAGGCAGAGGAAACACTCCAAGAAAGTCACAAATGAAAATACAGGTATGGTTAGATCTTTAGTTACACCAGGAACAGCAGCTTGTGTAGGTCCCGCAATAAATTGGTGCTGAACCTCACCAGGGTTTTTTTTTTTTTTTTTCCTATGGAAGGTTGTTCACATGCAGACAAACTGCTTTTCTTTATTATTTCTAAAGTTGTTGGTTTGGGTTTTTTTCTATTGGTATTTTTAAGCAAAATTGCATTGAACAGAAAAGCATGCTATAAATAAACAACATTCAAATTGGATATATTGGATATTGGTTTTTCAAGCAGACTTTAGTGTTACAGTTCTGTTATTACACTGAATAATGCTGCCTGATAGTAAATACTCAGGTTCACCATGATTGGCAGAAAGACAATAATCACAAAAATATTATAGTAGTATACAATAAATATTTAAAATCTTGGTACGTACAAAAACAATTATGCCTGGTGGCACACTAAAGCATGATCAGGTTATTGCAGGGCTGTGGTTCTGTGCCGACAGCTCAATGTAGCTCTAAAAACGTAACCACAGGCTTAGACATACTGGTTTTGTATAAAACCAGTTACAGGCAGCCAAGTAGAAATAATTCCAGAAGTTAAAATAAATCCATAATTAAGTGACACTTTCCAGAAATATAATTTTAGTTCTCATTTCCTTTTTTTCCTAAATACTTTCTGGGCTGTTATTTTGAGATGGCTATTAACCGCTAGGTTATTTTTAATGCCCTGCATGTGACAGATGTCTCTGGAAGAAAAGACAGCTGAAGGACAACAAACTCCTTCTGCAGGATGGGTTTTACGTCCAGTGTTACTGTAAGGATCAACCCCAAAAATGCCCTAATAAACTCAGAAGTCACACTGACAACTTACATATAAAGAATTATTTACGACCACTGTTCTTTTTCTTTTTAAAGCAAGCCTACATTTGGAAGGACATTTAGCCTCAGTGAAGGAAACACATCTGACCAGATTGGAAATGCACTAGGAGTGGGATCTGATTTGGAATTGACACAGGGAGTAAAGAAACTAGGGTAAAGATAAAGGGTATCCTACAGAGAAATCTGTAATTGCTTTTCGTTCTAGTGTCATTAAAATGACAAGAGGGACCA
This sequence comes from Taeniopygia guttata, assembly GCF_048771995.1. Taxonomy (NCBI): domain Eukaryota; kingdom Metazoa; phylum Chordata; class Aves; order Passeriformes; family Estrildidae; genus Taeniopygia; species Taeniopygia guttata. The sequence continues at coordinate 14,448,025 of NC_133031.1, read as the reverse complement.
CCATACAGGCTCTCAAGTCAGCAGTTTCCTGAGCACATTGCCAGACACCAAGTAATTGCTAGAGAAAGGAGAGGAAAAGAGAGAAGAGAGAAAAATAGGTACAGGAAAGTCTCTGTAGTAGAAGATATCCTTAATACAATAGTAAATTAGTTATTCATTACAGTCTGAGCCATTGTAATAATCAAAAATTCTTCAATAATGCAGTATCAAACTGGGTCTGCAAGATGCACACATTTCTGAAGATGCCAGATAAATTTAGCAGCAAAAAGATGCAATCAGACAGGAACAATGCAGCCCATCTCTCTTTGATTCAGAAAAAAATTGAAGAAACTTCAGACCACTCTAGATTAAGTAGTTGAGTCTTTACTGAAATGCTTAAAAGAGAAGTAACAGGCAGCCTTGTGGGGCTGAGACAGAAGATCCCTTTCTCTGAGTCAACATTTGGGCCTGGTATGAACTTGAAATCTTCCATTACATACCAAGGAGTATGTTTGCACAACCACGTGGAAGCTCAATCTCCTCTGAAAAGCCTCCTCCCTGCACTGACACCACTACACTATTCCTTAAGTCACATTTGTGTCACAATGAAAGGATAGTGAAGATGTGATGAAAAACACAGTCCATCATTACTTTTTTTCAAGTAGGTTACATCAGTCCTTCTGGATGTTACTGAGGCAGAATGTACAACAACAGGTGCCAGAGAAATCCATCTGCACTCCCTGGAGCTGCCAAAACACACAGAACTGGAAAATGTTGCTGCAGACACTCTCGGGTCCAAAATTACTGAAAAAGATGAAGTCAACCACCAGCCAAGGAATCTAGTAATTTATGGCAGCAATTCTGTTCTTGTCCCAATTAGAAATAAAAGGCAAAGGTTTCTAATACCACTGGTTAGCTGCCTGGTATTCATTTTTAGACCAACATTTGAAATAGACAAGTTAGGTATTATTACAGTTGCTTTTACTAAGGATATTGCACAGAAGGTCACATTAGAGGAGAGACAAGATGAACAAAAGTTCCAAAATTCTCTTGGATCCAAATATACTCAAGAGATCAGAGATTTACTATCAACATAAACGTGAATTTTTAGGTACTTCCTTAGAAATTGGTCCTGTTTTCAATTTTGATCAGACATAACTAATTCAATGCAAGTTTCCTGTGGACCACTTTGTCTAAGTTGACTGATGTAAAACAGAGTGCAAAATTGAGGTTTTTATATATCTAGAACTTAAAGGACCAGAAACCATAGCACTGCCCATATCAAGAATAATGGAAGGAGGAGTTTACTGAGCCTTCAACTTAGATTTGCTAATCAGCCTGCTAAACAGACTAGCAATTATAGAAATTTAAGCCCTTACTGAGAGATTAGTGACTTCTCAGGGATTAAGAGCACTAAGTTTTTGGAACTGTGCACTGTATTGTAAAAAAGCAGTTTTGTCTGGATTCATATAAAAAACTTGAAGGTGGCAGCCTATATATATTTCATCAACACACAACAAACAATCTTGCATGAACCCCAAGATATAACAAAACAGTAAAATTGAAGGCTTGGCAATGTTGACTCGCATTCAAAACAAAATCAGAAATATATTTTTGTCTCAAGCAAGCTATCACTTTTTCAGTACTTAAATACTACTTTTGTTACTTCTAGTGATAATTCAGGTATTAATTGTATGTACAATTCACTTTAGTTTTGGAATCTGTAATTAGACTGGCAGACACAAGTGGAAGAACATGCTTTAAATCCTAATGAGTTTTCAGATCAGTTTAGGCTGTTAAAGGCAGATTTATAAGAAGGTATGGAAAGACACTTATTCATAGAGAATAAAATATAAATAACACTTTTTAACATAATTTTTTTATTTGAAGTGAAAGAGTGACTACACATCAACAATTTTTGCATTTCACTTCAGCCTGACATGATTTCCTCTAGTAAACTTCTGCATCTTTGTAGTCAAGACATTATTTGTTTACCTGCTAATTGTATAGATTTTTTTAAAAACAAATTAACCTCGTTGTACTAGAAGACAATAAATCATTGGTGAGCAAGGAAAAGTTTCCCATTTACACAATGCTTTGAAGCCAGAAATGGCTATACAATGTGTCCTCAAGATGACACAACAGGGAAATAGCTTCCTTGGTAAGGCTATTCACATGATGTAAAACTCACGGAGTCACAATGCACAATGAGTTCATTATTTTGGTATAGCCTCAGGGATGTGACAAGCAAATGAAAGCTGTATCTACTTTGCTCCCTCACATACCTTTTATTTCTTCCTCCTCATGCAATACAACGAAATTAATTGCTGCCACAATTTTGACCTAGTAGATTTTCTATCTTTAGTTCAGCAGGACCTAAATATTATCTCCAGATCTCAGAACACTATAAATAATTCTTGCTATTTCTTACCTGCCATCAAAAACTAGGGAGGACTCTCAGAGGTTTCGTATATCCCTCACCAGAAAGTCATTTCCCACTCTGCTGAAATTCAGTCTCACAGTAATAACTGTTCACATAGCAAAGCTTAGGACAGACTGAAGTTTTAAATAATCGCTAGCAGAGCTTCCCCCTGCCCCCTAAAATCTCAAGTGATTTCATCTTTTTCTGTAATTTCAGCAGTACCTCAGTCCCTTCCTTATTTCTGTCCTTTCCACTTAGATCAATTCTCTGTTAAACAAGTGATATTTTTCACTATTGGCCAAAATTCAAATCCACGATTATTCCCCAAGACCTGAAGCCCAAATTTCCCTCAATTTAAGTTGCCCTTTTTAGCTTAGAAATAAGACAGAGTAAATTTAATATTATATCAAGTACAAAATATTTTTCCTGTGTGCATACTTGTTGACTTCCTTCACAAAACCACCATTACAATAATTGTTTTATTTTTAAAACCAACTTGTGCAAGAGAAGACTGCCTTAAAATGCCTTAAGCTTTTTCTTAAATTAAATAAAGTACTTATTAGCTAATATGAGGGAACTCAGTCTGTTTTTCCAGGAGATTTGAAGTTAGAAACAAAATACAGACCAATTAAATACAGGACCACAGTAAATACACTTCAGGGAAAGGATACTACACTGAAAGAGCCCTGCAAGGGTTTTGCCTTAGTATATCTATCCATTATCACACAACCTTGTTTTTCACTTCGGAACTGTGCTTTTTGTTTTGGGGTCAGGGGAGCATTTTATTTTATGGGAAAAGGGAAGTAAAGGAAATGCAAAATTATCTAAGGCGTTAAAGCAGCTTAAAAGCATCTAACACCATAAGCTGCTTTCAATGCCTTCAATCTGTTTAAAGGAGGAGGGGGACCAAAAAAACACAAAACCAAAAAGTATTTCTGAAGGAAAACAAGAAGCCTTGGTGAAATAGTGGTTCATGAGGCATATATAAATATGATATAAACTTTCAAGGTGGACATTTGTAACATCTGTGAGCAAAGATATGAAAAAAACAAGATTAGCTTTCAGGAAGACACTGCAGTGGAGTTGATGTTCCCGAGTGCATAATTGACTCTTGGTGATGAATGGTTAAGGCTTCTAGAGTAGCTTTGGACAGATGTTTGTAACAGTGCAGCTGAAAAGGGAGAGGTGAGAGGAAGTAGAACAGGCAAGCAAATACAGCAACAGAATGGCTGCAGGCACAAGCACATGCAGCAAGGTAGCTCAAGGCACAAACACAGGAACAACTTTCCACACTGACAAAAACTGAACTTGTACCATAATGTTACTGAGCTTCCACATTTGGTATCAAGCACAGGCAGAGCTGTCCTTGAATTATTACATTTACATTTAACTGCCACCACATTCTCAGTTGCGGCTTTATCTTATATCTAGATATACATGGTTAATCTTGGCAAAAAATGCCAAAAAATATAAATATCTTGAAAAGGTGATGAAGTATTAGGAATAAATGCATCTTGTAGTTACAATTTTCTAAGCAATAAAAAGACTCTGGCCTTAGGAATTTACTGGAGAGCAGCTAGCATTGCACAGTCTACATGCTAGAACTGCACTGATAGCCTCTATTTTTATTTCTCCCCACTTAGGAAAACACTGGAAATGAAAACACTGCCCAAATACGTTTAAGGTTTCACAAAACAGGTGTTTCCTTGGTCCTCGAAAAAGAAACAACCCCTACTCTTTTTAAATACCATTTTTAATTATTTTAAGGCAGATTCTGTTGCATTGGTAGACCTGAGCAGAGCCTCATTACTAAATAAGACTGTTACTCTGTATTCCACACCAGCAATCATTCAAAACCTACTGCATAAGCAAGATGAGCACTGGGAATTTTCTATTAGGAATTTAGATTGAAGGGCCTTTGACAGCTTCTGAAATCAGGCCTTTGACTGCTCTCAGATATCTGTTTACCACTCATCACCTATCTTGCACTACTGACAAGGTTTCGGAGCTCAACCACCCCAGTTCTCTGTACTTCATACAGAAGTATCAAATAAACCACATGATGTCTCAGGTATGGAATTTGCAGCAACCAGTATTTCTGGTGTCTGTAATTGAATAACTGATGGACATTCGCTTGTGTAAGCCCTTACAAACACAAATTACCCAGCACAGGACAAAACAGGAGCTTGAAACAACGGGGGGAACCAAGACAACTCTTCAGGTTGTGCTGAGACCTTAAAACTCCTGTTAAGCCAGAACTAGAGAAGACATTTTAAGGGTCCTCCACAAGATTAGAAGCAATGTGACTGACTGAAGTGAATAAAACACTACCTTGTTCTCAGTGCAATCTTACCTTGCCATCACTAGAAGAGTATGTTATGGTTATTTTTCCAAAGGACTGCAGGACTGAAATCCACACTTCCCTATTCCAATTCTGCTCATGAGGATTTGCTTACTTATTGTTCCATTACCATGTAAAAGCCAAATGACCTATACCAGGGTAGATATAAGACCGGGACCACTGTATATTGCCCAACACACAGCTCAGCTGCAGGGGACATTCACCTTACAGAATAAAACTTCAAAAGATGAACAAGTCTCCCAGTCCAATGGGACCAAAATAGCACTTCGGGTGTTTTTCTGCATCACTGTTACAGTTAATCTGATCACTCAAAATGGTACTGGACAATTCCCATCAGACAGCAGCTGCAAAGGGATGCAAGGCTGATGGGTCTACTCACCACTCAAAATCTATTCTCTTCTAACACAATTTCACAAGAGTACAATTTGTTTAAGACTTTGGGAAATTTTAGCACAATTAGCCCAGAAGGAGATAGTTTCATCTGCTTTTTAGAAACACGGCCCAACTTCTAAATGATACTGGAATGTTTTCCTAGCTCAGTCAATCATCTTCTTTTGCCTGTTACTTCTGCATTACTGCATATTGTTCATCGACTAGCTCTTCATTGCCCTTTTTTACTTTTAATGTTTCCAGAGTCAAAGCACTTCAGGATTATTTCAAAGTCAAACCAGTGAAATATAGTTATTTTTATGCCTGTATTGAGTTGGTCATTACTATCTGACATTTGGAGAACAATTAAGTACACAAAGCCAAGGTAATTTTTCCTAATTAGAACAGTATCAGTACAATCTGAGATGATTTCTTCCAAACCTGAAACTGAAATCTGCTTCTTCAATGAAGATGATGTCTTCTACCTGAAACTGAAATACCAAATCAATTACTTTGCTAGACTGCTGGAACTGAATACATTTATATCTATAAAAACAGTAAGAAAGCATTTTTGAAGTGAAAAGGAGAAGTGAAAAGGTATTCTGATGACTCAGGAAATAACAATGCTTGAAAAAAGGGTATGCATCAATTAGACAAGGTCAGTGCTAGGAGATTTGGGTTTTACTTCTCTGGACACCAATATTTATCTACCTAAACAACCAGAAGTGAAATAATTCTCTATTATGATCAAATTACTACTATGAAGAATCATCATTATTGCCATAATAAACATTTTCTTTAAAAGGGTAGTTCCAATTCAAATAAACCATGTCAGCTCATATTTAAATTGAGGAACATGGAAAAATATCTGGTTTTAAGGCCACAGATTTAAGGCCTGTTGAAATTCAGGTCAGCAGCATGACTTATAGGTCTAAAGGCAGAAAAGTAAACAAATTCTACCCTCTAAAAACAGCATCAACATCACAATTTTGTGGGTTTCTTTTTCAGGTGAAGAAACGTGGAAAGAAGGACATCACCATCTTATTTGCTCACTTCCGATTTCAAACTCCATTAAAATGCCACAGTTCCTGAGCTCTACTTAGAAACGCTTCCAGTAATGCTTCATTTCTCACCATCTGATGCCACCCACTGATAAGAAGCACAGAGACATGGAAATCAATAGGCAATGCTCAGTGAAGTAGTGGGGGTTCCGATGCACTTGACAGTGGAGAAACATTGTGCCCTAGGTAAGAGAAACCCTACCCTTACAGCCCGTCCTCACTGCACCTCGTCAAGAATTTCTACCACAACACAAATATATCAACCATTCCTGGAACGATTATTTGCTGAGAGGGCTCAGTCCACACCAGTGCTGCAAGGCTCACACCACCAGCCATTCTGGATGCCACCTTCCCATACAGTAATGATTCTGGTGTGCAGCATGACCTCACCATCCTTTAGAAAGCTCTGCTTCAGAAGACCAGAGAAATAATTCAGAAAATGGCTGAAATAACAACACAAAATTATAACAGAATCTAATTTTGGAAAAAAATAAATTCTAGAGCTTTCAGCTTCATGCTCTTCCCCCACTCTGTACTGCTCAATCATTAGCATATTCATATTTTCTGGATCGTGCTATCAAAATCTACATAACAGAGATGAACTCCCTCACACAGCAAATACGTGTGAACATCTCTTAGCAACAACCGGTCATGAGCCAGCAAGGAAACTTAACAGTGATCCCACTTAAAACATCCTACTTATGCATACCAAATGATAATGCCATCAGTAAAAATCCAAACTGTTCACTAAAGCAGCATTCTCCTGAATGCTTGAAATTAAATCTTCCCCACAGAAGCCAGACACCAGAAGGAGCTGTGCTTCGCCCTTGACAGCTATTCCAAGAACACTTGCAAGGGAACAGTAACGTGTGCTTCTGTCCCCAGTTGCTTCAGTTCCAAAATTCACATTCAAGCACTGCTTAAAATTCACTATGCACAGAATGTGCCTACATTACCATCACCAGAGAAATAAAGGAAGAGAAAGAAGGAAAATATTAAGTTTTCTGTGTTATTCAACCATGTGGAAAAGTAATTTTGCCAGTCTAATACAGGTACCAAAAGTCAGACTTACCATCTGGCCTCTATGAGGTCTAAAAATTACGAGCAAGCTTGATGTCAGCAGCCTCCTAACTGCATGTGTGATAGCAGTACATTATGACATTGAGGGTTTTTTTAGTCAGGCCAACTACATCCACTCCTCCAACTGAATGGAGGGTGCCATTCAGTTAAATTAAAAATCTCATCTCCTACTAAGCCAAGTCTCTTTTCTCCTCTTTTCTGCCCTATAAGGCCTTTAGGAGTAATCAGACCAACACTCAGAGGTGTAACTCCTCTCCTTTGCCGTCATACTGTGTATTGCTTCGAGGAAGGTGAACCTCTAAAAAGTCAAGTCATATTTACATGCCTACAGATGAACTGGGTGAGTTATTTCATGCACACACTTTGCTTTCTGGTATTTATGTTGGCCAGAAGGCACAGCTCCTCATGGGCCAGAGAGTTACTCAGGGGCAACAAAAACCCCAACTCTTTTTCATTTTGCTGTATGCTTCAAATGCTTAACTTGATGTAGCATATTTCTCAAAGGGCTGCTATACCTTAGCTAACAGGCAATTAAGCATTCACAAATCTATTTGGGGTAGATGGGAAGAGAACACTGCCATTAAGCATAAATCAAGAAGAGATAAGTCAACTAGTTCAGAAAGATGGATAGAAATACAGCCTGACCTGTCTCACTGTGGAACACACAGACAAACACTAAGAGAAGAGGAACAAGAATTAACTTCACAAGAGTGAACTTCCCCAGAACAAGGTAATAAAAGAGACAAAAGCCAAAAGGTGCTATGTTGAGGAAGTGAAATGTAATGGAAAAAATGGTAACAAAGCAAGCAATGCCTTCATTAAATTCAGTCCATTTTCTTGAAATACTTTAAGGAAGGCAGTGAGTTTCAATGGATTGGAACATACCAGAGGGACACTAACTTCTTGTTACCAAACTAACGGCTTCTTAGTTAAAAATACTGACAAATACTTTCAAAGTAGGTTTTGAATAGAACTCTCATCTCAAAGAAATGGACCTACACATTCTTGGGAAAGACATGTGTTACAGTTTTTAGGGAAATGCACTAAATACTTCCTTTAATGCAGCAGTTAGTGCTTACATTAAGCGGAAAAACTAATTGTGTCTCAGCTGATTACATTTTCCATAACATCTCATATCTTCTGAAGTATTCCTCTAGCCTCATGCTTTTGTCAACTTTTATTTGACCTTAAGTCAAAACAGATATGCATTTTTCATCTTAAATCTTTCAATACACACAGACTTGTTTGAATTACAATAGTTTGACTGAAAATTATGTTGCCATTCAGCTAGCTGTGACAGAAATAACTGTCTGAATTACTATCTAGGGGAAGCAGCCCTCCACTAAAGTTAAGACCATTATCTCTGCTAGATACTTTATTCAAAATCATACAGCTTCAGTGTGGGTTGTATAGCTTCATCACTTTTTTTGTACCAGAATATCTCATATTGAGTAAAAAGGAAATTATTCTTAAATACTCAACACAAAATGATCAAAATGTTTCGTAGCTTATCAGTTCAATCCTTTCATATTCATTTTAAGCATATACCCTGTAGAAGTCTCCAAAATTGTAAATAGTAGTTTTAAAAATATTACTTGGTAGGTTTTGATAGCTGTTATCAGGCATTAAACTATTCAACAGAGAAGTTAGAAGCCATTCGCCTTGATATATTGTACCACTTGTACATTACTCATACCTCAGGAACATAAGTCTTTTGTAGATTCCTCCCCTCCTCCCCCACCCCGTGATGGCTTAAGCAAAGTATTTGTTTGTTGGAGAGATGAACAGGACAGTTATTGTCTGTTATCCCTGTCCCAGGATTCTCTGAAGCCATATGTCAATAACTTGGGAGTTCCAATCAAATGCTCTAAATAATAAACTTAGAAATAATGCAGTCTTTTTTTAATAACTCAAGGTAATGGAGTATCTGTATTTTGAATAGCAAGAAAGTACAATTTATTGCTACAGGAAAAAAATTAATTCACCTTAACTATATTTTAAAATGTTTAAAGAAAATGTTTCTGATCTGATTTTAAGATTTACTTCACAAAATAGCATTTGGCTGTCATTCTACCAGTTTCCAAGAACTCTAACAAGCAATTATGAGAACAACCTTGAGATGAAACACAGCATAAGGCTGCACTTCATTGCCATCCCAGTTTCAAGTTCCTATACCTTGCATGGAATTTTGCAAATAAATTTATTACAGCAGGCTTATGTTTGTAACTTTCAGCATGTCCAAGATCAAGTAGTGGTTTAAGTAAGCATGCAAAGCACACTACCAGTGGCTCCCAGGGACAATCAAACAGTGGAATCAGGGTGTTGGGCAGTATCTTGAGGCATCAACAACCTGAAGAGCACGTTAAGAATTCAGAAGGCATACATGTCCTGCCTAACTGCACGAGCAAGTCAGAGGTTGTGTCACTAGGTGATGGCTTCTGAGATGAGACTGACAAGGCCCCAGCAGCAGAGAGCATTCATAGTTCCCTACATCTCCCAGATCACCCCACAGTGAAATGGGGACATTTGTTGAGAGAGAAGTTAGTAGCGAACATACAAGGATAAGGAACACCCCTCAAAATCAAAATGTAAAATAAAAATAACAAACACTGACAGAATGGCAGCAGGAATACTCCATCTATATGGCATCTTATGATTCATTTCATGTCCATGTGAAATGGAAAAAATAAACATGTGCCTGTTCTGAAGTATGCTGGCCCATTTGTGCATGAAGCAACATTATTAGCAATCCTCTGGAAAGAGGAATTTGCTTACAAGGCTAAAAGAGGACTTACTAAGAGTGAATCACCTATCTACTGATCAGGTATTTTGGCAACCGCTGGAAACTGAAGATGGTAAATGACACCACGGACACAGGCTGGCCACCATCAGTTCAGCGTTCTACAAGATTTCAAAGAGCTTCTCACTTAAAGTCTGTCATAATGCCAAAAGCACGATCTGATCATAAATTGGAAGAGAAAGAAACTGGGTTAAATCCAGCTGGATACTTTCAGTTACTTACCAATAGTCTTTAAGTGATACAATTCTGCAATTAATTTATTCTGTTCTAAACAATTAAAAACACTTAAGATGCACAATCTAGTAGAATGTAGTCAGAGAATAAGGCAGAAGCTCCTCTCTGCCAATACAAGTAATTATGTATGCCATTTGTTGTTATGCAGCTGAACTGACTCAAAGTTCTGCATTAGCCCTCACATTGCAGCCCCTTTTCCACAGAATTGCCAGCTTGAGTCTACTCCCACAGTGCAATGAGCAGGCCATGAAGTGGCTGTGAATCACAGATGGTGCCAGCAGAGATCTCTGCATTCTCATCTTTAGTCATTCTGCAGGCAGGGAAATGCACTGGCTGCAGAGCCCCCACCTCCTGCAGCTTCAGCAGCAGCTCGACTCTGTTTTGCCACAGACAATCAGCTTACCTGCCAGTGCCTGGCTTTTTAGCCTGGAGATGTGTTCTGTGTTCACTGCACACTAAATCCCTCATGCACTGCTGACACTGCAGCACTTGTTAAAACCTACAGATTAAGGCACTTACCCCCTGCCTCGGTCTGCAAAGCAGTTCTCATTCACAGGTGAACTCTGTGCACACATCAAGGGCAGAGTGTGAATTAATAATGTGCCACACATGGTAACGCTTCAGGTTTTCTCCCTTTTAACTACTTCTGCAGGCAGTATTGTTATGGAACATAGAAATAACTATATAAAAAAATAGAATCAGAAGTTTCCCTTTCTAAAACTGGCAGGATGAAATATTTCAGCACACCTAACATTCAACACTTTAAAGTAGCCATTTGACAATACGGAAGCAGAAAGTATTTGATACCATTAACATGGTTCTATCTGCTGTAAAACGTAATCCCCCAGAAGTCTGAAGTTACTTTTATATTATGCTGAAGAAACAATTTATTGGTCTCTTGGCCAGCAGCACTATAGGAAACATCCTGTTCTTCCTTCCTTTTCATGATTAACTCTCTACACATCCAAAGGAAGTCAGAAGCACTAGCCTAGCCAACTAGAAATATCAAGTATCTTTACCAGAAATCAGGACAAATATTCCCATGGTACACCATAATGCAAAGCACTGGGTTAACATAATGGCTAAACAGGGGAGAAAGAAGGAAAAACCCTCCAAAGTACTTAACTAGCTTATTGTTTAAAGAGGCCTGGAACACAGTGCTCAGACAACAGCACTATCGGTATGACAGACCTATGGCAACTAAAATCAACACTGATTGCAACATGACAAAGCAGAGTCCCTAGGACAACTTGCTAGGGAAGGATCTGATGTAAAGCACCAAAGAGCCTGGGCAGCACAGGCAGTGGTGAGTACAGAACACAGCTGTGCAGTACAACTGCATCTGCTCTGCAGCTGCCTTGCCAGGAGAGCATACCAATACCCTAGAAGGCTACAGCATTTCTGTTGTAGATGTGACCTACATACAGAAACCTCATCTTGCAAGTCTTGTCTGCAATACCAATATACATTATTCAGAGCATAGCCAAATTTCCTTGTGTTCTCAGAAAATTGAGGTTAAGCTTGGCTATGGCTATGTGCCTCCTCCTCCCTTCACTTGTGCAGAATCGATGTTTACCCATGTTGAAAGCTGTCAAGGGGCCGGTACATTCACACAGAAAAAGTTAAATTTAGTAAAAATGTAAAGCCAGTTCTGCTACACTACAATACAAAAATAACACCTGTTCCTCCCAAGGGGAAAATGTGTTTCCTCTTGCTTTCCTTCAAAGTGGGACAAATCAGCCTCCACCCATACCTGTCTCCCTCTCTAGCCTGCCAGTGCTGCCCTGTGGCTGTGATCTCCAGCTGGAATCTTTGCTGAACTCTGCATCTGAACTCAGTATGCGTAGCTGAGACTCTGAATTTTGAATTTCACTTCATACATAGATATGCAGCACATACACAAGCGATACAGCATGTCTATGTATACACACACAAATATGGTACAGAAGAAATACAAATTTGCTCTGAACAGTTGCTTGATGAGTGGAAACAGTAATCCAAGGTTATCTGAAATGTGTTAACGCTGTCAGAAATGGCAGTGTTTATCACAAGTATGAAGACCTGCAATGCTTACTCCACCCTTAGCTTCCTTCTACCTCATCATGAAATATTTTAAGCTTCAGAGAAAAAAAATCACAGCACATTTGAGGCTAGTCTTAACTAACATCTTGTACTGGCTACTTAGCAGCTCATGATCATGAAACATTTTTGCATTTATAAGAATTAATGAGATTAAGGGCCATCTCTGCAAACAGACATATCAAGGAGGAAGTATTTTTATTAACTTGGCAACATCAGAAAGAGTGGAAAAAACCCAACCCTATGACACTAGCAGTCATTATCTATTGAAAGTTTATGATCTGAGAACAATACAACTAAAAATGTACTGCATAAATTAAAGACAAGAATACTCATACATGAACTAAAAAAAAAAGCCCAACATTTCTCTTCCATTTACTCTTTTCTGAAAGGTTTGACAGTGAGTAGTAAGGTAAAACAGGATATTCCAAGACTTCCTTACTTCTAACTTCAATGGCTTTTTATTTCTGCATAAACTGAAATACTGGCCACTGTTACTAAGCACTATTTTCTTAGCTAAAAAAATACAGTAACATAAAACTACACAGGCACATTCAAAAAGGACATTAAACAAAAGGCTCTTTGAAAAGAGGTTTTTATTAGGGGTGTTCACATTTACCACTTGGTAAATGTTATAAACCAGACAAATATTAGATAGTATTTAAGTGAGAATTGGCAATATTACAGCATTTAAATTATAAATTAATTATCTGAATCTAATTCAGACTGGTGTGTGTGCACTCACCTAAGCACCACAGGCAACTGCAATTTTTTTAAGGAACATATTGACTCCTACGCGCAAACAGCTTCTACAGCATAAGGGAATAAGAGTGTACCATGCCTGGCTTTCTACTGAAGCCGGCAACCACAGATAAAATAAACATTAAAAGCAAAGTTTGAAAAAATAAGTATTTTTATCTATTTTCCCTTCTCCTACCATTTTTCTCTGGGACAATTTACTCACATACAATTGTGGGATCAAGATTAGAGCAAGTCCACTTTTTCTCCAACAAGAGCGTATCACATAAAACAGCTCATGCATATCACAAAGCCTAAAATTTAAAAGTGACTAAAACTGCCTTTTGTGGTTTTTTTTTCCCAGGCTCTTTAACCACAACCTATAGTGAATAAGGTGAAGTTACCAGCCTACAGTATCCCACCTCCAGTCTCTCCTGAGCAGCTGGTTCTCCAAAGAGATACAGGAAAAAGAAGGGTGAGAGGAAGAAGAGAGAATAGGGAGACAGCAACTCAAGAGATGTCTGCCATGGTGCCACACAAACCAGACAATATTTACGGCTGAAGCACGCTCACAACACGAACTACTGTCCGTGACCACTGTCTGCAGAGCTCACAGACAACTTGTAATTGGCATCTATTCTCAGCCACACCGAGCAAATACCAAGTTATTCTGAGACAGTTAAAACAAAACAAAAAGTCAACAACTAAAACACTTTCAACATTTAACATTTTCCTATATGAGCTGGGAAAACAAAACCATTTATAAATTTTCTTTCCCTGTTTATTTCTCTCCCTTTACTAAATATTTTAATAACTTCGTAGGCAAGGTCTATGCCTACAAAAATACTAGACATGCAGGCTATTCTTTGTGCTCTTTCCTGCTCTGTGGCCTAGAGGGAGAAATACTTATTATGCTGTTCTCCTTAGAGCAAAAAGCACTGCTGGAGGCAGAAATACTCCATCAGCTGCAGGAACTGGTGTATACAGCAGGTCTACACATGACCTTCCCTGAGCAGCACAAGTGGTCTGAAAAATCTCTACCAAATGGCTTTGGAGGGAATCTGATATTTATTAGTGATCTAATACTTCAAAATATTTTGCATTGGAGGTTTTTTTAAATAAGGAAAGGGATGAAAAGTGAAATATCTCACTCACTAGTGACTGTTCCTAGCACAAGGCAGGACAAAATCCCTCCTTCAAGGGAACAGGAAAAGAACTTTTCACTCTCCTAAAACCAAAATTAGGCCTTTTATCCTGCATCTTGCACATTCTTAACCCATGTCTTAACAAGAGTTCTGTTGCATCAAAAAAGAAATACAAACACAATACACAAAAACAGAATATGCCATCAAAAAACCTGTCAGACTCTGTCCACCCAATTTGTGTTCAGAAAAATAAGTGGTTCATACAAGCTTGAAGCTTTAAGTTACTGGTAAAGAGAGAACAAGATTAAACAAGTAAGGAAAAATTCAGAATACAATTTGCATCTCTGAGCAGGATGACAGTTATGCAGCCCAACAGTCCACATCATTCATTTGGACGTGTGAAATACCCTGTGGAGAGGTTTGAATCTTAAAGTAGCTCTCTCAAAGTAATGGATGAAATAGTGCATGATAAACCAACTTGTCAGGAATCCTTTTACAGCTACTCCAACTGGAAATAAGCAGCCCTCTCAAGGAACAGCAAAAGAAAAATAGTTATGTCTGATATGCTTTGTCTCTAAGCCAGAAGAAACTGGTCTGAAAAGCCTATTTACAATCTTTAATGCATGTATTAATGCAAAGGGACATGAAAAGATTCTTTGCAGTAGCCGGGAACTAACTCCACAGAAGAGAGAAAGAGAATAGTATTTACAGGGGAAATAGAAAGACCAACAGTAAAAACTGATAAATAATTGGTGCTCTTAATTGCCCCAAGGGAAAGCCATTACAGCTTTTTCCAAAGGGATTTCAGTATGCTATATAATAAAGCAGAATAAAATATTCTCACACCTAAACTTAAGGGAATGAAATGCCTTCTAAATTTAATATGAACCTAAGATTTTTTTCTTTTATAGACCATATCCTTATTTTTCCCTTGTGTGTACCACTGTATGGTAACTTACGTAAAATTTGCTGTAGATACAACATTTTGATATGAAGTTTCCTGTCTCAATTAAATTCAGTGGAATTATCCAAGTGAAGACTGATGGCTTAGTCAATTATTAAGGTTTGGACAAATAGTTCCTGTTGATAACGATAACAGTAACAAAAGAATACGCATTAGCAAGGAACTGAACATTTCAGCAAACTACAATACTCACTAAACACAAGAGCTTGCAAAAAGCCAACATCTGGCTTTTGTTATGTAGAGTCTCTCCCTGAAATCACTGTCACTTCACAAATTTAAGGTGAAATCTAGTGCTGGCTGAAAACCAACCTCTAAACTACCAAAGATTTCTGTGAAATCAGCACTGCGGAAAGCTCTCGATTAGAGCAGACGTATAATCAGGATATAGTTTGTAAGCATTGCTGAAGACTGCTTTTCTTAAAAACACCACAACTGTATTTGATGCCCAGGCTAACTCCACTCTGCCCTCTTAGGGTCCATTTTAGTGGAGGAGGTGGGAGAAAGTTGAAAGAGGAAGGGAAGAGCCCAAGAGCAAGGCACTGGTTCTCCTTTGGTCCCTCAGCCCACGAGACCACAGACCCTGCAACTCCTCTGCACAGGGAGCAGGGGCAGCTCTGTCAGACCACGCTAGCTGCACTTTCAGTTCTGAAATCTATAAACATCTACAGAGATGTCTATAGATGTATATATAAATCTATGTTATTTATAAATCTATAAAGTATTTCTCCATAGTGTTCTGAACACTCAGTAGAGGTCTCAGTTTGGAGAGGAAAAATTATGGCTTGTTCCCTTTTTCATTTTGAGCTAAACCTGGCTGGATTTCCAGCTACCAACGTGCTGTATCTTGCCATGCTGAGGGCTGTCCCTCAGGAATATTCAATACCTTTAAACATTTCCTAAATCCTCTTTTTTCACAAGGCACTTTTGTTACACATTAAACATGCGTCACAACTTATCAGCAGTACCTTTCATGGCCATCCCCTGTTTTCAGAGGAATAGGACAGGGAGAAAAACTACCAACCTCCAGTTAAAGCTGTGAACACACAGCACAAATCCAGTTTGGATTTTTCTTTTTACTAACTGGAATCCATTAAAAAACATGCCTGCTACAATAAGAAGCCTTTCCTTCCATCAAGACACTGACAAATGAGGCACATTGTACATCCTAAGCAAGAGGCTTCCTCAGAAAAAACAGTAAATAAAAAGTATGGAGCTGCTGCCTATAGACAGGACAGAATGTAAGCAATTCCATGGTGTGGTAATGATACATATGAAAGTATGCAGCATGGTTAAAAGAGAAATAAATACTCTTCAAATATCAAAGCTAGTGAGGATTTTATCCTTATTCTCGTAAGTTTTATTTTCAATATTGAAATCTGAACTTGTATGAATACAAACAGTACGAAGTGTGCAATGCTTGTTTCTACTGTTGAAAACTGATCAGGTCGATCTTACATATATTAACCTACAAACTTCCTCTTTCAGCCAACAGCCCTGCAGTTCTGTAAACACAGGTTTTAAACTATGAATAATAACTTTGCTATGAATAGATTTCTCTTCACTGTGCTCTTCACAACTCAGAGGAGCAGAAAATTCTCCAAATGGTCATACTGCCCAAGGTGAACAAAAGAGGTCTGAAGGAACAAAGGCTTGAGTTATTATATTGCACTGAAATGTTCATCCCCTGTGCTTAACCCAGCCTTTTATATACACATAGGAAGCCAAAGAACTACATTTTTTGGGGTTTTCCATCAGTTAAAAATTATCTTCCTGAAAAAAATCCCCCTAATTCACTCTATTCTGGCTTGCTGAGAATTACTTGTTACCTCATCTTGTTCTTCCCTTTTCTGTATCATCCCCTGTCTCTTCCAGGACTTTATCTTTTGATGGGCAGCTGCAGAAGCTGCATTTTTTACTCTTTCCCTCCCACCTCTCATCTTCCTGACTGTAAGATTACATTTTACTATTATAATTTAATGTCTGGACTGTTACAGCATAGTTTATTGAAACACAGCTATAATTTCACTGTATTTCATGGCTAAAATACATTTGAGCCTGTAACTTAGAACTTACTTCTAAAACTGTATAATCTGCCACTCATACCTGGTCTATCAGCTGTATGGTCAAAGAAAAAAAGGCAGTGCAAGAGAGACATATAAAAATGCATATATTTGCAAGGTAACTGGAAGTACATAACATAAAAACTAGGGCAGAAGACTTACAAACTAATTCTGCAAGAATTTCTCTAGTAATCTACACACCCAAAAATAAATGAGATGCTGTTTTAAAAAGAAATAAAAATCAAAGTTCACAACTCAAGCTGTGACACACAAGTTTTATGTAAAACATCAGAATTGACCTACAGTGCAAAACAATTATTTTTCCAGTTTTATTACAGTGTTTATCCAGTACAGAAAATTAGGTCAGACTCTACCACCTGGATATGTCAACCAACAAGCCAGAAAATGTGTAACTCAGTCCAACAGTGTTTAGAGATATTTTTTGCATGTGCTACATGACATAGATACAGTAGGGGATAAATTCAGAACTCGTTGGGCACGTACTCTTTCAGGCACTTTAAGTGCTGTTTATTGAGATTTCAACAACTTCTTTTTTACCTAAATTTTAAAGATCTTTTCTGTACCTCTCAGCATTTACTCTAATGAATTCCATTGCCATACAGAGACTTCTGAAACAGACAGACTGGCATGAAGTTTATTTCTCTGTGCCAAACCTGCAATTTAATAAAGAGATGTGCTAAGTCACAGGGAGATTTGAAAGGACTAAAGCTTTTTTATTCCCCAGATAGCATTGCTGGTCAGCTGTGTTCTCTCTGTTTGCCCCGTCATCTTAGACTGCCAAGTTTTCAAAACCTCTCTTAATAACTTGCTAGCTAGCTACTGCTCACTAGCTTCAGTAATGGCTGAAGGGCAACAGTTGAAAACAAGACCAAAAGTGAGAACTGACATGCTATAGCACAACAACTGACATGCAGAAAACAAAATATCAAGGAGAAATATCTTGTAGGGTTGACCATTAAGGAGGGAATCTACATCAGGGATTTAGAAACCGTTCAGCATCCACTCCATTAAACTGATCAGCACATTCTAGACCAGGCTGCAAGAGCAGTCCAAAATTAGCTTTTTAACTTTTTTCCTAAATAAACAAGGAAAATAGTATTCAAACTGCAATCACAGATGGAAACTTTTATTAATGCCGTGTTCAGAGAAACTCTGAAAAACCACAGGA
Organism: Taeniopygia guttata; assembly: GCF_048771995.1. Lineage (NCBI taxonomy): Eukaryota > Metazoa > Chordata > Aves > Passeriformes > Estrildidae > Taeniopygia > Taeniopygia guttata. The sequence continues at coordinate 14,429,543 of NC_133031.1, read as the reverse complement.
ATTGTCCAGAATGTTAGAATATGAAGTTTGAAAAGAAAAAAGACATGTATGGATGTGAACAAACATGGAGAGTCAGGCTTCCAAGACTGCCAGCACTAATCCACTACCAAAGTAATAAATACACCTTAAAAAGGTTTAAGTAAACTAAGTCTATCAGCATTTAATATAACTTGAACTACCAAAAGTTACTACTGTAGCTCTACTACAGCCAAGATGAAATACCTTGTAAGTAGTAGCACAAGAAAGGGAAGATCGTTAAATCTAAAAATAAATGTAACAACAACTTTTCTTGTAGTTTTTAGTGCATAAAATTCTCTAACATAAATGGCTTTATGTTGATAATTCTATGTATTTAGAAGGTCAATTCTGGTCTGTTACCCAGGCAACCTATAGTTCATTTACATGTGTGCATGCATAGGAATACACAAATATGGCTGATGTATACCAGCCAAAATTCAAGTATGACATCCAACAGGCCTGAATAACAGCTGTCATCACTCTGAACTTTAGGCTGTTTGTGGAGGCTTTTTTAATACATCCTAGGAGCCTTTCCTAAGCCCTTAAATGGCATTTAAGCCACCAGTCAAATGTTTTGAGGCCAATAAATATGCATAATACTTTTGCTGAATCAAAACATCATCTGCACCAACTCCTGGAAACAACCAAGCTGCTTAACTACAGAAATTGATTCTCCCCTTATAGAGAAGTAAACCACCATCACAGTTCCAAACAACAGGGGTAAAATCCCCACCAATATAAAGGTATGGTATATTTTACAGGTATGGTGTATCTTAATGATCTGTATTAATCGAGCAGTATGTATTTATCACCAGTTGTCTATTACCTCAATGAAAAACAGGTTGCCTCTTAGGAAAAAGTAATCTTCAACTGAAGGGTCAACAGTAATACCTTGATAAAGGGTGCCCTGTAATGTGTATGTAGCTGTTCTGTGATAGCACCATAGAAATCTTGACCATGTTTAAAAGCTTTTTCATAACAAAGAAAACACTTACAATACTATGAAGCCTTACCATGCACCACAGAGCTACTGCCACTCAGGAAAGGATCCACCATGCCAACCAGGGAAGTTTTTGTCCTCTAATTTTATCCCCAAGTTCCCTCTTGTCCCCTATGTCAGGAGAATGAGAAGGACTGCAAGAGGGAAAAATCTATTATTTAATTGTTACCCAGATTTCTTCTTGCTTTGCCATCTAGAATCAGCACGTTTGGGATCCCAGCTACACTGAGACTCTGCCTTCTGCTAAACAGGGACTACAAAAATAAGGATTGAGCACAAAAATGGAGAAGAGTGATAATTAGAAACAACTTGAAATTAAATTTCCGCAGAAGTAGGACTCCTAAGGGACTTAGCTTTGGCCCAATCTGTTACCACTGACTTCAGGAAAATCCAAATTAGGTCAAGTCCATAGAATTTGTCAACATGGAAATTTCCTTTACTAAATTTACTTTCTTTTCTAATTAGTCTTGCATTTATATAGTTCTCTATACTCCCAAAATCCTCCTGCTACTTCCTTCTTTCAGTGGATTACTGCAATTCTAATAATAACAGAGCAAGTTGTTTGGAAATTGCAACACCGATTTTCACATGAGAATTTCACATGACCAAATACTAAGGCAGGCCAGACCCTTTTCACCAAGAGTACTGAAATGTAGTTACCAAAACCCTTGGCTTCAGTTCTGGGATCACTGTGAAGGGCAGTAATTTTCAAGTTTCTTTTATTACACTGGTTTTCTAATTTCCTAATATGCCAGTATCTTCTAAGCAGCTTAAAAGTGAAAGCAAAAGAATATGCCATGCACCCCCACCATTTTGCAGTGGGTTATGTTAAAGTCACCATGAACCCTCTACAGCTACTAGGGGAGCCCCCAAGGACATTTACTGCAGGGTTTGGTCTCTAATTGCAGCAGCAATGAGAACCACACTAACAGCAGGGCACCTCCAAGGTATCATCTTCTGCATGTTCTGCTCTTCAGCTCCCAGAATGTGCATCAGTTCTCACACCTTATTTATAATTGAATGAGAAATTTTTATTTCAGTTGACATTATTTGCCTCTTGCAAGTTCTTCCTCGATGACATTTACTCATTTTAAATTAGATACTCAAATGTTTGGTCTGTCTGGCACCAGTGCTGATGGGCAGTTGAAAAAAAGGAAAGAGTAGTAACAACAGCCCTCGTTTTTCCTAAACCTCCATTTCCATTTTATTTACATGAGTTGTGGTTTAACCCTAGTCAGTAGCTAAGTACCATGCAGACACTTGGTCACTCACCTCTCCTCTGTGGTGGGATGGGGAGGAGAATTGGAAAAACAAAGAACTAAAGTAAAAGATAATGATGATAATAATAGCAGTGAGAGGGGCAATAACAGAGAAGGGAGATAAAAAAGAGAGAGAGAAATAAAGATGAGTGATGAATGTGACCACTGCTCAGCACATGCTGACCAATGCCCAGCCTGGCCCCAGCAGCACCCAGCCCCTCCCAGCCAAGTCCCCCCAGTTCAAACACTGAGCACCATGCTCCACATTAGAGAACACCCTTCAGGCCACTTGGGGCCAGCTGTCCTGGCTGTGCTCCCTCCCAAACTCTTGTGCACCTCCTTGGTGGCAGAGCAGGGGAAACTGAGAAGTCCTTGAATTAAGCACCACTGAGCAACAATTGAACAGCAGCGTGGTATTAATGTTATTCTCACAGTAAGTTCAACACACAAAATTGCAGCAGCTATGACAACGAAAATTCACTCTATCCCAGCCAAAAGCAGGATCCCATACTACTTCCCATTTCAAGAGTCAAACAGCAGCTCTAAATCTGAGCAAACTCACTGTACAGCAACAACAGTGTTGCTCCTCTCAGTGACATTAAGAATTGTGAAGGGACTGCTGTCCTCTAAAAAGGACCTACAAGACTAACATAGATTTTAATTTTTAACTTATGACTAGCTTGGTCTAACAAAATAAATGGCAATTTCTCCAGACTCTCAGGCCTCTTGCAGAAATGACTAATAATTGCTGCTATTAAAGGAGCTAACAGAGAAAGTATTATCCAAGGTCAAGAGATTGTTCTAGCAGATTTTAAAACCTCAACATACGTAAGCTTTGCAATCAAATTTTAAAAATCACTCCCTGTTCCAGACATGTATCTGTGCAACTTTATTTATCCAAGACAGATGTTCTCATCACGAAATACATGTCTTGTTGTTCAATCCTTACAGATTGCTTTTGTCAAAACACTTAGAACAGCCCAGGTAGAACGAAGTTAATTCCACTTTGCTTTTATGCATCTAAAGTAATGTTTTACTATTATTGTAGGTGATAGTTAACCAACTAATTGGATATTTTTTCAGAACTCTTAGCTTTTTTGGTTCTGCCAAATTCCAGCATTTCTAGTAACCTACCACCTTCACAGGTTAAGAGGTACTGCTTAAGGCTAAGATTTTGTTTTCCTGAAAACCACTCAAGACAGGTATAGTCTCAGTGTAGTCTCAGTCAATTCAGTTTCTAGACCTGTCCCTAGCATAAAGATTCGCAAAACCTATCTCAAAATTATTTCACTGGTGCTTACTAGCACTGCATCCCTGACATTATATCAATAAATAAATTCACTATTATTATTATGATTATTCACATATCTTTCAATTGTTTGCAGGATCCTTATTTCCCAGAGTCTATTCAATAGTTGTAACAAAATAAAATCCAACTCAAGCGTAAGTTTCTCAGAAAGGCTGAAATAAACATGAAACCCTCCCTGGAATGCCATCTCCCAACTGTGCAACAGAACAGATTTCCTCCCCCCCCCCCCCCATCAGGACCTCCAAAAACAAAAGGTACAGGCTGGAATCACCATCTTTGTTAATGTACCTACAAGAGACATAAACCCTCAAGAGGTTAACTTGGCAGACAGATGGATCTTAACTTCTATTTCAAAAGAGCAGGGTCCTTCTTCACAAGACAAGATCTCATCTCAACACTGTATCAGTGTATCTGTACCAGTCTGTCCGCTTTTCTCAGGTTTTTAAATTACATAAAATTATTAACTGAGGGTCTTTATATTCCTTCATATTCAACTGAAATATGCTGCATAAGGATATATTGCTCTTCTTCTGTTTTAAGTATCAGGTCTTGAACTTTTATCAGCAGGTTCTTTATTGACTTTTAAATTAACATAAATAATCTCTAATCTTGAAATATAAAGAGATTTTATAGAAGACAAAAGTTTCAATGTAATTTACACAAACATACAGCAGACAGGATATTAAAAGAGAATATAAAAGATTATTAATATTGTATGCATATCAGAGATATACTTGGGGGTAACAAATAGCAAGAAGGGTAGAAGCCATTCCAAATCACACTGGTGTCCATCAGATACAGTGAGGATGTAATAAGTTAAAGCACAGATCAGCCACAAGCACAAAATGCATTTGATGCCCACTGTTTTGTCACTAAATTAGTCACCAGCAATTCCTCTTGCAACGCTTCTGAAGTTTTCCACACCATGGTATATTTTCAGAGCTTTCTGAGTCACTGGGCCTGGAAGGAGACACTCCCAAGCACATTATCTCCTTGAAAAAATTTCACACTGAACAGTATTTACCATTATACTGCTTCAGAGGAAGAAGCCAAGAGGAAGAGGGGGGAAAAAAGGAAGGGAAAAGTAAGTCCCTCAGCCAAAGCAAACTTTAAATACAACAGCCCAGATTTTTCTGTTGCTATTTTGAATATAGTTCAATGCTTGCCTCTGTAGCATATTTTCAGCAAATCCCAAAAGTACCAATTAAGCTATTTCATTTTTATTATTGTTCAGCTGATACAAACTGGCATTTAGGCTAGATTATATCACCTTTGGCCACGCTAAGTAATATCTCATCCTTGAACAGTGTCATTTAATGCAATTTAGTTAATGAGTGCTTCAACAAGAGTTAGAACATCATTCAACGACAGGATGAGTATGAAACAAAACTTGTGATTCTCAGTTGAGGCGTTTCTGTGTGGCATTTGCAAATCTGCTCTGAGTGTCCTGAAAGTTGCTTTATTCTCCTCAAGGAAAGCAAGTGCTCCATTATTAGGAAGTGGTGCAACTTCAAGAGGAAAAAAGTAATTACCACTATAAGAGTGAAATGGAAGGTGCACTCAAAACTTCCACCACTTGATAACCCACTCCTGCTATTCACTACAGACTTGCCAAGTTATTTGCTGGTATTCTGCAAACTTGTAAGAAAACATGGACAAGGTAGAGTTACACACAGGCTGCAAAATCCAATCGTGGATTTAACTGGAATAGCCAGAGAAAAGTCTCTGTGCTCACACATGGACAACAATTCACAGGTGTGAATACATAAAGTGAAAAATGGCACATCCACAAAACCATCCATTCAAAACCTTGAAGTATTTATTTCCTAAACAAATAAAATTCTGTACATTTAGTTGCAATTTTACTTTTTATTGGTTCAGTTTATCTTTCCATTTCAGCTAATTTATAGACATCACTTTTGTTAACCCCATTTAAAGACACCATTCATTCTTTTGCTTCCAGGAAACAACTATGAGCTAATTCTTACATAAATGGAATATGTTAGTGCCTGAAACAAACATGGTTTAGTATTCTTATTTTCCTAAATATTATGCATAGAATCAGTAAAAAATATAATTAATATTCAAGATCATATTGAAGTTTTAATATTCTGATATAAGACAAAATATCTTCTCCTCAAAGGCCATAATTAATTTTTCTTGCAGCACCTCCATTCCCAACAGTCTGCCATTCAAATACCAATCGAGTCTAAAACCAAAAGCCTTGAAAGAATCACCAAATAAAACTACAGACAGATCTCTAAAGCACATCATTTAATCTAACAAAAAAAACCCCAGAGAATCTCTCCACTCACAGCATTTCTGAGGGAAGCTGTCAGAGCAGGGATGAGTCACAATGGTTTATCAAAGATGTTCCAGATCAGGCCATCTCCATTTTGGTAGAGCTTAAAGGATTTTCAATAGGTATTTGAATACTTTATAGCAAATATATTAATGTAAACTAGCTTAAATTGACAGAAGTAAAGCTAAGCTCTCACACTACTGGAAACAAAACAGGAAATCATGATAAGCAATGTGAGGGAATTCTCTATCAGTAGGCCAGAAAGACTAAAGAATGGAAATACATATTAATAGCATGTGTACTAGAATATTTCATGATAATAAAAGAAAAGCTCTCTGGGGTTTTGAAATGAGCTATAAGATTCAGAAAAATTATCTTCTTTTCTTTATATGTTATATTTCTTATATAGTTTTCCTGTCACAAGCTTTTACACTTTATTTGGGGGGCAGGGATGAGTTGCCTGTATTTTTCCTTTCTGAGGTTCAAAACTGGAACTAAAAATAAGAATGCCTTCATGACATAAAGACAACATAAAAGAAAACTAAGAGGTTGCCAAGGCTAAAAAGACAAAGACAAGTCCAATCAGCAAGTGAGTGAGGATGTCCCTTTCCACAACTAATTTCCTTTGATTATGAGTCTTATTTTTCTTTCCTGCTTATGACTCATTTACCTGGATAAGTCTACGTGCCAAATAAGGGTTTGCTACTGTGTGAATGTGTTCATCTCCTCCCTTCTGGAACTCTGCATACACTGTTATGGTTTCTGCTCTGTGCCCTATAAAGTCACACATTTATATGCAGTATACATGGAAAAAAAAACAGTTGTAGTCACTGCTTTATTAAAATAAACAGCTCAAACTGTATGAAGAGAAAAAGCCTGGCTTTGCATATTGTTGTGCAGTCAGGGGGATGGTAGCAGAAACAAACAGGAATAGACAAAATGCAGGGTAACAGCCTCCCACCTCAGGAAAACCACCAGTGACCTTTGAGATGCTTTAAGTTAGTTGCACCTTGGCAGCACTGTAAGAAAGGCTCCATGAAGTTTATAATTCTAAACTACTCCCAAAAGAGTGAATTCATATTCATACTGCTGGAAGCACAGACAAGTGCACCTGGAATGCTTCCTAGCAAAGTGCTGCAAGCTGGTCTGCTCATGCAACAAGCAAACGATTTGGACCTGAACAACTCTCCTATCCATCAGTATTGGTTATTGATGCCTCCCTACACATGCATGTCAGTGAGAAGAAAAAGGTCTGCTGAGGACATGAGTAACAGCTGGCAAAAAAGCTCACCAGTACTTTTCAAATTGTATTCCACAGGCCACGTGTAACCATGGAAAACAAGACCCTGATTACTTTAAAGGAGTACCTCCTTTGCCTTTCTACCATTCTTTATTGCACCAACTTGAATTTCTTATATTAATACAAAGTACACAAGCCACTGTTGTTTTGATAAGGAAAGGAACAGCTGTAGATAACAAGGGGAGCAACATCAGAGGTAAACACTTCCTTAGGTAAATGAGAAAAGTAAACTTCAGTGATAAATTTGCACAGACAGTGGGAGTAAAATCCTCATTATAGTAGTTTCAACAGCTGTCAATCTTTGTGAGGGATGAAGTTTAACCTTAAAAGAGAGATTTCAAAACAACATATTCTGCTGACTATCACAGCATTCATCAAGCAAAGGCAGTACAGCTCTAGATGCACATATTGTGATCAGAGAGACAATCGGTGGGAAACCCAAGACAAAACAGTGGTTCACAGAATGGATAGGCAAAACTGATCTCTGAACCTAGAACTAAGTCATCCTGGGTCATTTATCCTCTATAAAGATTAATATACTAATCATAGAACAATAATACTTATATATTCTTTAGCACTGTCATTAGAAGAACTCTTTTCCAAATACATTTAGGAAGCATTATCTGCAATCATATACAATTTTATACCTGTTCTTATGAACTACTGTCCTGGGTTGCAAGTTTTTTTTAATGTGCCATTGTACTAAAGATAAATAAATATCTCACACAGTGTGGAAACTAGCAAAATTTTTTTCCCATTCCTGCATTGTAGGATCTCTTATTCTCAATTGCATCCATGAGTTTTATTTCAATACCATTACGCTACAAGGTGTTCACAGAAGAATTTGTAGGTTTTCCACACTTATATACAAGCACTGCCCACACAATCAGTGTAATACAGAAGCATCAGAAGATTGCTCTAGAAAATAAACCCTCGGTTAATCCACAGATCAAATTCAAAGAAGAGAGCAACTGAGTAAATATTCATACACATAACTGTCACAGCATAAGCCTCAGTTGAGACAGCCACCATACAGAGAGTATCACCATACAATTTTTGAAAGCTTCAACCCATGCAGAGTAACACCTTACCCCATCAGAAGGCTTCAGGCACCTGCCCATAGAGAGTAACACCATCCCACTTTAGAAAGCTGCAAGTGTCTGCCCCTCTTGTCCTTCAGCCCAGCTTTTCATACCCCTGATTGCTCACACACAGCACCTGTAAGCCCTCTGCTCCCTGTGGTGGTTGGTCAGTGCCCTGGGCACTCCCTGGCTCATTGCTGTCACTGCTGCTCACCTGCTCCTCACAGCTGTGCCCATGGAGATGAGGCTGGGCCAGCCCCACCCCAATCACCACACACTGTGTGCCTACAGGTAACATCCTAATGAAAGGCCTCTGCCCTAAACCAGAGGAAAGAACTGCCCTGATGTATTATTCCTCTGTAGTATTCCCTTCCCATGCCTGCACTCCTTTGTGGTGACTGTCACATTATGCCACCATTTGTTTTACTTGCTCCTGAAAGGAAAATATTCAAACTAGAATATCAACTCTTCATTCATAGAAAGTATAAGGTCTAAAAAGGCCCATGCTTGCCAATCTCTTGACAGAACACTGGATTGCAGGAGGAACATGATTATTCTGCTGGAATCACCCCCCACACCCTTGTGAGGTGACCAGGGGCTACACTGGCCCTGTGAAGGAGTCCATGAGTTCCCCTTGCTGCTCATCACAAGGAACATGGCTGGGGGACAACCACCCTGGCACTTGGTGACTCTGGCTGTCGGGCAGAACACTTGCAATCACAAAAATCACTATTTCTTTCTGTTGAAGGTATACACAACATTTACCACAATCATTTACCACACTTCCATATTCCTGTAGGTCAGTAAACTTTAGCAAATTATTCCTGATTTAACACTAAAATTAGGTTTATACCAGAACACAGTATCTGCCCTTGTCAAGTCTCTCAGACACCAAACAAACCTCCCTGACAGGCTTTCTTCCCCACAGCAGTGGCCTGCAAAAGTCAAATAATTATTAAATCATATTTTAATCAACTTAAAAGCGCAATTTTGCAAAATAATGCAACTATCTTTTCTAAAGATTTCTATAAATTCCAGATGACTCCTTGACCTTTTCTTACATTTCCAACCAATTAAGTTTTATCTTTGTCAGCTAGGGTTTTATCCTAGGACAGACAACTTCAAATATATTTCTTATTATGCAGCATTTCCAATACTGATTATATTGTAGCACTATGTTGACTTCATCTTTCCCCTCCTCATGAAAATTTATGAGAAAAAATAAGGTTTTGTATTGATTTCTAGTTTTTCTTTTTTTTTTTTTTAATACCCATCTTGACTAAATAAGCTCTCACATTTTTCACACCTCAATTGCCAAGTATTGTAACTCCATGCTTTGCCACATGGCACTTCAGCCATCTATGTTATTTCTCATGTTCAAGAATTTTCCTTAGAACAGAACAAATAAAGTTTCACTAATTTGTGCAAGCTAATACCTGCTGGGTTCTGAAATTATTACGACAGTAAATAGATTGGCCTTTTTAGCATACTTAATAATTTCAAAAACACAGGATGTCAAAATCCTTGCCCAAGATGACAGAAAAAAAAAATCAAAGATTTCCTTTAAGGATCACCTCACTATGATGGCATTACTAGATCAGGGGAACCCTGCTTCTTTATATCAACAATCTTACATTCACCTCCCTTGTTCTACAGCAGACACAGCAGAAGCCAGCAGAGCCCTCTAATTTAATTTCTGCACAAATTCTCTGCCAGCTAGATACGAAAATTGAGTTTACTTCAAAATCCCATGGGCTGCTCTGGAGAAAAGAAAAATGCATGTAGAGTATTACATATTCAGGTCCTAACTGCAAACAAGCACTTGCTTCATAGTAGACTAAGTTTAGAGGGTTGGGGGCATACCATACTATTTCCCTCTATTAGTTAAAATTATGTATGTTCATAGACTGCCTAAATGTTTGTGATTTCTAAATGTTGCCCAAGATGCCATTTCCATCATCCATTTTCCATTAAACTCAAAAGCATAATTTTTAAACCTTGGTTAGTTGTTGCTGGGGTCAGGTGAGAGTTGTTTGTATTTTGTTTTGTTGGTAGCTCTTGGGGGAAGGGGGTGTGTTTATTCAGGTTTCAGTGTCCACTCCTTGCAGAGCCACCTCTGTTTATAATATTTCAGCTCTTTGAATTTCTCTGTTGAAGTGAATTTAGACTTCCTTGATTAACCCCTTATTTTTTAAACCTGATGAGGTACTCTACTGAAAAAATAAGTGTATATACAACATATATCTATGCAAAGAGAAACTTACCTCAATAAACTATGTGGGAAAAAATTCTAGGTTGATTTTCCTGACTTTGCTTTCATGGGAACAGGCAATACACAGGCTAAAGTAACTTCTTCTGACCTGTTAACAAGACCTCCTTTTTTCCACACACATTATGTATTCCACACTAATTAAGAAAGAAAGTTAAGCTGCACTCTGTGTAAGGCAGTCTGCTTGCCCTGAGAATAGGAGCTGCACTTCATCTCCTCTCCAATCAATAATCCATAAACTGGGGTTGAATGTGCAGGCTGTTTGCCAGTCAGCTGTAGCTGAGATCTCTTGTCTAAGCCTTTCCTTTTCTTTCAATCAGCTCTGCCCAAAGGAAACATTTCAGATGAATAAAACAAAACCACGAGGCTTTCAGTACTCTAGTTTCTCATCTATTTCCCTGCAAACCAACATTTTTCACAGGTAGAGAACCCAGATTTCAATGAATCCTGGAAAAAAAATCCAGTGTAAAGGTAGGTTTTGTACAGCCTTCCATTAGAAATGTGCAGGTTCACCATGAAATGTAGAACCACACATAGCACCTTGTGTGAAAGTTTAGGTTTTCTTTTCAAAACTATTAAATCTCTGGAGGTTTATGCATTTGCAACCTTTCAACTTTACAGGTACTCATTAAATACATAATGCACACACAAAAGATTTCTGTGCCTTCAAATTTACATGAAAATTTGATTTTCCACTGCACAGGCAAATGCGAAAAGTCTCCTTTTAAAACATGACCTCAGCATACTTGGTTTTTAAACTCTGGCATCCCTGAAGCTATTATATTTTGCTTTAATTAACTATTCAGGCTAGTGAAACCTTTTCCAATTACCACAGAATTTACAGACGGGTATGTGAAGGCCAAATTTTATTTTTTAACAGTCAGTAGAAAAGCATAAAAAGGAGTAGAACAGTATCCTATCGATGATAAAAACGATGAAAGAATCCAAAAAAGTATACTATTAAAAGCTTAAATACAACAAAGATGTACACCTATAGCTCCCATACCAACAAATCTCTTCAACACAAGATTTCACTGGGAGATGGAAGTGTGTGTGTGTACACACAAGGCATTACATAGTAATAGCTTGAATTGTAATGGATACTTGATCTTTCCAGTTTACCTTGAGATAAGAAAACGAGATGGGGTGGGAAGCAGTCTTACAAGTCTTTGTTTTAAATTTTTAATTAAAAAAAAAAAGTTTCAGATGCAGTAACAAAATTAAATCAACCTATGAATTTTAATTATTTGTTAGATCCTGTGCTAGGGTAAATTTAATATCTGAAAAACAGGTTCATTTCAGGGTTTTAAATTCACTCAGAGCATTTCAGTGAATCATAATTCCATTGAAGAGCAGTTTTTTGGAAGGATTCTTGTTTTTGTGTTTAGCCATGCACCTCATGTAAGAAAAAAAGTTAGCTTGCAGATTTTTTTATCGATTTTAAAACACATCAAGCAACTAGCAGAGTAGCAACATGATATAATTTCAAGTTTTTAAATGTATGATAGTACTATGATCAAATTCAATTTTAAAAGAAAATACAGAAAGAATATGAAGAATACATTTGGAGGGCACCATTATAGCCTCTCCATCAGGTTGTGTCAGATAGCATTAAAGGTATAGAAGTGGTGGTCTGTGTTCTGCTTTTTTTTTAAAGAGGCCAATTCCTGATCTAATGGTGAAAAAAAAAATAAAATCAGTGTTTACACAAAGAAAATGGGGAAAACTTTCAATTAAAATAGGCTTCAAGGAATAATCTATACCATTTTTTTTCCCCAAAGAGAAATATCTTAGAAGACAATCACAAACTCCCTGTCACCTCCACTCTCTCAGAAGTGCAACCAGTGACAGAACATTTCAATTTTAAATGGAAATACTGTGGGGTCATGGGATCTCCCAGTCTTCTCAGATTTCAACACACCCTGCAGATATTTAAAGCTGCACTGAGAATAGTATCCTAAAGGGATGATTTGGATTGTAATATAAATGCATAGCAGGATGCACATCTCTATGAAGCAAACAGCTAAGCCTGTCAACATCTGCTGCAGAGAACCTGACTGTGGGTAAGAAGCTCCACAGATGCACTTGCCACAGGATGTAAATTAAAAGAATTAAAATTCATAGGGCACAATACAAGCATAAAAATAAAGGAAGAGGGACAGCATTAAATCTAGGAGAAAAGATCAGGTTTTACATTTTTCCAAATGAGTTCATGCTCATAAATCTAAAACGCTTGCCACCAAACCAGTCACACATACTGCTGGCAGACAGACATTGCCTTTGGGACACTAACTTCTATTTTTGATTTCTAGGGCATTGTTCTATCCAGTGCACAGACAAGGAGTGGGAAATTCCTTAAATGAAGCCCTACAGAAGACTAAAGCCATTCAGTATTGAAGTCATCTCTGGCTTTAGCAAGAAGGAGACAAGGCATTTGTTTGAGAAATAAATCAGTTGCCTGCAAAAGAGCTGAAGATAATCAGCTGCTATTTCAAACCTCCCCATCACACCCCACTCAATTTGTTCTATTTTTTTATAGTGTAATCATGACGCAATTTTGCTGTTGTGGTTGCATGGCATGTAATGATATCTAGACATGTAATTATCCATGATGCAGCACCCAGCACCCAGCCTGGGCCAAGGGCAGCGGATTTCCCAGGCAGGGAACAGCAGCAAGGGCGGCTTCACCTCACGGGAAAGCTCCTGGCAACCCCTTCAGCCCAGGCAGCCCAAAACTCCACGTGTGAGAAGCATTTCTCACCACGAGAACGCTGTGAAATATTTCTGAATGCTTCCAGCTCCAAGTGGCATTTCTGGAGCAGCCAGCTGCTGGGAGCAAAGCAGCCACACCTGTGACTCGGACACAGCCAGATCCAATGGCACACCAAGGAAACCCGAGGCCCAAGCAAGCACTTCGTCAGTTGTTTGGAGTTGTCACCTCTAAACAAGATCTCAACTTATTTACAAAAGAGACAGCTCCTCTTCTAATTTATATTTTAATGTATTGGAAGAGTATATTTTCCTCTACCAACTTAAGGACTTTATGTAACAAAGCTTTGAATAAAATCAAGAGTAATGCTTCATTATCTGCTGTAAATAACAAATTATCTACTACCTCAGGGCTTTCACTGAACACTGGTCTACCAAAAACTCAGGCATAGAGCCAAATTCTGGCTTTTTGAATATGCATGTGCCTCTCACCAACCTCAGTGTGAGCCACGTGAATGAATCTCTAAGCTGATGTTGGCTCTAATTCATGTTTTAAGCCTAATGAACTGGTAATAATAAAATTATTTGTTCCGTTTTTGTCTTGTATATTTAGTAAGACATAGTAACAACAAGATTAGGTAAAAGAAATGCAACCCAAACCAAAAAAGCTACTCACTGATATTCAGGATCTCTGGGAAAGTCAAAAGACTAGACAAATTTTGGATGAGAAACCATCCCAGAAATCAGGCTATTGATTTTTTCTTTTATATTTTCTGGTTTGTGCTGGATATAATTTAAACTACATATTTATTGCATATAAGTTAATACAAACCAATTCAAATTGTTTCATTTTAGTTTTACTTACTACACAGCAAAAAAAGTAACTGTTAGGGGAGTATCCCATCAGACAAAAGAATCAGGGCAGAACAGCGAGAGGGATTGACAGATAGTAAAAATAGCAGGGAGAGTAGAAAAGAAGAATGAGGATCAGATGGAAAAAGAGCTACACGTCCAGTGCAAGGGACAGGCAAAATAGCAGGTAGCAGATGTAACTCAACTCTCTGAACAAAGGACATGGGACTGAATTTCTCATATTGTTGCTGCATCACAGCTTGACTTCCATAAGTGTGCTTTAGGTATTTTATATCTGCATGCACACACTCACCTAACAGGACAGCTACACTGCCAGAAGCTGCCACAGAAAGCAGTTACAAGCATGGAAGTGGCCTCCTGGGATACACACTGTGGTCTCAATTAGGACTGCAGGCTTGCTGTTCTGCAAAGATGAAACCCCACCTATGTTCCTCAGTTCCAATAACAGATCTGTATTTCATTAAATAGTTTCAGCAAGACTCAATATCATGGCTTAGCAAACCTACTGTGCTTGTTATTTGCTTATTCTTTGTTAAACTAAATTAACCACATTTCTTTGATTTATCGCAACTCTTGTAATAAATCTGACAAACTGCTGCACTACTCATCTCAACTGGTAGCTTCAAATCACTACCATTGATTTCTAAATAAATATATTTTAAATCACTCCCCATTTAATGCCCCCTTGAGGAAGTCTTGGCCCATATAAACACAATTATTCCTGATTAATTTATAGAAACTAATTTAATCGAATAAGTAATGAGTTTCTTTTCCCAGTCGGGTAGGAAAACTAAAACAAAATATGCATATATCCCTTGAGAAGATGCAATAGAATGAAAATAGTTATAAACTGGGGAGTTCTTATTTTTGTGTATATAGTGGAAAACAACTTTTCAAAAACTACTGCGCTTTATATTTCTCATGTGATAGAAGAACAAATCTGCAGATCACGTTACTGCTACAAGAAAACATTTAAGTGAAGATCATTAGGACAAGATCCAGGATCAGTCCAGCCTCTGAGATAGAACTCAATCACCCTTTCTTGAAAGCAAAACAATAGTGCAATATCAACCAAGTGGCACGCTCCTTCCCTACCAGCACCAAAGGCAGTTGCATTTCCCATCACTGCTCCCAATAATTTCAAGTAGCTCTCCCAACAGGAGAGAGAAGCACTCTCTTCCTTTCTTTCAACAGTACTTGACAGCTGAGGCAAATATAACTGAACTGAGATTTGGCTGCTTCCATGGATTCTACTTCAGGGCTATATTTACAAAAGTGAACTTGCTGGAAGTTGCTAAAAGGATGAAAACTACTATAGCAATGCTTCAATATAACTAAAACAAACAGGCAAAAGATAGACATCTGCTGCAGCAGATGGGAAAAAGGAAAGGACATGACCCATTTGCCAGCCTCGTTTTCTAATTGATCCACTCCTGGCTGTTTCTCAAGTTGAAACAAGGCTCCACATTCTGACTGAAGTGTTATAATTGGCTCTCTAAGTCTGCTTCTTAGGGGAAAGCAAGGTCCCTCTTCACCACAATTTATCTTGATTGGTCTTCCTGCTGTGAGCATCCCTAATTCCTACCTCCCCAGCTGTGTCCCTGCTTCCCCCTCGTACTCCTGAAGATTGTTCTACCTGAACAAGTTCATTGCTCTCAGGGAAGAAAACTCTTCCCACCCCTCAAAGGGGCTGTTTGATCTGACCCAGACTACCAAAGGCTGCACTGCACAGAAAGATTGTCTGACCTCTTGCCAGACACACCCCTCCCAACAACTCGTAACACATGTAGTAAATAGGCATATCAATATTCCTACTACCTTGAGGGCTTGACTGAAGACACCACATGAACAGCTCTCCTTCAGCAAGCCTGACTGACCCATCCCAAATAGTGGGGAAGTCCCACACCCCTCAGGAGGATATGCATCTAGTCAACTTAAAATCATCTATGCCAAGTACTGCCAGGAGCATAACTATGACAGCCTGGAGCTCCACATGGGCTCCAAAACTTGCCCAGAAGTACCTAGGCCAAGCAGAGCTCTGTGTTTCCATAGCTACATTGCTGTGATTATTCAGGCTGTCTAGTTTAAAGTTAGTAACACTGTCCCCACCAGCTCCAGGCCCACCTGGAACAGCTGCAAAGGCAGGCAGTCTGATTATTCAGAACACACAGGTCTCCCACAAGGACTAATTTTCACAGGGTCTACAGAAAAACACAGTTCAGTACCTCCTTTCCTCCCCACCCAGCTGCCAAAGCAGCAGGCATTTCCTTACAAACGCCCTACTGAATTTCTAAAGATGGTGTGCATGTATAAATAGAAGTGGTTGGGCATGATGAGATCGCAGGGAGCAAAACTGCCTCACTTCTATTTGCAACCCCGAAGAGCAGCAGTCTAACTTTAGGTCAGAGATCTGAGTTGAAAATTGCTTCCCAACGATGGAGGACATACTCATTCTTGAGTATCTAGCAAAATAATTAGAAATTTTGAGATGTTTTCTGCAAAAGCTGAGCAAGGCAGCTCATTCCCAAGGGTCAGAAGATGTTAAATGCCTGACTTCCATTAAGGAATACAGTTGATCAGGCTCAGAGCTATTTTTGTAACCTGTAACATCCATTTCAGGTCATTATTTGATCCACAGAGCTTTTACTGTTACTGATTAATTCTACCCATCTTCAGAAACTTTGTTTAAATTCTTAAAGGGGGGAAAAAAGGCACTTTTCTGGAGTTGTTCATGATATTAAAGGGTTTAAAGGGTTTTCCTTATTTTGAAACACCCTATATTTAAACAGAATCTTGAGGATAAGGATTACTAGCACGCACTTCACAGACAATTATATAGTGGCATAAATAGAATCTATTAGAACCATGTGCTCAAAGGCATGACTTTCTGCACCATTACAAAGCATAAACCAGAGAGACCCAGACAGTGACTAGTACTGCTCATAAACACAATTCCCCACACTAAAAAAAAAAAGCAAAATCTATTAGGAAAACCAAATAAGTAGCTAGGACACCAAAACAGTGACTTCCCGTTTCATTGACTGGAAATTTCATCTTTGACCCAACAGTAGTGCAAATCCTCCCAGCAAGCTCCATTATGGCAAACAACCATACTCCCTAAAGAATACCACTGGGGGATGATAACATTTTTTAAAAGTAAGTGAGGGGGAAATTCTGTCTAAAAACACAGAGCTGGACCTGCTGATCATTACAGAGTTGAGAACCTCCAAACCTAAAAATCCGTGCAGCACAAACAGTACAGGTTGAAAAGTGGGCCCCATGCTGCAGTAGCAGAGTTGGATGCACCTCTAAGCTGTACTCATGCAGAGCCATGTCTTTTCCCTCAGCCTTTTTGTGTTTAAAAGTACAATCCCCTATTCATTCTCCCCGTACCCATTTGCATGACATGTTTCCTAATACAGGATGCTGAAACATAGCCAATATTTACACAGTTTTTATTTCTGCGTCTGCAGAACAGGAGCTGATAAGCTACTTTTTATTTCAGGTTTTGTTACTTCTAATTTCACACAGTGCAGATAAAACTAATCTATATGTCATGCAAGGAGCTAGGCCAGATAACAAGAAAAAAACATTAGCTATTCCAGTGACAGCATTATGTAAGTATTTGATGATGCATGTTATTGCCTCAGCTGGGTTCCTGCCGGACTGTTAATGTTCTTGTTTCAGGTGACCTGTGCAAACGGCAACAAAGATTTAGGGATGGATCTGCTCTAGAATGTGCAGCAAACATACTGCAGTGATTTGCTGGTACTATGTGGATCTTCACCTTGCTAGTCAAGGACTCCTGTCCTCAACAGGTGAGCATATTGCAGCCAAGAAACCAGGCACAGAAAACATAATACAACCTCTTGTCCAGAATCTCCCAGAAATTGAAGTGAAAGGAGGTACAATCACCACATTCTCTGCTGAGGTTCACTATGTCACAATCAGTATCACAAGGCAGCCCTGAACGTGGCAAGAACCAAATTACTACTTTTCACTCACCAAGCCCGGATGTTCCAGCTTTGCCCCAAGAGAATTTTCTAGCTTGTTTTAAGTATCAAAGTGGCATACAATCAAAACCAGTTTGATACCTAAGCAATCCCATTTCTGCCTTTTAAAAAACTTCCTACTTTGACTTCAAGATATTCGCACTTACAAATCTCATTCCTAGCTCTTTTCAATACTTTTTAAATATTCATGTCTTTTTAGTCACACTATCATCAGCACTCTACGCTCAAATTCCAGCAGCAGAAGCTACACATTTGCCACACTGCACGCTCCAGTCAGTTTTTGGAAAGAGAATTTTTACTGTTTTTACAATCTAACAAAGCAGATTTGGCACTCTTTCAATACACACCTCAATCTTTTATTATCAGTAGGCCTCTGGTAGCATCTAAGTTAATTTGGACAGCAAGCTCCTCCAGCAGAGACAATTCTAGACATGGATAAAGCAGACAAATTGCACTGGACAGCAAACACATGGGAGCTGGAGAACAGACCTGACTGACTGCTCGACCCTGCAAAGCCAGGCTGCCTCTGCCCACCATTGCTGTGACAAAGAGGCTCAAGGACAGAGGGCAGCAGCAGCTTCTGAGAGCCATGATGCAGAGGCCATTGCTTCATCCTGTTCTTTTGCCAGCACTGCTGGCCCACGCTTACCTGTCCTTTCTACCTCTTCTATCCTCACCCCTGGCACAAACCACCAAGTCCTGCTCCATCTCTGGTGTTTCATCCCAGGACATCAAGGAAAGCCCAAATCACAGCACCAGTGGCAGGATTCAGGTACTGTCTCTTCTCCCCAGCCTGGTCTCTCAAAGAATTTCTTTTTATCCTTTCTTTTTACTTGTCCCTTAGCTTACTCTTTTTCAAAGAACTCCACTCCAAAATTCAAAGTAGCCACAAAACACCAGTTGTCTGCCATCCCACTGTCCTTCCTTCTTTTTCTTTTTGATAAGTGCCTATTCTAATTAGTCTGCAAACCACTTAGAAGAGACATCTAATATTAAGTTTTTGGGCACTAATTAGATTATGACTTCACAATTAAAACAAAAATGCTGCTGATATTAGATTACATGCAAATACATATATATATATATATACACATAAATGTATATTTATATTTATTTTAGCTTAAATGGAATAACAATATAAGTAGAGATATTTTTAATTCTATGTTCTTAACAGCAGCAGTTTTGGTTTTCTCAATTACCTCCCTTTTTTGATTCAGATCAGCCTTTCCCTTTTTCCCCACTATGCTCTGACCTTTGATTTTAAGTGTTAATCATTTATAAGAAGCACAAAGAATCCCCTGGAAGTGATGTTGAAGAATGTAATCTCTGCTTCAGTAACAGTCTCCTGATATTCAGGCATTAGCATTTCTGTGACTGTTCTAATGCTACAGGCTGCTGGTGGTTGTCAGCTCTTGGGAAGACTGGCACTGCTGCTATGACAGAGTTATGCTAAAGGTGGATAAATTTTTTTTACAAGTTTTTATTATTTCAAGTATTCCCATTACAATATATTAGCTAAAACCAAGTCCAGAATAGCATTCAAACACAAATATACTTTATGAAGTATGTTCTTGTAAAAATGTAATTTCAACTATCTGTAATTTCTGTCCTGCCATATATAGGCCTGATAATGCCAGCTGAATCACTCCATAATGCCTGATCAGAAAAAAGCAAAAGCTGTCAGGGCAGTTTTTGACTGGCAGACAACTATGCAAGGGAACCGAGCTCCGAGCAAGCACCAATTACTGCGATGGAGACTTTAACTCTCAAAGCACAATGAAACGGGATGTGCCTGACAGACAATTAGGAATCCTGCTCTTTAATGAACCCTGATCTTCTACTCAATGCAAGTACTTGGCCAAATCCATCATCAAAATATGCTTGCTATCAACAGTTATAGGGAAGAGACCAGCTTCAGACAGATAATTTGTCCTATTCCAAATAAAATAGAACATTTTACAAATACCCCACAGTGACAATTCAGAGGCTCACTGCATGTCTCATGTTAGCTGCTCATGTACAGTCTTTTGCTGACCAGAGACAATCCACCTCCAGGGCAATCAATCACATAATCAAATTAGGAATTCTTAAGAACAAACTGATGACAACCAGGGCAGTACAAAAGTTTATCCTCAGCCATACTACAGAGAAACTTCACTTCCATAGTCACTCCACTAGTGACAGTGGACCTGACACATATTTGCAATAATAGGAGAAAGTGATAAATTAAAAGACTGCCACTTCAATTGTATTTTGTAGTTGTATATTATAATCTAAAGAAGCTTGATGATCTAGACCATCCAGTCTGATCATGTCACCTTCTGCACTGGTGACATCTGGGTAATTGTCTTCAGTATCCCTAAAGTCATGATAACATGGAAGTCTCTGGCTTAATTAAGAACAATAACAAAAAATCTCTATTATTTCTAGGGGAAAAAACTCAAAAAACTGAAGGGCTTAAACACATGAAACAGTAGCCAAAAATCTAAAATGTATTTTGGAGGAGTTGTCAGCATTTCCCTACTCTGCTTCACAAGGCAACTTGCAGAAAGTCAGCCAAGTAGTATTAACAGAATATGTTCCAAAGCTTTAAATAAATTAACCAGTATGTTATACATCCCTCCTCCAAGGCTGACAGTGCCCAGCACGGCAAGCATACAGCATAACCCTCATCCACAACCAGGTCTTTTGTAGCACAGCCATTAAATGAACAGCACTTCACTTTCATAAGGCAGCAGCCTGCTTTTCTCTGATTCATGTCCAGGTGACCCATTTTGAATTGAGGAAATCCTGCTAAAGTCTTTGTTTTACAAGTATGCAATTTCTTTTCTTACCTTTCATAGGTAACTCACATTCACACCTGTTTTTTCATAAGCCTCTCACAATTAAAAACCTTCATGCATTTTGTACTTCAGTGTGCTATGAGCCTATTACAAAGCATGTTCTCAGCAACAGGGACACAGACTGTTGCATCAAACAGCTTATCCTGCTTTAAGTGCATTGAATCCAGCCATGTTCTTAACTGTATCAATTTTTTAAATGTTAAAAGGACATATTATATGCATGAGACACAGTTACACTGTAATTTTCATCTCCTTAACTAGAGTCAGATGCCAGTGTGGCCATAAATTTCATACTGTGTTTTCTTTGCTGGGTCAGTGAGGGGTTTACTCATTCTGAATCAGGATTTCATTATTGTTTCACTGTTTTCATTACATTCAGGATGAAATGCTAGCTGGAGTAACACCAATGACCTGCAGGTATCTCCAAAGGCATTCTGAAGGTAGTTTTAATAACTATGGTTACAATAAAGCCAAGAATGAAATGACATTTCATGAGAGCACCAGTAAGTGAACAATGAACTCTAGTGCCAAGATGTACTAAGAAAAAGAGCATTCCCAGTGAAATAAGAGTGAGAAGTCAGGAATGGCCTTTGCACTGGCAGATATCCTATTTACAGCATCCTGAATTTGGATATTGGGGAGTTACATTTTGAATAAAACTAAATTAAATCACTAGAATTAAAAGCACAAAACTGAACACTGTTAATTGAGCAAGCTTCAAATGAACCTTGGATTCCACATTTTACCTGAAACTTTTAGATAAAATCATTTTTTCTTTTGAATTCATAAAATCATTCACATCTCTTGCATCACTCATTCTCTTAGATCTACAACACTAATGAAAAAGCACTAGATGCACTACATGCTCTAGAAAAATATGATCTGGCCCTTTGTAAATATTATCAAAATTAAATTATCAGTTCAAATCAGCAGCCACCAATTAGTGGCATCTACCAATTAGTAGCTGTGATATATACTGGTAGTTTTACTATGATCCTAGACTGAAATATGCCAAAAAAACTTCACATACATGGCAGTACTTCTTGTCTTCCAGTACTGCTACCTGTGTTAAAGCCCACATGAGAACATGGAATTGCAAAACCCCCTTTCCTAAAGCAAACAACGCCCAGCACTTCTCTTAAAAATAAACACATGCTCATTTCAGAGTTACAAGTCTTATTAAAATGTCAACATGTCAAGCTATTAAAAAGCCCATTTTTCCCTTTGACCTACATGTCTATGTCTCTACATATAAAAATGTGTGTCACAGTTTGTTTGGGTTTTTTAACCAGAGTTTATGCAAAAAGAATGCAAACATGAACTCACCAGTTATACACAATGAGTTTTCACCTGCACCAACTTTGAAAAAAATCTTTCCTATCAGGTAACCTGTGCACTGAAACACAGCTGAAGGCTTTTATGCTGCAATCCCAATTCACTGTGAAGTGACTGGGTGGGGGAAAATCACTAAATCAAAATGAACTCTCTATGTCATTGAAAAGGTAAAGAATGAAAGAAAAAATCTGCTTTATATGAGATTAGAAGTAATATTTCCTTTCCAACTGTGTATGTATATACAAGTATATATAGATATATATCTATAAATAAAGTCATAAATCTCACACACACTTGGCTTTTTTTCTTTCCATTTAAAAAAAATAAATAATTTTCTTCTGATATATAGATCTGGAGATCTATTACACAGTCATTCAAAAAGGTAGCAGACATTTTAAGCAAGTTCTTTAATATTAAAAAAAAAATAGAGTTGTGACTATGGAAAAATAGAATGTGAGGGAAAGATACAACTGTGATTTTGGGGGTATTTTTTTCAAAGAAAAAACACAAGTTTTTCTGTACAGCTATGCTTTAAAAAGCAAATAATGTTTTTCTTCAGCTTCCTCTCCTCAAAACCATTCAAAAGATGTGTAAGCGCAGTAACACAAAACCCCGCTTCAGAAGAAGCTACGTACACTTAATAGGATTAGCTGTTGCCATTCCAAAAAGGAATACCCTACACACTACTTTTTTACGTAGGCAAAGCAGATAAAGGTATATGATGTATGTGAGCAAGTTATAAAGTCAGCATGTAAACATGAGCATAGATAAAGCAAGTGTTATATATGTGTGTGAGCTGTGCTCATATCACCTCCCTGAAAGCAGCACCTACTTAGCGGTCACCACTCAAATATTAAGAGCAACTGAAACAAAAGTCCTGCACTTGCAGCACCACTTTAAGGAAGAGCATAGTAAAGGAATTCTCTTCCTCTCCAATATCCTCATTTTGCCACAAACAGTTGCTGAGACAGGGAGAACAGTTCCCCTTGTTCGAAAGTGTAACCCACTTGCCAGACATGAGACAAGCCAGGAGCTCTCTACCAGGCACTGGCAGAGGAATCAGCTTGCACAGGCTTACCGGTGCTCGAGGAGCTGCAATCCCTCCCCAGCTGCCTCTGAAACAGGTGCCTCTCAAGATGAAAGAGGTTTCCATCCAAGGGATGCCACGCCATTCCTGGCACATTGCACACATACAGGAGGGTCACCAGTACTGTCGTGTAGGTATTAAGTTCACACTGATTGGAACATATGCCACGTGTCTGGCCAAAGCACAGCACGCTCCATGAGAGCATCCTCACAGCTCCCCGCAGCTCCACAGCCTGCACACACGGCAGCTCAAGTCCAAAGGTCATCACTCTGAACTCTCCCTGGAACAGGGCGGGACATTAACAGCCCAAGCACCACGTTACAGTGTCCCTAAGATCATCAGAAACCCTTCTGTATAACAACAAGGACTCCTCACTACCAGAGTCACTGGTCTTAGAAAGCATTTTGCAAAGCCTTCATCATCCTTCCATCACAAGATTCTGGATTCTCAAGTCCTTGCATTCTCTGCTGTACTCCAAGAACAGTCCCCAGGATCAGAAAAAAAACACCCTTCCTAATGAGTACATTGCCCTTGAAAGAAAATTCATTCTGGTCAGGTTGCAGATGTTCCTTTTCTCTTTTCTTCTTTGTTTGGGTTTTCTTTTTCATTCAGAAACAGTATATCGACACATAAACATGCTCTTTGAATTAATTTCTAGCTGGAAAAGCTCAGTTAGTTAAAAAAATCCCTTATTTTAAGGGCAATTCCACTTTCTCCTTATACAAATGCTCCAGGACAATGCTCCAGGACTCTCCAAGCACTGTCTCCAAGACAAATGCTGTCTAGATTGCACATTTGCTAGTAATTTCTAATCATGTAATAATTTCATTTAATAAGGTCTATTCAATTTTAACAACAATTAATACACAATGTTTAATGTTTCACATACCCAAGACCTTGTACCGTACCATAAGGTAAATCCTAGTTTCTTTTACCTAACTTCCATTAGCACCCCATTTAACTAGAGGCAAGTCCTCTTGGGAACAGAAACAAGCATCAATATTGCCACTCAAAAGTCCAATATGGTTGCAAATTAAAAATTTGGAAACGACCATGAAGAAAGACTGCCAAGACAAAGCAGTCCTCTTATGGATCACGCCTTATTAGGACTAGAAGATGGCCACTGAATGGACAGGTAAGAAGCAGAACATTGTGGAAGGAACAGGTGCCCAATGAAGCACAGAGGAGAAATGAGGAAGCTGGAGGCACACAGTTATCTGGCCAATCCTAATGTTACTTGGGAAACTCTTGCACCAAGTCTCTTTTACTTTGATACAAACTAATGTGAGAATTACATCAGCCTTTATATTTATCACCAAATGTATAATGTTTTTGTCAATCTCAGGCTAAAATTTCACAGAGCAAAAAAATCAGGTAACATTTTTGATTTACTCCACTGAATGAATAGATAAACATAGAACTTAAAGTTTTTATCCTCCCCTCTTCAAAATGCCACTAAAACAACCACAACACCTTAGACACCAAAAATACAAGCAAGAACCTGGGCAGATAAAAATGATACCTCAAAAAAAAAAAATTCTTAAGAACTAAAGAGCAAAAAACTGAGTCTCTTAAAAGTACATTTTCTTGTAGTTAGACAGAACAAAGTCAGGTTTAAAATACTGGCCCAGAACCTTACAGTGTGTTCTACAGAGGTGTTGGTTTTTACTTACTGAGGTTTTCATTACCAGTACTCGTCATCCCACAAACATTAGAACAGGCACACACAGACCTTTGGTGGAGCTGGTGATTCACCACCACATACATTCTTTCCACCTAAGAAATATCTGTTGGTGGAGCCCTTGTGACTCACCTCCACTGCACTTTCTTCCCCATCCTCCTGGTCCCTTGGTGGGGTGTTGGTGATTTACTAACCAGCAGCCCCGTCATCTGAACTCAAGCAGTTTGCCAGATGACTACACAGTGACTTCTGCTTCCTGAGGGAGTTAAAAGTGTTCTTCCACGCCAGTCTGTATGAGTGTATAGTATCACCACTGTATAGTATGTGAGCTCTGAAAACAGAGCTGTTCTACTACTATTTTCAATTTGCCTTGTCCTTCTGTTTCACTGGAACACTATGGTGAAGAATTACAGAATACTAACAAAATGGACACTTCAGAAAACTAACAGCACTGTGAAGCCACTTCCAGACAGCCCATCAGGCTGAACCCCAGCATCAGGAAAAAAATCTCTTAGCTGTAACATTACAAACTTAATAATGCCAACCAAAGGTCCAGTAGCAAACACTTTGTGCTCACCAACTACAGACTTATCCCTAACAGAGCTGTCTATTAGGGAATAACTCTTATTAGTGAAAAAAACAGAAAGGAACCTTGAGGGAGAAGTCAGGAATTTAAAAATAAACAAACAAATGAAGCCACAAAAACAAAAGCAACCAGCCAACCAAAGAAAAAGCACCAAAAATCCCGAAACACATACCCCACAGACAGTAAACTCCTAAAAAGTTCTGTCCTGGGAGAAAACCAGAAATAACTCTGAAGAGACCAAAGCAGAGGAGCACACACACAGAAGACCTGAGAACATTCGAATCCAAAATGTGCTGCTTATAACTATTTCCATAATAACAAGAATTACAGAGTTGTTAGTTGACACCGATGTTGTCAATGACAGGTGCTCCTCACTACTGCACTCTCCACCCCCAAGATCCAAGTCTTGTTGTTGTTCATATCTTAGCTACTCAGTTGAAGGCATAAAAGGTGCTGAAAGCTCCAGAAAGAAAAAAAAAAAAAAAATAGGGCTGTAGTCGCAGTTAGTAGCATGTACAAGGAAGGTTTTTTCAGATGAGTTTTAGGACTCTAAATTATTATTAGAAATTACCTTTCTCCTTGGTATCTTGTCACAAGCTTTGCATTTGCCCGGTGTTTCCAAATGGCCTTCATATAGAACAAATGATTTCAAGTACAGGTATTAGCTATTGAAGTACTTTAAAAAATATTTTTAACTTACTTTTTATGTCATATTATCTGTGACATGCTGTTTCTTTTCTTCTCAGCTAGAAATGAGACTATAGATCAAATCTCTAGTACCCTGTTCTACATTCTGCTCTGTACTTGAGGTTACAGCCATCAGTGCTCTCCTTGTTCCTTGCTCATCTATGTCATGACAAGAAATTTTAACAGGTAGCACATTCTGTGCTGCTGTCAGTGGTGAAGAGTTACAGCCCAGGCATGGACTTAATAAAAATAGAAAAAAAAAAAACAACCTTATGTCATATTACTTTGGTTGTGGGTCCTCCTTATGCGCTGCAGTGAGAACTTGATGCTATTTAAACTTAAGAACACTGTTTCTTTTCCATCATCTGCCAATCATTCACAGTTTAGATTAGCAATTACTTCTACACACATTTATAAAAAGATCCCTACTGCTCTTAAATGCTAAAACTCTCGTAGAAACTTTTTTTTTCCAAGAAATAGGCCACCCTGCAAAAGCAGACAGAAATTCATGCTGTGTGCAAAAATTCCCCTATTCTGTTAGTTCCTTGACATTTGAAAAGATAATTTATTTATAAGTAACTCACATCTTTCCTATTACTGTTAATTGATTTTCTCATTATATTTGCACCTATATACTCAAAATTACTGATCTACAAATTAAAAAGAGGCACAGGAATAGCAATATGATTATGCTGTATGCTGCACATTGCATTATCCCTTTGAAACAGGAGAATGCATAGGCATATACAAAAGGAGCACTTTTAGGGCTGTCCAAACCACTAGAAGCAACCCTTCCACCTTGGAGAGTCAATGTGTCAGTGACTGCAGACAGTGGAAGAGTCGTCAGAAGTATGACCACAGTTAAATAAATCAAAACCCACACCTCACACGCCCCTGTAGCTATAATAGGTGGCAACTGGAAAAATATGCAAAAAAAATATTCCATAGGAAACTGAGCAAGAGCTTGCAACAGCCCACTGTCTCCGAAAAACAAATCACAGCCAGCATTTCTGTGCATACCCTCTGACTCAAGCTGGGATCTAATGGAAGAGGACGAATAAAACAAGTATCCACCTCAAGTGTAATAAGGAAGGAAGCTCTAAATTCTCAACCAATTACTCAAACCTCATCAGGATGTGAGCCCATAGCTTCCTCCAACTCGTGCCAGAATGGATGTGGTTTTCCAACTGAATGCAGATGGAGGTAGAGGCAGCATGGCTTTACCTCCAAGCCTGTCGAGATGCCTCCTCTCCCCACCCTGCTATCAGCAGGCACAGTCCTGAGGCAGAGAAAGTGAGAGGAGCCTTCTGACACAACAGGGTACTCACAACCATGGAAAACTGACAGCTCACCTCAATCCTGGCTGCCACTGCCACTTCAGCTGCTGCAGGTTATCCTTCCCAAAATGCAACCACTGCCCCATCAAACCATTTTAGATAGAGAGGCCTAGGTATGTTCAACATGGCACGGGATCAAATGCAAAAACACAAGAGAAAAACAGGAACATCCTCAGAACACTGCAAGTCTCTCTCTAGCTGGCAGTAAGAAAGCTTTGCTTCATCTGTATATAGTCTTGTGCCAGATATATAAAGAAAACAAAGAAAAAAACCTCAGCCTGTAATACCTGTATATTCTACAGAAAAAACTTCCACACTCGTGCATGAAACCTGATAATTTTTAACCATTTTAAAATAAAATTTTTGATTATTGTTTCTGCAACTTTTGTAAAATTAGATTCTGAAAACAAAAATGAGACAAATAAGGACAAATTCAAAAAAATATAAACTAGCACTATTTTCATGCATTAATAATCAAATGCACATAAATAGTCTTACTGGTGCTTTCTTGTATATAAATTAAAGGTCTACACAATTTTGACTTTTTCTGGAACACATAATATCAAAAGCTTAAACAATTAATTCTAAAGCATAAAATGAATTCATATACTTTATACTGAATAAAACAACCAATATATTTAAATTTGCTTTATTCCATTTCTTTCTAGTTATTTCATATTTTGTACCAAGAGAAACTTCTGGGTCAGAATTCCTTAGCTGAATCACACAAGAACCTCCGTGACACATGCAAGCATTTATCATTCAGTACAGGAAGAATTAGGCTATACAGACACTGCAAAAAGCAGCACTGTATCACCCAATAACTTTGTTTCCATAGCTTTATGCAGTGTATCTTTTGTTATGACAGCTGCAAAATCACCCCATTACTCAGCCCTCTCCTCCCTGCTCAGCATTACATCCCTGCTTGCCTTTTGCCCACATCCATTCACACATGCCCTGCTACGCTGGCAAAATCTGAAGATCCCTATTAGCTGTGGTACTAGCATTTACTTTTTTGTTGCCTCACAATCAGGCTTACAGCACTTTCCTCTTCAGTAATACCAGTGCTAGACTCTGCATCCTCAGTATTATTTGTTTCAGCTACTGCACTTTCTACCTTTATTCATCAAATCTGGCCCATATCACTAAAAACTGTCTTCTCTTGCACTAGCAGAGCTCTGAGGTTGAGCATACTCCCCTCATTGATATATCTATGTATTGTCTCCATACAGGACTTCTGCCCTGCATTTGCCTCTGGAGAGTTCAACTCATTAATGAGTCACCAAAGAACCAGCAAAAGCACCCAGCATACCCTGTCCAGACAAAGCAGAACCAATGGTGCCATCTTTTCCAAGTCAGGGATTTTGCAACAGGAGTAATTATCTCATAAAGGTGGAAGGATAACATGGGAAGGATTTTAGAGTAGAAAACACAGAGTAGCTAAAGGAGAGAACAGGGTGAGATGAACTTTTCCATAGACACCAATTACTCCCTCCCCTTAAGCAGAGGCTCAGGGAGTAACCTTGTAGTAGTACAGCTGGGAAAAGCAACTTTCAGAAGCATTCCACCACGCTATAGGCAGTTACATCTATTTCCTCACAACTGCATAAGCTAAATGGGGAATTTCAGAGCCACATTTTAAAATAACTCAAAACGTTTTAGCATATTCATTAGACAGCTGTGTAAATTCTGTCTCCTGCCATTCTTCTGAACACTCCAACAGGAAATGCCACTCTGTAAGCTGGCACTTCTGCAAAGCCAATGTGATATTGTATCGACAGCAGACTAGTCAGTGCAAACCTCTGACTCAGTGCTTTTTGGCAGGTTCAACAGCTGCTTCAAGAACAGGGCAGTGAGGAGCCAAACCACAGGTAAAAATCATTACATTTCCTTCCCTGAAGTTAAGAAAATCTACCTCCAGCAAAACCAGGGCTTCATCCTAAGAGCTTTCAAACATGGTCTAATATGCTTTGGTGCCTACAATATTAAGATCTTCACATAGATGCATGTATATACATCATTGCAAGTGCAAGAACAGATGAAGAATTCTCTTCCAAAACAAAGATTCACATTCAATGTTTTTGCCTGCAATAATTTCATCTGAAAACCTCAAGAAAAACATACAGAATTAAGTCTACTTGAAGATTTGTCTAAAATTTTAAGGTTTGTGTTCTTCTTTCTTATTAACACACACTTTGTAAGGCACCTTCCAATGCTGGATAGATTTTCAAGTACAGTTAATTCACTACACACTAATAGAGGCAGCTTTAAGACTTGAAAATTATAGCCAACAAAATCTGTAAAGCAGAGTTGGAAAGTTTTCACTTTCTCCTACATAAATCATACTCAAGAAGCAGAAGTTGGTAGACAAGTTGAATATTCATATAGAATTTAAACATTTAGAAGACTTGCATGCACAGAGATTTTTGAGCCTACAGGCTGCAAGTGTTTCACGATGGAATTGGCATGAACTTAAAATACAATCTAAGTAACTGTATGAAAATGGCAAATCACAAAGAAGCCAGTCTTGCATATGTCCTCTCAACATTCACCACTTGCTCTTTATCCCTGCTGTTAATTATGATGAATACAGAGGGCGCACATGGTTCAGAGCCAGGGAAAATCCTTCTGTGTTTTTGCAGTAAACTCTTAAGTCTGAGTTTCCAATATCATAAAAATGTAAGTAATAGGAATAATAATTCATTTACTAGAATGCCATAAGTCTGCCATAAATTGTTACCTTCCTACATAAAGGTGGCAAAAAGCCCAGTTAAGATGCCATTAAAAATACAGAAATAAATACTGAACAATGCCAATAAGAGAGCAGACTCCACAGACTTTTGCCCCTTGAAAGCCAGAAAGAAGCTATCCTTCACAGAAAAGTTAATCAGAGTACAAGGGTAACATTCAATCCATTTTATAGAACTTTGTCAGAAATTTTAAAGTAAAAACTCAAAGGAAGTTAGAAAAATACTTAAATTAAAAGCTGAGAGGAGACCAAATAAACATAATGGCAATGACATTTTCAGAATTGTTTGGATGCCATTTCAAAAACAAATAATTCAAAATGTGATCATCAGACATGGGCCCAAAGAGATTAAATTCCTTGGCTAGATCTTATATTACCAAATAGCCTTCTGAGCAATAAATCACATAATCCAGGAGTTTCTACATTACAGCTGCACCTACATTCTGAGAAGTTTTCAACACTGAGACTGCACTCTCCCAGGTACAGGTCCAACCTGTTTTCCCCTCATCCTTGCTGGCCCATGGCAGTGGAGGACAGCACACTTCCTCCAGGCAGTGCCAGCTGTCACACGGGCAGTGGCAAGAGGACAAATCCCTGGGCTACACGCAGCTGCAGCAGAACCCACTGCCCAATGCACCGCATTCCCAGAGGGGGTGAAAAACAATAAACACCCTACCTTTACCTTTAGGCTTTTTATAGTTAATATAAGGTGGAAGCTCCCTGCAACAGTGAACGTCGCTCACCGGCAAACTCTGGTCAAAACATGCTTACAGAGTCTTGGATCTGAACCATATTTGAGGTAGTTGCGTTTTAAAAAAATTAAATACCAGACCAAGCACTCAGATTTCTTATTTTCTCAATAAAACTGTGTGTGGTCTCAGGGCTTCACTCTAATTTAGATTAACCCATTATACTCTTATTAAGGAAGAGGGAAAGGTGTTATCCAAACGTCTCAAGTTCTTAACTTGATAATTTTCAGCTACTTAGTACTACCACCTCTTCTAAGACTGTATTTTCTCCTTACCCTAACAGCTTCAGCTTCCCACTGTACTACCATCCTGACATCAGCCTGACTGAATGCAAAAAAGCCCATTTGAAGTTTCTGAGGAGAGACAGTTGAAGTTACCACAACTCAGTTCCTGTCTCAGACAGGGTATGGTTTTTGCATGTCACAACAAATAACCCAATAATTAAATATAACTATAAATTTAGTAGCTGCTAGTATCTCACACATGAATAAAAAATTAAATATGACATTCTACAATCCCACTTAAACCAAATATCTAGCTAAAAGCTGTAACTACTCATTCATGAAGGCACACTGTACTGTGAAGGATCTCAACAGAAGCCCCATTTTTCATGTTCTCCAATACAAGCGAAGACTGTGTTACATGGGCTACAGATGTTTGAGGTGCCAGTTTTTTATCTTTTGGTCTCCAAAGAGCAGCAGATGCCACCACACCAGAAATATTATGAGAAATGAGGGAGGATTGATATTAGTCAGCTGTTCTGGGTGCACAGGAATGCTGAATAGACTTGGTTTCTGGAGGCTCGGGACACTTGCAGATCTACAGTTAAAACCTACCCCATGCTCAGAGCCTTATGTGTAGCCAGGAGTGCTTCTGCCAGCTGGGATTCACTCAGAAACACACTCAATACCATTAAGGTGTAAATCTCATCCCTCTACAGCTTCAGTGTCTACCTCCACACTGTGACCCAAGAATATCCATACAGTAAGGCTACAAGGAAGGTTTCATAACTTCTACTCCTTTTTACTTCTTTTCCATGGTCCCATAATTTTTCTTTTGAAATATATAATCTACCTTTCACTTCTTAGACCATGGGTTTTAAAGACTTAATGGCTGTGCCTAAATAAGGGTCACCTCTTCATTTTCATTCACTCTCTGCTTAGTTTGTAAGTGATATAGGTGGTAGAGCACAGAAATAGATTAAAATCTCACACGGAAAAGTTTTTAAGTTATGTAGCTCTCCAATTCAGCAGTTGCCAGAAAATGTGATATTTGAATCAAAAGGTATACCAGACTTCTCAGTTACCTTACTTTGAAGTAAAAGCAAGAAAGGCATTGACATTTATGATTAACAGTAAAGAAGATACTGTGATGCTTGCATTACAGTATGGGATCACAGCTGTGCCAAGCTTACCTGCTTCTATTAAAACTCCAATCATCTAGGAAAGCCAAGAGCTGCAAGTAGGACCAGCAGCACCCTCTGGCATCATACAGGTTTCTCTGCTTTCTGTGGCATACTGGATTCTTACCTTTTTTCATAAAGCTTGAATAAACGCAAGAAATTCCGTTCATGCTTTTAGCTTGGAATTTACATAGGTCATTTGTATTTAGGAAGCCCTTCCATCAAACTCAAACTAAAAAAATATCCTCTTGTACTGTTGCCCTTTCAAAGTTGTGTCATTTAAAAAGCTGTGTTTCCAAGAGATATACAACAACTACATAATTTCATCTTCCATTTTTACCAAATAAACTTCTCGTTCCTGTTGTGGACTTGACTGTGCTCATTTTACAACAAATATTTGTTTCCTTTAGTATCTGAGGCTCATCTTAAAAAAAGGGAACTTTCACAGCAGTCCACTAGCCTTCAAATGCTCCAAAGAAACATAAGTGGCAATCTATTTAAGGAGCTGTTTTTCTAAAACCAGAGAGAAATATTTTAACTTTGGACAAAACACTAAATTGCCACTCAAGTCAGCAAAATAAGTGTTTGGACAACAAACCAAAACCAATAGTGACGTGCCACAGACTTTTCCTATTTACACTGGATAAAAAGAGGGTACTGGACACTGATCAAGCAAATGTAAAAAGAGTTATTTTTTTCTAGCGACTTTTCAATTCCAACTTTCAACTTCTATCCAAGTCTCCCACCCTCTTTACTGCAATTAATCATCCTGAACCATGTGGTACCTGCTGGGGGTTTTGCACTTTCTGATCCTCATCTTTTAAATGAGGAATTTTGAATTAAAACATTCAATCCCATGAAGGTTCATAGCTGCTACTCTTCACTTCTTTTCTGCTAAAGTTTCAATCTCTTTCTTGTGCAGGCAGCAAAAACAAAAGCTGATGAATTTCTCTGTGTACAGCAATTAATCCTTCTATAAATCAGGCCCATGTCTAACATCATTTCTGATATTGTTGGGTTTACTGAAGCCTAAAGAATATTTTCAGGCCATTTCTTGTACCCATTCCAAGGCTAGAGCATTCTCCAGCCTTCCACACAACTTCTGCATCACTCCATTTTGTGGGATGTGGGATATGCACATCTTTGCCTGTGTGACTTTCATAAGCTGATGCTAAACTGCAACCCCTGAATCTCAGTTTTTTGCAGGCTGGTTTTTGTCACTCCCTTTCCTCCTGAAAGTTGCAAAATACACATACTCAGAGGAGCACACAAGAGTAAAGAAGAAAGTGGTCTTACTCGAGTAACACAGACAAAGGAGGCCTTCAGTGAAGTTGAAAAGGCAGAATACATGGGACACAAAGAGAATGAGGAATAGATGTGGGTGGAGAAGTGATTAATGTTTTGTAGGCTCTTACGTGGTCTGACATTTTTCATCTTCACACTCTCCAAAACTCAACTTTCCAGTGAAATGCAGAATTTGCTTATTTTCTAGGTTCATTCACAGCTCTCAGTAATTACACTTTATGCTTGAGATTATTTTAAATTCTGAACTTCTTGCCAGAAATTTCATTGTGGGTAAACACCTTTAAGTATGTAGCGCCAAATCTGTGTTAAGTATAATATTTCTTGTTCCTCTTTCTTTCCTGGAGTGCTTCCATGTGCTCATACACAACTGCTATGCTCCACTTAACTGATGACTGATGTTTCTCACATCCATACACATTTTTTCTGAGATGTACTGTGGCCAGCTCTAACTTCCTATTACTATGCAACATACTGAAATTTTAGCAACTGCTGTTGCATTACATGTGGCTGGTTTAGATCTATATTTTACAGTGATCATAGTACTAATTAAGCATGCACTGTTTGACATTTCTTGGCAGGGACTCTCTAAAACTAAATTTTTTAAAAAAGGGAATTAATTATAACTATTCAAAATCTGAGACATCTATCCTAAACTTGTGGGACACATTTTTTTTTTGTTCCAATAAAAACAGTCTTTAAAAGAAAATATACAAACCCAAGAAAGTATCAGAGCTCAATAAACAATTTTAAAAATATATAATCATATAAGCATAATGTCACCTTCCATTACCCCCCAGATCCGTATGTAGCTAATAACAAAATAGTATTTCTGGTACTAGAGAATAACAGCCTTGTAAGGCATAAAAGTGCTTTTGGCTGTGAATTGTTTTTTCCTTCATTAATTCTTAAGCTCTGTGGAAAAATTCTGTAAGTCCAAGATTTTCTTTAAAATTAAGAGAAAATTTCATCTCTGGAAAAAATCTACTCAGGGCATCACAATCTTAGGTTTTTAAACTCATTAACCTCCTTAGACTGATACTGGGAGGCTTTCAGTGCTTACAGAACTAAACAGCAAACACTCAAATGCTGAGGTGTCACCAATGACAGTGAATGGCCTCAGACCCGGAGTGCCAGAAAGCGACCAGCTCTGGCCAAGCATTTGCTACATTTACCTTGGATTCTTGGACTGGATTCTGAATTCAGGCTTTGGCACTGCCTCATTTGTATCCCTAGCAGTAATAAATTATGCAGTTAAGAATTTCATACTGTTTTAAGAACCTCAGCTGACAGTGCCTTCAATATGAACCGAGAGTTCTCAGAACATTACAGAACAAGTGCTTCAGTCCTGATCAGATAAAATTACTTAAGTACAAGTTCAGATTTGATTTGACTGAGAATACTTGCTAGATGCATTTTTTTTAAAAATAATGTGAGAAGCCTTGTAAATCTACATAATGTTATTTCTTATCAGGAATGAGAAAATACCTCTATTACACTCCTTCACTTCCAATTCCCAGACAAGACCTACAGCTGGTGAGCCCAATAGCAAGAGCATCCACACAACTCCTCTAGCAAAACCTACACAGAGCTGAAGTTCCACTTGGGGGCTGTTGGGGTAATTGTTGTAACTTAAAATAAGTCTGCATTAGAATAAAACTTCATACCAAAGTTCAGGAAGATTCTCTACTGAGTAATAATTAAGGGAATAAAAAAATAAGAAGTTCTACACTCCCTCAGACAAAGTAATACGCAGGCTGCCAAGGAAAATGCACCCAAGACTAGATGGATACCCACAACCACCATCCTACAGTCCTGAAAGCATGTCTCACTTTTTTCCATATGATTCATACATTACCTGGAATTTATTATTTACCCCCAGAGTCTGCACACCATCAGAACACCAGAGTGATCTGTACACAAACACTAAGTTGCACATCATAATGAATTACTTGAGAATGCAGCAGCCCTGCATGACATGAATCAAAAATTACACAGAGACAATACACTAGAAGAAGGTATTTATATAAAGTCATGGAATGGCTGCTCTTGGCAAAACAGAGCACTGGGTGAAGAGAGAAAAAGCACAGGCAAAGAAACTGATGACTGGCTCCACAAAATAAGTATTTTAAGTCTATGATGATAAAAATATTTCATTTGAGAATTACTCCTAGAAGCATTTAGCTACTAAGACAAAAAATAAAACTGCTACAAAGTCCTGAACAAAAGCAATACAGCAAAGCTTTTTATATGACATCTCTTAATGCAATGTATCA
This sequence comes from Taeniopygia guttata, assembly GCF_048771995.1. NCBI lineage: Eukaryota > Metazoa > Chordata > Aves > Passeriformes > Estrildidae > Taeniopygia > Taeniopygia guttata. The sequence continues at coordinate 14,393,375 of NC_133031.1, read as the reverse complement.
CAGTACTGTAATTTAGATTAAGATTAAAAACAAATTAAAAATAAATACTAAATTTGTGCTAAATAAAGTCCTCTGCATGGTTTTGGCTGTACAATTGTATAAATGCCACACACAAAAATCCCAGCTATGAGAATGCTAGGATTTGTGGACTAATATCTAAAAAATTATTGAAAAATAAAAGCCACTCCAGGTATTCCTATCAGAAGTTTTTAAGTAGCACTACTTAAAGGAATTTACTCAACCTTACTAGGTTTCTTACTAGAAAAGTATAGAAAAAAACCTTACTGATATCTTACTAGGAAAGTATAAAGTAGAAAACTTCTGGTTTAGACATTATCCCGTCAGGAGCTGTATTTTAAGTATATACACCATGAATGTTTACTACTGAAGTTCTGTAGTGAAAAAGTTTCTTCCAAACAGCTTAAAGAACTACATAGTTACAGAACCCAGATAATCAGAAAGTCATCTGGATAATTTAACCAACAGTTACAGTGTAATTTCTCACAAGGCTGCACACTCCGGCTGAAGCCACACTTCAGCCAGCTTCACCACTCGGAGAAACCCAGGACTTGAGAGCTGCTCTAAGCCACAGGTTATTCCTGCTACACTGACCAACCAGTTCCTACCTAGAAACCTCCTTCCTGGGCTAAATCTAATCCTGGGCTCACTCAGACTCAGCTGTGGAAATACTCATTAGGCTTGTAAGGAGGGCAGTACAGGAAGAAAGTGAGCTACCTAATCCTCTTGTGGAGAAAAAAACCTGAGAGCACATATCTTCAAACTAAGACTGCTAATTTAGATTGTGATTTAATGTTTTACAACTCACTTGGCCAACACTGTAAAGGTGCAGTAACATTGAACAGCAGCTTTGCTGTATTGCAAATAACTATTTCAGACCTCTCTCTGCAAAGCAGAATAGTCTGAGATACCACCAATGTATTTCTCAGTATGTAAACATACAGAACCTGTATCAAACCTTCTCTGCCTTCTGCTAATCAGTTTTGCCAAAATTCAGCCAATAACCAGGAACTGTGAATTACAGTCAATATAGCAACAGGCCTCCGAATCATAATGTTCACTTCAGAAGAAAGAAAAGCATTCAAACAGGGAATGATAGTCTCTGTGTAATTTATGGCCATGTATACCCCAGTTTGTGTTGAGAGGATAGATTTCAGATGAGATAAAAGAAAACAGCATTAAAATGCTAAGTCCAAAACCCCTGCACTGAAGAGTTCAGGGAACTCCACAACACAACAGGCACACTGATAAAAAAGAACAGCATGGCAATGGCCTAGAAAGGTATGAGTGCACCAGGCACTTAAAAAAATATTGCATAATATTCAACATTTTCTTTTCACTGTCTTCTTACAGACCAGTTGTGATCTGTATTGCTCTCAGCTTGCCACTTCTTTCTTTCATTCCAATGCTCAAAAGCTGTGCTAAATTTCCCAAGGGCTCATCACTCAGTAAGCAAGCCTGTTTCAATGTGCTAGTGTGTCTGCTGAAATAGCTCCTTCCACAAATAAACCACACAAAATTCCTAACAAATCAACGACTACAGAAGAAAACAAAAGAATTATTAAAGCAAATGAAACATATTCAATATCTGACCACAGTTTCTACAGTAATTTAGCAGCTACATCACTTGTCATGCAGTCAACTGATTTAGGAGGTTTGCAAAATTTTTCGTATTTCTACAAATGAGAAATATATTTAATCCCCTATTCTTGCATGCTTTCCACAATATATTACACAGATTACAAAATGAACATAATACACTCTAACAGAAGACCACATTGTAAAAAGAACTAAACTTTGATGTAATTTTTCATAACAGATCTGGTCTTATTTATATATATAAAAACCTATCTTTTACATGAATATTTATATAGCCATATGCCAGAAAAGGAAACATTCAGACATTACAGCTCAGCAGAGAGTAGAACTGACGTACTGCATAGAATTTTAAGATCAACAAATTAACTTCTAATATGGAAACAACTCCTGAAAACTATAAACACTTGTCAAAATAAGATTCCTAACAAATCAGCATGAATCAAGCTATTAACTGCCTTTGGTTTTGACACTAGAAGACGAAAAAAACTATAAGACTAAAAGCTAAATTATTTCTTACCTGACCAAAAAAAAAAAAAAAAAAAAAAAAAGGAAGAAAATTGTTCCTGCATCCTCTTTGCCCTTCCCCTGGTTATTAAAACTGTATTACTGTTTTGAAAGTACTCCAATTTGGGGAAAAGTCTATTTTCCTGAAAATTATTTATCAGAAATGGAATTTAATTCTCTCTGCTATAAAAAGACAATGAACATGTATGTTAATCTTACAAACCACCTAAAATCTTCCACTTCAGAGATGCAAATTCAAGTGAGACAAATAAGAATGGTCCTTCCAACCTTCATGTGAAATGTTCTCACAGAGGTTTGTTGGGATTTTTAAACTACAAAAGTGAAACTTAAGCAGCATGAAATAAAAGAACAGAGGATGCTTTAAAAATTATAGACAAGGATGGAATTTGACTTAAAAGTACATAATGAGATGGATTTTTTTTTTTTTAAGCTGGATAAAGATCTAGCTACTAAGCTCCTAAGTTCCCAAAAAGCTCTATGGCCTACTTTCTCTACTTGTCTCAAAGTCATGCCAAAAGAGCCAGGCACCTGCCCTGGTGAAACAGCTCTCCCCAGAGATGGCACATTAGCAGCCTCCTCTCAGACACAGCCCCTCAGCACAGGCAATGACACAGGAATCACGTCAAAGTGGTGCCATAATAAAATGGGAATGTGTGCTGAGGAGCCCTGCCAAACCAAAACCCTGTGCTGCGAACAGACACCACCCGTTCATCCCTTCACTGCCATTTCCTTGCTAATCTAATTCACTTCTTCCTGGCATCTATACTATTTACCTTTTCATGCCTCCCCAAACAGGTAATACAATTCAATTTTTACAGTCATTTTTACATTCCTATTCCCAGTGATGCAATCACTGCCTTGAAAATATTGCTGAGAATTTAAACAAGGTAATTTTGGCAACAAAAAAGTCTGCATAGAGATTTTGTATTCAAATTTGTATACAAATTTGGGGGCAAAACTGAGTTGTCTCCATACCTTTCTACCTTCCATGATTTTTGTTTTGCCTAACAGCTTTCTAAATTTAAAAGATAGTTTTCCAAAACTGACTTCATTTCATTTTTGTTTCAAACTCTGTCAACCCATTTATTTTCAAACAAACCCACAGAGGGAATGGTGTGTTTCTCACATGTTGAACTAAATACATTTGCCCTTTATTAATAATGAAAAAAAAAATTAATTTTTTTAGCAATGGAACATAAACAAGCACTTCAAACTACCTCCTTAACCCTCTGATTTAAAAATAAGACTAAACAAAAAGTAAAAAGCCTAACACCAAGATTAGCTTTCTGATAGCAATATGTCACAAAGAACATGACACATTATATAATGCACTATATGTTTTCTTTGGCTCAGATTCTTTCACCTGTTCTCCCCTGGCACTGCCAGCACTACCAGATGGATCCATTTTAGATTTAATTAATTTACCCTGTCTCCTAGGATTTCCAAGAAGTAAAGCACGGACAAGAACCCTGGTCCTTTCCTTTCTCGGATACAGAAAAAGGATCTAGACACAGAGAGATTTTCCTTTTAAGAACAGAATACAACATTCACAAATAAATATCTCAGGAGAACACGTGCTGCTCAAAGAAGCTAAAAATAGTAAAACCAACAAGCATATGTTTAACTGGGAACCTTCCTAGAGCCTAAAAGTAACATTATTCTTTAAATCCAACGCGGGTATGGGAACTCAAAAATTGTGTTTGATTTTTTTTAATGGCAGTGAAGCAAGCATAGTCCAAGTGTCTGCATATAAAGTGAATGCCATGCACTGCTTGTTGAACTACACAGAATCCCTCTTTCTTGTCATCAGCCTTCACTCCCTCCACCACATTATTCTTCTCTACTTAAAAAATCCTCAATATACTACAGGTAAAAATCCATCCCATCCAAATTAAAGCTTCTTTTTTTTTTAATTCCTTTTATTCTCTGCTCATGTAAAAAATAAATCTTCACAGGAACTTGGATCATCACAGCAACTTGTAACTACCTGTAGCTCTTTAAAATAGTTACTGCTCTAAAGAACTCATAAACAACATTCCCTTCATAAATTTAACAAAAGGGTGAGTGGATCCATGCTAATTATATCATCTGCTTATCTTAATCACTAGGTTGCTTTACATGGGTGGGGACAAATCAGTTCTTTGACAGTCCTCCTCCTCTCCTGGCTTTCTCCTTATTATCTTCTTTTACACCATAAAATGCATGGGGCAGAGCATCACCCCTTGGTCAAAGCTGGTAAGAGGATCTGGCATAACTAAGCCAGCAAAACCAGCTGGCCTCAGAATACTACAATAGAAAAATGGTTCAGACCTTCTAAATTTCCAAGTCAAATTCTGAAGGCACAATGCTCCTTGTACAGGGTGGAACATTTCACAACTATGTCCTAGAGCTTCAGTAATGAATTTTCCCACTTGCATAAAATGCTACAAAAAACTTAAGCTTTTTAGCCCTCTAAGCAGAACTTAAATGATACAGAAGCGCTGACACACAGCACGGGATTTAGTTTTACTTAAAATGTATCAATATAAAACACAAACCAGCTTGCATTACTTTTAAGTGATGCCAATTCTCCAAGGTCTGTCTCCATTATAGATACACAGCATCTCTGATATTAAAGCATTTGCAAGAAGTTTTCGCTCCAAATGTCACACAACAAAACAAGAATCTTACGTTTTTGCTTTCTGAAGTCTGGTGAGATGCAGAGCATTAACTCGACTATATAATCTAATCAAATGCCTGAAGCCAGAGGACAAACAGAAACAACCTATAATTAAATTCTGCAGACTACAATGATTATTTTTTAAAAATATCTTCTGTAAATGTAACATTTTCTACAAGCTCTACACTGAATTAAACATTTTTTTTTAAATTTTAAAATAATTGATTTGTAAGGGTTTGGGCTTGCTTAAAAAAGAATGAATCACAGACGTTCTGAGTTGGGAGGGACCCACACAGTCCACAGAGTCCAACTCTTCAGTGAATGGCCCATACAGGAACTAAACCAACAACCTTGGTGTTAACCCTGTACTCTGACCAATTGAGCCAATCTCAGTTGCTCTAATTGTCTAATACTTTAACTTGATGGTCTTACATATTATTAGCAAGCAGCCCACTTAACCCAAATAAGCTGACAACGTAAAACCAGGCATCCAGAATCCAACATCCATATAATTAAAAGGGTGAAAAATCTATAAATGCACCTCAGCATTTCTACCCTAAAGACTAATTCAACCCAGCTGCAGGGACTTCAGGCCCATGAACAGCTGGAGCAGATCAAGTGTGCTGATGGAGCTCATCTTCCCACATAGCCTCACCTGAAGGGAATTCACCTAACCACGCTGGGAAAGCTGGAGCTTACTTTCAAAAGTTCTCTACAAGCTACATGCTCCAGTCAACAAAACCCTATCCTCCAAAGGACACCATGAAATCAATATTTAGCATAGCAATAATGGAACAACCTCTCTTTTTAAACCTTTCAGCCTTCATTTTTTACCTATAAAACCACTTCTACTCAGTGAAAAGGCCTTAAAACACATAGAAAGGTTTAGGATGTGGAGCTACCACCACCTCCCAGTCAACACAGCTCAGGTACCTTGCAGCAAGTCTATTAAAGTCTGGATTGATTACTACTGTCAAACCAGCACTTCAAGATAGCAAGCCCAGTATCAGCTAAATAGAAAAAATTCTGCTACGACAAAACACTTCACTTGCTCTGAGGGATTAAATTTGTGTTTAGAAAAAGCTGTAAGTGATGTAACTAAACTTCAACAGGCTTTAGATCAAATGAGGTATGGTTTATATTACCTTCATAAAGTAGGTGCAAACACCACAAAATGCGACTTGGGCACCTTCACAGAAATAACCATGCAATCAGCCATGCTCCAAAACAAGCTGCTATGCCCCTACACTTCACAGCACTCAGGAGCAGCACAGCTGAATGCTGCATGACAGTCTGGAGCTCTGTCAAACACCCAGTCACCTCCAACACCACCCACACTCCTTAAATCAGCTCACTCTGCGATGTGACCCTCCTCTCAACAAGACTCAGCGACACCCTGGATGATCATTAATGCAGGATTTTAACAATTAGTAACTCAGCAGGTTTATTTTCTTGCTGCACCTGATGCAAGTCTTCAGTCCCTTCTGCAGTACCCTTCAGCTGCTACAGGCAGAAATCTCCAAAACTAATTATTCTATTTCTTTGTGTATAAAAAGCAAACAGACAAGCCTGTGACATCCTGTGTCTGCTTTTTTGTTTAAAAAAGTAAAAAATAAAAGTTTAAAGAACAAAACCCAAAGACAAATAATTGCATGGACAGTCAATAAAGACAAAAGTTTGTATACAGTTTTATTAAAGCAGCTATAGCCACAGAAATGATAACATTTTTAAAGGGGAGCATGAAAAATTATTTTTAACCTAATTTTTATTATAGTTATTTCCAAGAGCAATCAGCTCAGAAAATATTAAGACTATTAAGTGTTAATGCAAGAGACAGCTTTAAAACAGTGCATTACATTACAAACACTGACTACCTTCCCCTGTATATATATATACAGAGAAGCCAGGGGATTAAGTAAACCCAACTCAAGTCCAGAATATGATGCGTAAGGTCAACATTAAATTAGGGGGAAAAAAAAGTTCATGAACAAACATCTAAATAGAAAAAAAAAAGTTTTCAAGAAAAATACCTCTTTCTGAAATGAACTGAAACTGACTGATATCAATTCAGATTAAGACCTTTTTAAGATCAAAATAGAACTTTTGATGTCTAAACACCTTTTTTGTGCAAGTGATGCAAGTTCCACATATTATCCTAAATAACTGCTGTGTAAGTTTTCTTCAAAAATTATGCACAACTTAATAACAAACATAATACCACAAATTGGAAATAAGAAAAAGCAAACACTTTTTTCTTTCATCCCCAGAATCATACAGAATCATTCAGTTGGCAACACAAAGATACCACAGTTTTCCTACTGTACATATCATCCAAGTTAACATTAAAACTTGATCACTTACATCATACAGGCAGAGCTAAAGCTCCACATGTTGGACAGCATTTTCCACTTTTATAAATTAAAATTGTATTATATCCAAGGGACACATTCCAGCAAAGCAACCAAAATTATTTTTGCAAATATCAAAACAGTGAACTTTTTTGTGTTGTTTTCTTTCAAGAACGAGAAATCTGTAAATTCAGATACAAATTCAGCTTTCTGACTCACAAAAAGACACCAGAAGTTACACATCTAAGGCAGCGTCAAAGGATGAAAACCAGCATTTATTCCAGTAAAAGTTTGTATGGCTTTAAACCAGAAGCCAGACCCATAAAGGGTGAAAGACAAGAAGGAAGCTTATAGCTGAGAGTCTTAAGTAATATGAAAATAATGCAAACATAAAGCCAGTAGTCCCCTGTTTCTGATCCTGAAGGAATCAGAAGCCTTTAGGTGTAAGTGTATTGTATATATATATGTATATATATATAGTATAAGAAAACTAACACTAAATGCTAGAAAAACTTCCCATACAACAAAACCAATCTATCAAAAGTGCATAATCAAAGCATTAAAAAAATCCCTCATGGGGAAAAAGGTTTGCATTGCATATAGACAGACTCTGTAATATTTTCTACCTAAGATGTTCTTGTGACTAAAGGAACACCTTTTCCCTTCAGTCTTCAAAACCCAAGTGGAGTTTGTCAGCTTTTTAATGAAACAATACTTTTATTGTGATATTCTAGAAAATGTAAGAACATCACAAACCTTCTGCCTGTTGATCTGCAAACTTGCTTTCAAAAAAAAAGTGATGTCAAATCACTTCTAGCCAAAGGAATCACCTTACCTGAAGCACCTGAAGTGCTCTACACCAACTAGGACCACCATAGGTCACAGAGGCCAGTACCCCATCCTAAGTAATTTCTGTCCTGCAGAATATCTGTGCATAATCACAACTAAAATAAGTTGAAGAGTTTATACTAGAAAACTTACGAGATGCTTAAACAAAGAATCATTCTAATACATTTCTCTTTATTTTCACAATATTGTCACCATTTTCAAAGTTATTTTCGACATATCTATATCAATGTTTTCCCTATACTTAAAATAGAAAATTAATCTGACAGCAGTAATGCTAATGTTAATCTCACTACTACTAATAATAATAGTAATAGCATATTAAAAGTGAGTCACCTTTTTAGTAAAAAAAAAGAAGAGCTAAGCAACAGATAAAAATGTAAAAGATACCATGAAAAGTAAATTAAATATAACCAAGTATGCCAAAATATTTAGTCATCATTTTCTTGGACAAAGGGGAAGCAAAATTTTAGTATAAATGTATTACATAAAGAGCAATAAAAAAACAACATGGCAGACCTGTATTTAACAGTTACAGTGATAAGCTATTCAGTTGTTGTATGATGCTGCAATTGTTGATGAGGTTACAGTACTCTTCCTCATTTTTGTGTCCTAGTGGTGATGAATTTAGAGTATTTTCTCCACTCTATGTTACCAGTTCTGTTACTTAACTTAGGTAGTGAAGCTCAGGACATGCAAAAAGGTTTCCAGCTGCAGGTGTGTCTGTTCTGCAGGTTGATCCATGGGGCAAGGCACCTCTGTCAGTTCAACTAAATGTGCATTTAATGCAGCTCTAAAAAAAGAGCCAGTATTTACCATTGCACATCAGCTTGCAGGAGAGACACCCCTATAGGATATTATCAGCCATTCAAGCACTCAACTCTTGATTCCCCAGGGGAGCCTGGCAGAAGGTACAATTCTTGACTGGAATGGAAACATACCATGTGCGACTTTTAAATATTATGTTTCTAATGTTGACATTTCAGACATAATTGCCACAAACAAAGTAAATACAACTTGCTACAATAACAGAAAAAAGTTTTTAAAAGCTTAAAATGTTAACATTAGAATATTACTTTTTTTTTAGTCTGATTCATCTAGGACACTGTGAACATCTAGGTCTGAGTCCAAAGCCATTGAAGTTATTAGGACTGCTTCCCTCTATTTCAACAGACCTTGGATAACTCCCTCATTTCTGTACCTCTCAAACAGACAAATACATGCAATATATCATCTCAAAGCAGAGGAACTCAACACATTTCAGTGGCAGCACATTCATTTAAACAGAACCATGTATACTATATATGGAAATGAAGTGTTCCTCTCAAAGATGCAAATCCGATGTATTCTCAGGCTATAAATACCACCAGGATTCAAAATGGGCCCTTCCTGACCAGTATGTCTCTGACAGGCGTGGAAGGCATCATTCCTTCTCATTTACTCAGACTCTGCTGCTTTTCCACCCTCCACTGTCACCCAAGGTGACCTGTGTGTCCCAGACAAAGAGCCCACACTGACAAACCAGGAGGTCTAATTTGAAACTGGTATGTTTTGCCCTGTGTAATTTTGCATAAATGCCAGGGTAGTCTTGTGATCTAACAGAGTTTTGCACTCACTTCCCAGTCGGGCACTGTATTCCTGCAAGGAGCAGGGAGTTGGACTCAATGATCCTTATGGCTGCCTCCCAACTCAAGCTATTCTATGATTCTAAACCTTCAGCTGCATAGCAGCATACAAATCAATTACAGAAATGCAGCTCTTTAAAGTGTGGCTCCTCTTCTTTTGCCACTAAAATCATATGTGCAGGAGAGAAATATTTTTTAACCATTAACACCCACACATAATGTTTCAGCAATCTTTCCCTTAGAAAACCTCCACAAGCTCCATTCACTGTGCCCTCCTCAGACTTCTGAATTACTCACTAATTTTCATACATGTAAAATACACAGTTTTATGCAACATGACAAGGTATGTTTAGTAGAACCAAAGGGATACCCTGTCCCCCAATTTCATCTAGTGTTATTTTCATGTTTATATCTTCCCAGTGACTGCTGCCCTCCCAACTTCACACTACAGGATGCCTTGCTGCTGCTGAACTACAGCCTAATCCTGCTGAGGAATTATCACCAACCAGCCCTGAAATTCATATAAACTTTTGTCACTCTGAGTTGGATTTCACAGAATAGAAGAGCCACTCTCAGAAGGAACGCTTGAATACCGCTCTGTGCACCTGACCAGAGATTACAGCTTTTTTTTAGGATTTGTCCCAGGAAGGACACTCAATGACTAAGATTCACAATCCACTTTCTTGCAATAATACAGGACATACAAGTACCATCACTGCCGATTTTAATTATAATCATTAGATCCTGTCCCTGCAGAGATTATACTTAGGGCTAGTGCTCTCTAAATGTTCAGTGTTACGGTCTCTGGGGCTGTAAACTGCCCTCATTCTGCATCCAGAAATCCCAATGCATCAAAACTGAGTACATGGCTCAGTGTTACTTAAAAGCTTTTCGTTTGCTATTACAGACATCTCTTCTATTGAGCTAAACTGGAAAAAAAAGTGAAATCTAATGGTTTTCAACCTCCCTTACGTATTTGTAAATGTGAGACTTTTAAATTCTTTTTACATGCAGATGTTCTCCTTAAATGTATGTGTTGCAATGCCTTGAAAATAAGTATGATACTGTACCAAAATAACATTTTGGTTGAGAATGTTTGGTTTACAGGTTAAATCCTTGTCTATGCATTTTCCTTTCTGCATGCAGAAACCTATATTAGCACGTGTTTTTAAAAGATGAAATCCTTTCTAAGCCCCAGAGAGCCAGAATTATCTTCCTTTTCAGAGCATGGAAACCAGCAGCACACACTCCTGCACACCAGCGCCCTTCTCAGCCTGTAGAAACGCCACCTGCAAAGGGCTGTGAGTACCTGTTCCCTCAGACCTTGACCTCTCCACCATGGCCAGCTCTCAACTGGCAACCTGTGTGGTGAGGCTCTCCCGGAGTAATTGCATGCAGAGCACCTGACAGCCATGAGACAGGAGTGACAGAGCCAGGCTGTGCATGTGACTGAGCAGCAAAATGCGCTACAGCTCCCGCTAATCCCTTCAGCTCCCAGTTGTTCAGCACACGCCGCTGCCCAGCTCATCTCCAAGAGAGTCAAGGTGATGCTTCCACCACGGATTTAAATGAAGGCGTCTCCTGCATTATGTGTCCACATGTGTCTTCCAACGTACACTTCAACTTTTCTCAATAGATCATGCCTCAAATCTTTTTCTTTTTTTTGGAGAGGACATTTATGCAGGTATTGCCCAGAAACCAACAAGCCTTGCCCACACTAGAGCCAGCTTGGAATGAATATTGCTTGTTTTAAAGACAACTTAAATTTTTCCATTTACAAATTTTCTCAGGCTTTAGAATGCTGGGTTGAAATTCTTAACTTTTCAAAGATGACTTTTGCCAATATTGTATTTCCAGCAAAACCAGATTTTTCTCCTATTCTAAACAAATGGCAATGTTTCTTGGTTTCTACTGAGTAAAAAGCACTGTGTAACTTACTACATTTCAAAAATATGTAGACTAAGGTCAAAAAAGACCATAAAGACTTGTAAATTCAGGCTAACAACTGCTACCTATAATTATAATTTCATTTGATATGTATATAAGTCCTGGGGTGTGGGGAGGAAAAGCTCTTCCAAAACTCTGAAAGCATCACAATAAGGATGTATTCTACCTGCTAGAGCCTGATGACATAAGGTCTGTAAGAGGTACCCTTCACTAGGGAACCAAGGAGCAGCAATAAAGGCTCTGCTATCATGTTCTTCAAAAGGAAATTAATTCCATTTAATTCTGCAGTGACTGAAGCTGACTGGAGCTGACTGTGCCCCAAACCTGTGCTCTCTCATTCCACTGCTCCTTCTTCATGGTTTCAGAGTTTGTTCAAAGCCATAACAGATACTGTCAGCAGAAAATGCCCTCCAGGAGCATAGAAAATATAGAGGCAGATCCATATAATCAAAATAACTATAGATTGTATAATATACATTTAGCCCCTATTTGTACACTACCATGCATATTTATTTTATTTTTTCTGCTGTTACGACAAACAAGAACTACTAATGTCAGAGTCCAACCCAATGAAGTTTAATTTCACATTTTACTTTTCATACACAAACAGAAATTATTTGGTCAAGGGAGAAAAAACAAGCAATGACCAAACAAGTTCTTTAGCAGTATCTAAGCACCACTAAAAACGTAGATGTAAACACAGAGAAGAAAACCTGCATTTTTCAAGGCTGGTTGCAAATAGACTAGCTAATTTTGAAAAATTGCATCTAAAATTATATACCATATTAAATAAAGGAATACAAGGGTTCTGATAGTAATAACTGTCACACTACATGAAACACTGACAACAAAGGTAAAGATTTACATTGTTTTGGGCAGTTTTTTGGTTTTTTTTTTTAATGCCAATTCACAAAGCAAGCATGGAGTGTGAAAATCCTATAACTTCAATAATAACTTTTAGTACATGATTAAGAGTAATGTTCTATTCATATAAAATTACATAAATTAGATACAGAATTTTAAGGGACAAGGTTGATGATTCTGTTAACAGTTTTCATATTCTTGACTTTCTTATCTCCAAGTGAAAAAAATTAATGAAAATTTCATATCACAAAGAATATATCATCTGGCTGTAAATGAAATGAGTCAAAGAGGGGTCATTAAAAAGTTTTACATCCCAAACAATCATCAACAAATCAATGGAATACAATGTCATGCTTAATATATATAGCAGGGAGGAAAAAAATGGAACTTTCTGTAGTTCTTTGCAATAACAGATACAGACATGAGTGTTAGCACAGTAACTCTGAATTATTCACACGTATATTTTAATTATTCAACAAGAGGCCACAGAAAGTAGACATGAAGATTTCTTTTAGATGTCTCACTGGGACTGCTCTTTGTGTAGACAGTGTGATGATGCTGGACAGCCCAACTCCCCTGCAACCTGTGGAGCAACAGACGAGGCAGAGGAACGGAGAGCTCCTAACATGCAGAGAACTTCTTCAATCCTGCAGTAGGAGGAGCTACTTCTTCTAAAATTGCTTTTGCAGCAGGTCCAATAGAGTCAACACATTCACAGTTCTCTCCAGCAGCCTCGGCAGCTTTTCCCAACTCACCAAGCAGCAAAGTATGCACTTGGTAACAGCAAAGTTTCAGATAATTCCAGTTGTTACTTCAGTTGGCCTTATACCCTAAATACTAGAAAAGTGTTTTGCAATAACTAGTTTTAACTAACATCCTTGCATACACAGAATTCCCTCCAATTCCTCATTTTATTGTATAAGGAATGCAGGATCAGCCCTTGAAAGTTCTTCTTCTTTGCCAGAGTCTTGAAAATCCTTAAAAGTGGAACAAATAGGATCTAAAAGGAGACATACATCTCCCCCTACCTGCAGAGCCCTTTATCCTCCTGCCCCAGGGAATGACATTCATGGAACTACTTCAGTCTCAAAGATGAAATAAACTGAAATCTTACAACCTGCCATAGCCATAGTACATCAAACTGTTCAGACTGGAAGTGTTTGAACCCCTCAACAAAGCCTGTTACTAAACTGGCACATTTAGCCCAAGAGGTTTTAAAAACAATTTGCACATATCTTTCTACACTGGTTAAGAAATGACTGATCTGCTTTAACTGGCTGTGTCCCAGTAATGGACTATCTGACCAACAGTACCCACCAAGAAACCACGCTTAAGAAGTCTGTGTACAAGCCTCTAACTTTTTTACTCTCTCAAGAGAAGAAGCACAAGGTAATAACACACAGATTATTCTTTATCGTCAAGATCCCTGAGAGCCTTTGTAGAGTGGAGGCAGAAATGCTAAATACACAACAAAACCAAAGCTTAAGTCTTCACTACTCGCCCTTCCTTGAAAACTGCCTTTTACTACTGTAGGAAACATTATCTTATTACCACAAATTCATTAGAGCTGTGCCATCATACCTGGCTAACACCTCTCTAAGAAAATTCAGGTTTGGTTTTGAATGAAAAAAAAAAATGTGCCTATAGAAAAGTAGTGCTGCCTGATAGGATTCCTGATGCTTCAGGCTGACATAAAAGCTTTTCTTCCTTAACTTTAGCAATCACTCCTTTCATAGACGGGCCAAGTTCACTGTAAGAGTTTAACTTCCAACTGGAATTAGGAGGTTCACGTAGGCAACCCAAACTACACAACAAGCAAGTACCATAACTTTTCATGCTCTGACTTTGTTGCTGGTTTCCCCTAAATGCTGGGCCCTTCACAGAACTGGTGTATGTGCTGTCTGTTTAGGGGGGTGGGGACAGGAGAAAGGGGAAGACAGCTCACTGTACGTCAAAGCAAACCAGCAACCTAGCAACCATATATTAAAAGGTGTGTGTGTTTTTGTGGGTGTCTGTGTGCCAGGAATAACTGAAGCAGATATTATTCCATTTGTAATTCAAAAAATGTGAAAAGGGAAGGGGAGAAACTCCAGTTGCTGGTCTATTTTGGGGTCTGTCAAAATCCACTTTCACAATACAGAGTGGTAACACTTTTGATCTCATTTTTCGTAATCAAAAATGACAATCTGGACTTGAGCAAGTTCTTAGTTTTGGTTGGAAAATAGACCCTTCAAAGCAGAAACTGAACTTATTTCACATACTATGCTTTCTTCCAGCTGGCAATATGCAAAAATCAAAGGGGCAGAAAGGCTGCCTCAAAGACTTCACACTTAGGTTAAGAGAATACTTAGAAATGTACAGAATACTTCCAGATAGATACATTTAACAAACAGAAACATCAAATATTCTCAGGGAGTGGAACTAGCTTTATAAAGATTCATTTTAGTGAGTGAGAAATTGAGTGAGAAATTAACTCACTCAATTTGGCCGAAGTTTCTCATTCCACAAGGCAACTGAGAGTTTAGATCAGGATATGCAAGCTCCCACCCCATCATATGCGGCCCCAGGGGTGCACATAAACTTCTGATCTGCACCGTCCCACTACACCAGCCTGTGCCTCTCCGCCAGGGTGAGCGTCGCACCCCAGGTGTAACTTTGATGAAAACGAATGGGTCCCTGCGTGGCGTGGAACAGAGAAGGGGGAACGGGGAGGCGCCTGAGGCTGCACCCACCACCTCACCCCTCCAGCTACACTGCCCACGTTGCAGCTGCCGGTAGCCCGTGGCAACCCTAAACCAAGAGCAGCCAGCACATTGCCACCAGCAGCCCGCCGCCACCTCCCCAGGTGTCCCGGTCTGCAAGGCTGGGCTCCTACTCCTCCTCACCACCACCACCGCACCAAACCATCACCGGCAGCAGGAGGGGAAGGGAAGGGGGAGTTACCTTGTTTTTGACCCCGCAGTGGCAGCAGACAGTCCACAGGTACTTGAGGGTCCTCCAGAGCAGGATGATAAACAGTCCCCCAAAGAAAGTAACCATGGATGAGGCGAGGAAAGCCCACCACATGCGCTGTCCGCGGCTATCGCAGGGCACCTCCATGGTCACCGGGATGATGAGCGCATCCATCTTGGGCACATTGACGGGGGAGGAGGACGAGTCTGTGTTGAGATTGTTGGCGTTGATATTGTTACTCATTCTAATGCCGCTGCCGCTGCCGCCCGGGTAGGAGCCGCCGCCGCTGCCATTTGCCATAGCTAACAGCGAGCCGGGCGCGCAGGGGCTTCCGAGAGCTCCTCCCGCCGCCAGCGCCCCCCAAAAAGCCCATCACCAGCCATATTGCTGCTGCTGCCGCCGCTGCTCAGCGGGGAAAGATATGGAGAGTAATAAAAATAAAAAGCCCCCAGTCAAAACAAACAAATAACTAAACCAACCAAACAAACAAAAAATAAATAAATAAAAGCAGGTGAAGAAAAGCGACCGCACAATTCCCGGGTCCCTCTCGGGAGCCGACAGGCCGGTGAATTCCGAGCGTCCTCTTTGTACGGCGAAAATAATATTTTTTAAAAATTAAAAATAGTAATAAAAATATAGTCTCCTCCTCAGATTCCCACCCCTTCCTTCTCCCGCATACACAGCCCCTACCCCGCCCACCCCCAAAAAAAAATCATCCACCACCACCACAAACTGATGCCTCTGAGCGTCTCTCCGAGATACCCAGCGCTGCGACCCCGCTGGCCTCAGCGGGGATCCCTCACTCAGCCTCCGCCGCGGATCCTCCCGGAGGTGGTCTGTTATTATTGTTAATAGTCTTTAACTTGTTATCAGCGATACTCAGTCACCCCCCACCCCCCCCCGCGCACCCTCCTCCTCCTCCTCTTCCAAGTCCAGCCCCTTCCTCTCTTCTTCCCCTCTCGGTGCCAGCAGCAGCCTCCTGTGGCTCCTAATTCATCCTCCGCTGGCCCATCTGTGCGTGCGCTGCCGCTGCCGCCGCCTCCTCGCCCATCCTTCGGGAGCTCCCTCCAGGGCCCGGCTGTCGCTCAGGCTGTTGCTCCCACACGCGCAGCGGCGCCGCCGGCTCCCGCCCCTCCCTCTGTGCCGCCGGGGGACGCGACGGCCCCGCAGCCGCGGCCGCTCCGGGGGCGCATCAAAGGCCCCGCGGGCCGGGGGTGCCGGGCGGGCCGGGGGTCGGGCGCCGGCTCAGGCGGGCTCCCGGCGCCCCATGGGCAGCGCTCCCCGCCCCGCGGCCGCTCGGTCCAGCTCGCGGCGCCGCCGAAGCGCCGAGCGCCCGCTCCGGAGGACGGCGAGGCGGGCGCGGGGGCTGCGTGCCGGGGCGGACGCTTCACAGGTGGCGGCGAGGCGGTGCCCGGCCGCGCTGGGGAGCTGCCGGTCCAACAAGTCCCGCCGGCCCTGGCGCGTCCATCGCCGCCGCGCCGCGCTCTCCGCAGCCGCGGTGGGGCGGGGGCAGGCGGCAGGGCCCCCCCGCGCCGGCCGTGCGCGGGGCCGGTTCGAAGGATGTCATGACGCAGCGGCCAACGCACGGCGCAGTCACGGCCCCGGCCCCCGCAGCCCCGCCGGGCCCCCGCGCCCATCGCCCGCATCCCTCGCCCGGCGCGGAACGGCACCGCGGCGAGCGCGACCCTCCGCAGGCGGCCGCAAGGGCGCCTCGGGGCTGCGGCCGGGGCAGCGGGGCAGCGGGGAGGGAGGGAGCGGGGCGCGCTCGGGGCTCGCAGGAGGCGTTTGAGCTGCAGCAGCAGGTGCCCGGGGATGCGCACGGCGCGGGAGGGGGGAAGCTGGCATGGAAACGCGCTAAGGGAGCGTGAAATAAACATCGGGGACCGCGGCGTGGGTTTTTCCGCTGAAGGCGTTCGTGGCTTGTCTTTAATTGACACGGGCGAATACTGCAAGCGCTCCGCAAGCACGCCGTAAATTGCCGCACATCCCAAGAACATTCCTGAATTTAACCCTTGGGAATAAAAATAACAATTTAAAACGACACCTTTGGGGAGGATAGCGTAAAAGGGGAAGCCAGCAAGAAAATCTGGATAGTCATCTCCTATTTTTTTCGTATTCAGGTTGAAAAGCAGAGTAATTTATATGTTTGTATGTGTATTCATTTATACATAAATCAAAATCTCCATTTGGCACATGGTCTGCTCACTGGGGTGTCTGTACAAAGTATTATGCAGATCCTCTTGACATCTTTCCAAGGGTAAAATACAGCAGCCTTTGTGTGCGTGACATTCCCCCATCTTATCTAGTTGCTATACCAGCAGAGAACCACCATTATGAAATAGTAATCTCTTAACCTTTAGTAGCAGTAGTTTCTGTTTCTGCATCTGCCAGGAGCTTGTTTGTTTTTGTTTTCTAGTTAAGTGAAGGTAATGAGATTTTATGACTTCCCAAAGCTTTTTACGGGGCTCTCTAACCCTCTCACCCCCACTTTTTTTGTTCAATAACACCGTTTGTCTGACTCAGTGAGTTCATCATGACATCTCTTTCAAGTCTGCTTCTCCAGTCTGTTCCTTCAAGAGAAGGCTTCCTTTTTCAAGAAGGGTTTAATAGGGGCCTCTGAATAGAGAAGGCATTAGATAATGATATGGAAGTGTATACAGGTAAGAAAAATGCTACTTTACTTTTTCCCAGAGAAAAACAGTTACATAGCAGTCCTGAAGCAGGCCATTTCCAGGTGGTGGTTGTAGTGGAATTTAGTTGAGAATTTCTAGATGCAGAAAACTAGTCAGATTGAAAAGAAACTGCATGTCACAGCTGCCACATGCAAGCCCAGACTGCCAGCACTGCCACAGCTGCTGCCCTCTCCCATGTCTTTTCATTACCAACCCTCCCCACAACTAGAGAGCCACTTGGGCTGCAAAGTGTTTCCATGACAGGATCACACAACCAGAACCTGGTCCTCATGGTCATTTGCTCTGCATTCCTGTGAGGAACATCCTTTTCCCAGCTGCACACACACCTAGGGATCCTTTTATCCATCAGCAAACACCAGGAGTGGAACAAAGGCAGAAGCATCGTACCACAGGCACTTGAAGTCTGATCTTCAGAAGTGCCAGGTACTTACAGGCACTCTCACAGCTAATAGAAACTACAAGCCCTGTGCACCTTGCAAGATGAGGACAATGAAGAGCAGCTGCCCAGCATATCCCAGGGAAGGTTTTTGCATGATGGTATTTCTTCCATATTCTGGTCTGGCAGATAACAAGAACTGAGTCTCTGAAGCATAGCTGTGACATACATCCTCTCTTGTTTGAGAGGGCCCAGAAGATTTGACAGAGAGGCTGCAGTCTGAAAATACATTTTCTTGCTTTATAGATTCAGAAGGTATGAGTTAAAAAGTATTTATTGGACTCAATACTGCTGCAGCTGAGCAGTGCAGACACTGTTTTCACAAGCACTCCAGAAGCAAACAGGATTGTTAGGCACTTCTGAAATACCATCCCCATAATACTGTACCCACACATACCAAAGATGGTCCTAAAGAAAAACTCTGACTAAAGCAAAGCAAGTGCACAAAATGTAGTCTGTATGTTCAAGTAATTTGATTCCAACATGTTCACACAGAGTGTACATGCAGAGTTGGACAGGGATAGCAGATTTATTGTGATCACTTGTAAAAAGCTGCTTTTAAGTTCTGATGCTCAAAACTGTTCATAAACCAACCAACACATACAGTAGGAGTCCTAGTATATAAATTTCACACTATATATCCAGGGGAAAACCTTTGTTTTATCCCTATAAACAAAACTTATTTACATAAATATGGCTCAGTTCTACAAATATTTACCATGAAACTCACACTGAAAAGTAAATATAGATATCAATTGGTAAGACTTACCTTACCAGTTGAAAGTTTCCTTACTAGGAAATATCTGCAAAAGACAAAGCAAAGTAGGTAACTTTGTATTATGTTCACCTATTCATAGACAGAGGTGAAAGTGATCCTTAAATTAATATCCCTTCCATTAAGTCCCATTTGAGCTTGCTGCTTTATGAATAAAGAAAGGCCAGCTTTCCAGTGCAGGCTCTATAAAGCAGAGTTTGAGAAAGCCTCCTGGGGCTGTATGCTTCATTTACTGAGGCAACAGCTCCATTTCATGTTGCCTTAAGACTAAACAAGATTTTCAAGCTCTGCATCCTGGAGAGATCTATTCCAAACAAACAGAAAACTTCAATGGATTAGTTTTCAGATTAGTTGTCCATTTAATATTTCAACACAAGAGCTCAAAATGTACTTGGTTAACAATACTATTTACAGAACATAACAAATGCTGTGCTGACCTGTGTTTTTCCTGTTCTTACCATGTAGTGTAGTCCAGGATACAGTCATGCCTACTCAATGTAATTCTGGAGGATTTGGTTCCAGAAAGCAGTGTTTTAGCAGCAAGGAAATGAATCCTCTTTATGTTAAACAGTTCCCTCTTGTGGATATTCTGTGTACAGTATCACAGAAGTATTTAAAATATTCATCAGTCCGGGATCTTTGCAATTAAAAACCCCAAATCTGTTAATCAATTCTCCAAACCCCTTAGCATTCTTGTTTTAGCAATTAAATATGTGAGGAAGAACAAGCTATTGCATTTAAATATAATACAACTTGCCCAATTCCACATTATCAATAACAAATTATTTAATAAAATTAAATAAACATAACAAACTAAATAAAGTTGCATAACTGTGCCTAAATGAGTCAAGAGCAAATCGCGGTGGGGTTTTTTTATTTTGCTTGTATGAGAAAACTTTCCACACATTCCATTAAGAGAAACCATGATTAAAAAAAAAACAAAAAAAAAAAAAAAAACCAAAAAAAAAAAACACCAAGGAAAAAAATATACGCTATATAAAGAAAAGAGACAGTAATGGCAAAACAGTCAGGGTTTCCAAGGATCCATGTACTAAGTGCAGAAGACAAAGAAACTCTGTAATGATAAATCTTTCAATTAAAACTAGAGTCCAGGTAAGTGGCACAGCTTCACTGGTGACACAATATTGCACCAGGGATTAATTTGGCATGGCAGTTAGGAAAAAAAAAGCAACATATGAATGGAGTAACAGCATGAGGATTTATGTGTGCTCTAAATGATGGCTACATTATACAACAAATAATTATTTTTCTTAAGAAGAGTAGTGAGGGAATAAATGTGTACTCCTCCCCAGTTTTTCCTAAAGGCATATATGGTCTAACTGAATCTGGGGAAATGATAGAAAGCATTCGCATGTTATTATCTTGAGGGAAATTATATTTTAAAAGGTTAAAAACTTGTTTACCACGATGTTTTTGTTATATGGTTATATAAAATCTTCCTAAATTAAAATAATAATATAAAATAATAATAGAAAGTTCTAGTCAAGAGACTAGGTTTGTGTTTCTGAGGTCAGTGGGGCACTTGGTCTTGACTTCAAATGCTGGAGACCCAGTGTCAACCAGACTTCAGATATAAGCAGAAATGTCTTGTATAATTAATTCTGAGCCTTACTTTAATATGACTCCTTACTAATCCTACTTAGTCCTAAGATCTGAGTGAAAAATAATACATTTGTAGTGATTAGATGGATGCTGGAACAAAATCATATCATGAAATAATTCTGTGATTTTTGTTGCAATGCAAAATGTTTGCTGTCTGAGATGCTGATGTAAAACTCATAAGGCTGGATCTACTGTCCTTGTCTTAAAGACTCAAAAGAGGAAATTTTAGCAGGAGATTATAATAATATGCACATAACTATATATTTGCACATGGCAAATTATTATCTTCAGCATTTGCTTTTTTCATAGAATTTAGACAACCTATTTCAGCATATATTAATTCAAAATTCTGTTTACTTTACTTTCTATCTGCCCAATCCCTGTTCAAAGACCGAAGTACATATTTAGCATGATAATATACTGCACCCTGTAACAGCTTCTTATCAAAGTACTTTGCAAATAGGAATATATTCAACCTCATCACATCTCTCCGTAACAGTATACGTGAACACTATTCTTGGCAGTGAGGTTATGTAACGATTTCCTTGAATTAGTTAAAACTTTTGTATTGAGATCTATTTTGGCACTTAACCCTGGCAAAATCCTCCAGCTGGCAAGACAAAGACATACCTCAACAGAATGCTTTAATGGGTCACCCAGTCATTCAGAGTGATCATCTCCAGAATACTGGAACCCTTGCACTCAATCCAGTAAAACTTTTCCATGGTTTGTGTTTTTTCAGTTGTATCAAATCAGAACAGCTACATCACTCTTCAAACATATCAGAGCAATGCCAGTACTTCTTTCTGTACAATTTTGGTTTTGTGGAATATCTCCAGTTCTTTGTATAAATATTGACACCCGTTGGTCATTCCAGAGAGGCCCAGAAATTTCTAATGGAGCAATATACCAACTGTTATAGCAGTAAGCAAATATGTGTGTGTGTGTGTGTGTGTATCTATATCTATCTCCTGTGTGTGACGTAGCTGTAAAAACATAAAGCAGTCAGTGTCCCCCAGTTTCCAACAGCAGTGTTCATGCTGTGGCCATAGCTACTATCTACAAGCACAGCATTCCAGAACTGCTCAGGTATTGCCATAATGATTGCAAAGACAAATACTAATTTTTTCTAATGGATTTAATTTGGAGAACTAAATATTCATTGTCTCATCTTTTAGTATTTTCCATTCATTTCACTTGGTATCTTGCATACCAATTGTGCAGGCCAGGTAGCTTTATTTGCCTGCTTCTAGGAACCATCTGGCTTTGACTCTAGATCTTTCTAAGGCACAAGTAAAATGCTATGGATGGAAAAAAAAAGGTATCATTGTAAAATATACACCTGCAGATGCCTGTTTGCCTTGGACAATTCTTTTTTAAGTCCATCAGCCAACTTTGCCACGTGGCACTCGCAGTGAGTCATTGCTGTCAGAGTCGGAGCCCCTACAATGGAAGCTCTGCCAGGCATTCCCGAAAGCAGCCACCAGCCTTAATGTACTGTAGGGCTCCAAAATCTGTTGTATACAATTTAAATGGTTTGGGGAGCAAAGAAATAGCAGGACAGTACTGCTGCTCTGCTCCAATTAAGCCAAGAGAAATTTTCATAAAAGTCAGATAAATATAAAAACCAAGAAAAATGTGAAGATGTGTGTGTATGTTCTGAAACCAGTGCCTGAGAAAAGCAGCTCTGAGCACTAGCTAATTTCAAGTCCACAGGGTGTAAATCTGCTTAACACTCAAAAATCAGACTTCAGACATCATACTAAAACCGTAAAGGGGAGACCATATGTTTACAAGCAGCCACTCCATTTTTTTGCAACTCATTATGACACTTACACTTTGCTCTCCCCAGGATATATTCACATTTACGAACGTGGTGTTTATTTTTGACAATAGCCTTAACATAATTCAGGAAGAGCAGTGTTGCAATGACCTGCTTTGCTTTCTTGTCTCTCACACTTGTCTGGAGGTAAATAGCTGAGAACGGGCAATTTGCGACTGAAAATAAATTGGAACAAAATAAATCTTTTATAATCAAACATCAGCCCATACACTAAGGTTTGAAAAGCTGAATCTCATCATTATCAGAAGACACTAAAACACTTTTTCACTTCCCACTACGTAAGCAAATCTCCACCAAAGAGTTTTTCCAATAGAAGGATGAGATAAAACACATTTAACATGCAATCCTGCAAAATGCTGAGCATTTCTGCTTTGATCCAGAAAAGCATTTAAACAGGTGCCGAATGTTATGCACAAGTAATCTCCGAGAATCCTGGAACCGAGTCACATGTTTAAAATTAAGCATGTGTTTTTGGTCCAGGGTGACAAGGCTCGACACCTTGTATGATTAAGTGACTGGTAAGCTGAAGAGGTTGTGTAGGAGTCATGTCCTTAATTGCTTGCTGACTTCATCAGCATGTATATTTTACTGGGGTTGTGTTTGCTAGCATGCAAAAGGTGACCTTTAATTCCCAAATTAATATAGCTTTCACATCTTCTTTGCTGTTTGGAACTATACATTCTTCAATTAACAAAATAATGAGAAAATAATACTCAACTTAGTCAAAACTTTTGAAGGATCAGTGATTAACTGACATTATTTTTTGTACTCCTGATAAAAGATTAATCTCTGAAATAGTATTTTAAAGACATAATATTCTGTTTTCTCATGGATAGTTTCAAATATGTCCCCTCACAAGTCAGTGGTGCTGCTAAGGATCAAATATGTATCATTAGTCACAGATAAGTGTCAAATGTCAGAGCTTTGCTAATGCAGCAGTCTTACATGCAGTACTAAGTCTGCAGCAAGCTATCAAACAAAATACCCTCAGGCTGAATTCAAAATAGTTGAGTTCAAGGCCAAAATGAAAGCTGCCTTAAAAATGAAGTATTTTCCAGCAGCAAAAAGATTTTTTTTTTTTTCCTGTGCTAAATTCAGTGTAATGTTGTGATACCTAATGGCAACTGACATAAAGGAAGTGTGGTTTTGACCTTCAGGTGCAGCTTCTGGGTAATATAATAATGGTAGAATGAAGCTTTATTAAGTGAATAGTTTCATAAGCTGAATTCATGTTCATGTCTTTAATTTAATCTGATCTATGGGTAGATGTTAATTTCTGTTTCCTCTCATAAGCTAATTGTAATTCAGCCTATGGTCAAAACTAAGATAAGTTATTTGGGAAGAGGCATGGGTTGTTTGTGTCTTAGGCAGTGGGTGCAGTTTTGCCTTTGAGTACAAGTCTGTAGCTGCATCAATGAAGGATACATGTGGATATCTAATAATAATTCACATGTGCGTATCTAACAATAGTTAGACACAGGGTAATTTGTAATAAGTGGAGCAATATGTTTGGAGAAAAGCATAATGAAACATTTTCATAAATGTTCACAGGTGGATATTCTGCAGATAATTTTTAATTATTAATTAACATGCAGGTTTAGGCAATGGAATATCGAATTGTATTTAATTATGAGACACATTGATCACAAACCTTCCACCTACTCACCATCTCAGTCAAGCCCCATTCAAAGTCTCTGATTATACCCTTCTGTGTATTACATGACTTTATTTCACACAACAGGTTTTCCCAGCGTCTCTTCTACTAAAAGGAAGTTCACTGCTATACATGTGAGAAGGCATTATTGCTCACCTACCCTCAGTATGTTAGAAAATGATCTATGCAGTCTATTGACAACTGCAATGGTTAGAATATTTCTAATATTTACACAGGTTTATGGTACTTGAACTTGATCTGTTTTTCATAAATTATGCCTATTATTAAATGTATATATAATGTGTATTATATGTATAAATGTGTATGATAAAGTGTTACTTGGAATTATCAACTTTACTAATTATCATCAAGACTTTTTCCTCTGAATCTCCACAATGTCGAATTTCTAGTGGGTTTTTTTTTTTTTGTGTCAGGAAATAGGTAGCCTAGAACTTTTCAAGGTCCAAGAAGAGATGAAGCTTTATAATCATTCTATGTCTCATAGGATTAAGGCAGGTGAAATGCAAAGCCATGTAATGTGTTTATCTCCCACAATTTAAAAAACCCATTGTATTAAGTGCTGGAGAACCCTACAGCCATATTAAGATTACATTACATAGAATTACCAGTATTTCAGTGATATAAGTATAGTTCTGGAGAATCTCTAGCCGTACAGTATTCATGCCATGTTGAAACAAGAAAAAATAAATTAGAATATCAGAAATACTTTTGTCCCATGGACAAAACCAGCCTACTACTAAATTGCTTTCCTAGAAGGAAATGTGCCCTGCTCATATAAAAAAGCATTCATAAAACACTTTATCTTTTGTTTCATGAAAGATTCAGCTTCTCATAGGCAAGTAATTATGAGTAAATTATTAACTAACTGCAACAGAGCCATAGGACAACACAAGTTTGTCAAGGGCAGGTTAACATTAATGTAAATAAATACTCTTTTCATAGACAATATTTAGGCAATATACTTCATTCATTGTGCATCAGGTTAGTGGCCTTTCAGTGGCAGGCACCGGCAACTAATTAAATCCTGATTGATGTGTCAATGCAACACACTTCTGTGTGCATTGCATGAATCACAAAGTAATAGAATTACCCAGGCTTTACTACTATCAGTAAAGAAGTAGATTATGTCAACTTTTCTTCTTCAAAAAAGGTTTCTACTGCCTTTTCCACTGGATGGTACAGTAAGTGCTTTCTAACACAAACTAAACATACAGCCAACCTTCCTCTATGTTCTACCTTCTCTTTTGAGAAAAAAAATCCTGCCTTCCAGACTAATAAATTTAATATTAGGCATTTTTATATATGGTGTTTAATCTCTTCAGTGTTCTCCAGAATAATATCAGGTTCCAGGAAATACTAGAGGTAAAGCTATTTTTTCTTTGGACAATCAAAACAGACTTGCTTTACATTCTTATGCTTGCTCCAGCTTCTTCCAAACTAACTTGTTAACTAATTCGCACCTTGGGCCAATAATTTTGCAGCACAGAAACATCTTATTTTGTCAACCCAGTCTAAGAATAATAAAAATATCCCAGTTCTGTAGCTTTTTAAATTCTCTATGATGAGGAATGAGATCCTTATGAACTCAAGATATGAAGGAAAAAATATCCCTTACTGAGGATAAAGCTGTAAGTGAGGAATCAGTGCTTTCAAATGCTTCTACAGTGGGACAGAAAACAGTCCTACCCCTAACCCTACTGAGTGGGAACACACTAGCCAACATCCTGGTGGGTACAGGGGCTTTGGGATGAAAATGGCCACTGAAGGCAAAAAGATATTCAAGTCTGAGATAGGGTTTTGGAGTAGCTGGTTACAGAGGAAATGCATGGTCATTTCAGCTGCAGTCAGATTTTTTTTTTTTCCAGTTATTTTCCAGTATTTTGAATATTCAGACTGTCATCATATTAAACTTAGATCCATTGGATGTGGGTCAATGCACACCCCATTTCCTGTTATATTTTCCGCATGATGCCTAATATCTCTTGTATAATGGGTACGTGTTCTTGAAAACTAGACAGAGGCGTTCAAATCTCTTCTAAACCAGGCAATGTAACTATTAGTAGAAACTACTACAGATG
Organism: Taeniopygia guttata; assembly: GCF_048771995.1. Taxonomy (NCBI): domain Eukaryota; kingdom Metazoa; phylum Chordata; class Aves; order Passeriformes; family Estrildidae; genus Taeniopygia; species Taeniopygia guttata. The sequence continues at coordinate 14,366,869 of NC_133031.1, read as the reverse complement.
GCTGACTAATTGAACCATGGAAAGCATTATCACACCATTTCTCAATTTAGAACTCATTATTCATTTGAGTTTAATCTCATTTCATTACTGTTATAATTCCATATAAAATTAAATTGGGTTTTAAACTTACCCACCTGAGGTTATTTTGCAATCATCCAAAGTATACCTCACTTCCAGCCAGTCCTACCAGACGACAGAAAATTACTATGTTCTGGGGTTTTTTTTTGCTTGTTTTCTGAGGGTTTGGGATTGTAGCTTAGTTATTAGAGCAGATTCACTAGGCCAAGATGCCCATGCTGTTTTTCCTCTGTGACCTTGAGCAAGTTACTTTTACTCCATGGGTCCTATGTTTACTTCTGTACGAAGGATATTGTGGGGGTTAAATATCTCTACAGCACTTTTAGAGCATTAGGTGAAAGGTCCTTTAAAAGCTCAAAGTATGACTTATTAAAAATATATAAGCACGTATCTTTCCAGGTTATGTCTCAGGTATCCAGCATGGGGATTTGTGCAAAGCTCCGTGTCTTCTCCAATAAAACAGACTAGAGCAGCTACTTATTTAAAGTTCTTTTGCACCAGATTAACTAAATGCCTGAGAGAATGATACTAGGTCACCTTCTTAAAATGGCCTGAATACCAGCAGAAGATTAAGAAATTGTGGGAGTGACTATATTTTGTTACACTGAAAGCATTACAAGCAAAGTGTACATGAGCAAAGTGACATTCACTGACAGATTGAATTGCATTTTGATAAACTAAAAATGGCAGAGAGGCTCAGACCTTTGGAATAATAACTCCTGAAGATTTTCCATTTTGATAATCATTTGATTGACAGAGGGTGCAATGAGAAATGGCTATGACTTTTAGTTTGGAAAACAGCTGCTTTGTGATCCAACTTGGTTTCACCCCAACACCAATGGTGTTATAATCCGCACCTCTCCTAGTTTTCATGAATCCTAGATCATTCTTTTTAAAAGTGCCAAACCCTCAATTTTCCAGCAATAGTTTAACAGCTGTAACCAAACTCTCATCATACCAGATCATACATGACACAGAAGCACAAACTAACTCTCCTATGGCCAGTGAACTTACAATGCCACCCTATAATTAACGATTGCAGAACTTTGTTTAAGATCATATGTATTAAAATATAGTTGGACTTCTGAGGTTCTGAAGGGCTTAATACCATCAATTTATGCAAATTCTCTTTCCTTCTGAAGAATTGTAATGTAAAACATGAGTGTATGGGTTGCTTTAATGGCATTGGCAGTAATATGCCTATGTGTGTGTATTTTTTGAGTTTGTAACTAAAGACATTAATGCAAACATATATTCACTTAATGTGTTGTAGTTTTAATATACTAGAGGATCAATTTCTGGTATTATATTTCACACTGAATGGCAGAGCTTTAATTCTTTTTTGATTTGTCTGTTGTGAAAGAAAATGAGGGGTGAGAGTAAATTTGGTAAATGGCCAGTATCAACATAGAAAGATAAGTACTTTTTCTTCTCCAGGCTAGTAACATCCAGCTGGGAGTGAAACCTACTTTGTCAGTATAGCATGAGCTAAGCCAGTCAGTCATTGGCAGCAAGAAACCAGGTCACAGTGGTCTACAGCAATCCTGCTGCTGGATCGTACTCTCTAATGAAGAATGAACATGGACAAAGGTACAAACTGCATCAGCAGCAGCAGCTGGGTGAAAATGAGGCTTAACTTCTTATAGGAACCAGATGGTGGGCTATTAGAAATCGTCTAAAGCTGCCCTGGAGTGGCAGGAACAGGCTTGAGTTCCTGCAGCAAGCAGGAACTGAAAGTATTAGTGTAAAGACTTCGTCAGATGAACATGTTGAGGCATTCATTCCTAAGGTCTCCTTACTTCTATTATAAATTTCAAGGGCCATGAGCAGAGGAGAAAGACACAAATTCTAGAAACAGATGGAGAGTTACTGAGGCATAGAAGTACAGGTGCTATACGAACAGATGGAGTGAGGGGGGGAAAGGAAAGGAAAAGTGCTAAGTCTGAGATGTGCACAAAATTCAGCAGGTGTATAACAGTTCAGTCTTGTAGGGGGATTTGGAAATTAATAACATCACTTTTTTCTCATATAGCTCACTCCTTCCCACAAGAGGCATTAGTTTCTTCCCTACTCCATGTGCATTAAAACAAATTTACTTGTCCTTGAATACATCTGACTGCCAGGAGTTTTTAAGAAAGTTATCTTGTGACAGGGCTGAATTATATCACTCTTACTAAGAGCTGTTATTGCCTTAATATCATTGCAATTCCTTTTTCCCAACACTAGACCATATTCGTTTACAGATCAATGTTAAAAACAATGCCAAACCTGGAATGCTCTTGCTTTCAATACCAAAGCAGTATCACTTTCGAAAAAAATGGTGCCTGTAGAGGTATGCAATTTGGTAAACTACCTGATAAACTTAGACTGCATTCACCAAATCTCAAATCCAGCATTACCTTCCCATTACACAGCAAAGAACAATCTCACTGTCTGACATTAATTACATTAATGTCACTTTTGTGGTAAAAAGACATATGATGGCTGTTATTTGTCCCAATAATAGTTGTTCAATGACTTAGACAACTCAGAAAACCTAAATTCAAAATTACAGTACATTTCCTCCCTGCCTTTACTGAGTCAGGGAAATGCCACTGTGAATGACAATGTTCTGTAGCAGAACTTGCTCTGTGAAACCTGCAAGGTTGAGCCTAACAAGAGTCCTGGCTGGAGCAGTCTGGGGCTAGGAAGTAGGTTGGCTGCCAGTCCTGTGAGTGACAGATTCAGAAGCCATAGCCTCCATACCCAGGCTTAGCTAGGAGGCAGCCTTCCAGCAGGAGATGAGTGCAGGGTTGAGCCCTTTCACGTCTGAGAACCAGTTCTGTGATTAGCCATTCAACTCTGATTAAAATGCACGTGCTCTCCTGGGGGCTCACATTTGAAATACCCTCTTTGGACAAATTAACATTTGTAAGCAAGGCATGGCTTTTTTTTTTTCATTTATCATTATGCTTTCTTCCATCACCTTTTGAAAAAAGAGGAATTGATATTCCACACATTGCCTACTGGATATCATTGGTCACAAAGCTCTCATCTTCTCTACTTTTGAAGAGACTCTCTGGTTCTTTCCTGCAGTAGCATGTCTATTTGAAAAACAGCACTGCTAGGAAAAACTATTTATCATTTTCTCATTAAACCCAACAGCCAGAAGGGAAAATATCTGTTGGGTCAACTAGTTGTTCTCCCTTTCACACATTTTGCAATGTAAGCTCTGCAGATCATGCAAGCCTCGAATGGTTCCCTCCTCTGTGGGAGGAATGGGTTCCAGTTGGAGGATTACTTCTAGAGCTCCAATAGAAGCCTTGGAGTCAGGGTTCATAATTTCAACTTCCATGTCTTGACTACAGAAACACTTTCATGCAAACTCCAGATACCCCCATGGACACTGACAGTGTCAATGCTCAGTCCTTTCCTGGCGTGTGATCAGAACAAACGTGAACACGAAGGCAGCAGAATAGGCTGGGATCCCAAGGTGCCATTGCCATTGCTGCCATCACACTCATTTTCTTTATGTTTTTTGGGCCTCTCTGTATAAATCTTTGCTTTACCTTTGGTCCTTAGGTTCAGTTTTGTTATCTCAGTTTAGCTAGCTTTAGTTATCATTGCTTTGCATCTGTTTCATTGCTTTGCATCAGTGTTTCATCATAAAATCAGGGTGATACCACAAAGGTCTGCCAGCTGGCTGAGAAACAAAATTGAATGCTTATTAGATTTTGAAGGCAATATGCAATAGGTCACCATTTTAGTACATTTATGCAAGTCATGTAGCCCTACTACACTGAGATGTCTTATAAACTATTAGCTTTGGGAGCACTGCAGGATAAGGCATACATTAAGCAGATTAAAAACAAATAAGAGGTGGCTAAAGACAATAGCAACCATTAGAGGAAGGATCACAAGATCTATTGGACAGAGTCAACACTCTTAATAGGGAATCACTCTTGCACAAAATTGAGCGTTTGAGCCTGCTGCAGTGATATTCAGAGCAGCAGTGAGAAAAAATCTGTCACCAGCCACCTTGCGAACTAGGAAATAATTCATTGCAAGCAGCCACCCTACTACAGGCAGTCTTATCCTGAAGAAACCGTTCAAGAAAGGTATCTGAAAGACATTTGTACACTGAGATAGTAAAATAACAGGTCCTGAAAATACATACAAGTAATGTTGCAAAATCCTTATTTTGTTTAGTTAATATATTTAAAGGAATTTATTTGTTGACTTATCCAATACATTCAAGACCTGATTTCTCAGACAAAATAATTTGACTTTCAATATTCAGAAAAGAATCCTGTAGATAAGGCAGAAGAGACTTTGTCCTCTGATTCCAGCTGTTTGTTTTTATATAATGCAAGAAGCAAAGGGAGGAAACTCACCAAAAAAAAAGTAAGAATCTTTTTGTACTCATGAGCAAATGCACAGAAGAACATGTATCAAGTCTACAGTCACAAGCATGACAGATGCACCCAAGGTCTTGCTGACATTGGCAGCTTTACAGGGGCAATCTGTATAGAAGGACGACGTGTTCCTGAGCAACTCCTAATGAGGCAGGCGTTGAGATCGCTTCCTTTAATATCTCCGGCATGAAGTTTCAAGTTTTTTGCTTATGAATTGAGCACTGCAGAATCATTGGAGGAGGAATTATTATTAACAACACCAATAATAATAATAATAATTATTATTATTATTATTACTACTACTACTTTTACCAGGTTGATGGCAAGTCCTGAAATGGATCCCCAGAATCCTCCTGTATATATGAAGCAGGTTTTTCTTTTCCCTCAAGTGGAGACAAAGGCACTTAATAAAAGGCTCAAAAGAGTCTGTATGATAAGAATTTTACAATTTTCCATGAGAATAAAATTATAGTAGGGAAATCATACAGACTGCGAAAAGTAGTCTAAAAATGAATATAATTAAATAATGCCATGTAAAATACTGAGATGCATCTTCTACTTTAGTAAGGGATGTTCACGAAAAATCTTATTTAATTTCAGGCCTGCCCATTCTTTAAATATGTAATCCCAAGATATAGTAGTTTTGGTTTAGTAGGTAAAAATCAATAATATACTGTATTACATGAGAACTGGACACACTAAACATTCTTCATTTCCTTGGGAACTGGTTAAATGCATAACAGCTGTTATGTCATTAGAAATAATGGAATCCTGTATTAGAGGATGTGAGGGCAAATAGTCTCTGTGATGATCCTATGACTGTGAACTGAAAATCCTGTTAAAACACCCCAAGAGGAAGAGTCATGCAATATGAAAGAAGTGGCTTTTGAATATCACCTACCCTACTTCTTGCAGTGGTAGAATGAACCTAATTCAAGGAAAGCTAGGATAATTTTCCCCTATAAAAGACTTTAAATGCCTTCTGGATCACAACTAACAGATCCTTCATCCCCATGCTCTTACACATGGGTTCTTATGCATGCTTCTTATCTCTTTTTTTGTGAATGAAGCCATTACCCAAGAAAAAGACACTTCTCTCTTCTCTTCCCTTTCTCTCAAAAGCTCCCATTAACCTTAGCAGTCTTCCACCCTATGAACACAAAGCTGAAATCTTCCCAGACTGAACATTGCATTCTTCTAGCTCTAGTTTTAAGAACAAACTGCACTTTTCTGGCCAAGTGAACTCATGCAGAGTGAATTGCTGGCATGAAAGGTGCTGTTTCATACTTAATTGCAGTAATTGCCTTTGAAACACGAAGTTCAGGGTTTTCTTTTTCCATAAAAAGTCTTGATTTGTCCCTTATTGCCTGAGTTTTTACATCCCTGATAAATAAGGATTTGATAAGTATTTCTTCCTAGAATCCTGATTGGAATGATGCATAAAACATACCTACATATAAGGTATATCTAGATATACTGTGTTATCTGTTTGTACTATAATGGGACTTGGATGTCTTATCAAGATCAATCTCATTGGACCAGATACTGAAGTGCTTTGTAACTACCATTCATACAAAAAGCTCTATTTTGCATTTCCTTGTTTTTTTTCTCTACCCATAGGTAGAGAAAAGTCCTATATGGGTTTGTAACTGTAATGGTTTCTGTGATGTTTGTCATTGTAGTATCTGAATCTTTTATAAAGAGCTAAGGTGCAGGCTGCAGTGTTTCTGATCATTTCCATATCAACTGTAAGTTTAAAATGAACCCAATATGGTGGCATTTTCACTTGTGGAAATAAAATTACACTTTAAAAGGTAGTTTTGCTTCATCTATTATTTTAAACAGTGAATTGAATAAGAATAACCATACTTACTGCACAGGCTCAGCCCAAGAGAAGATGTTACATGTCTGAAGCCTCCCTGTAAGGAAAAAACTGAACCCAGAAACAGAATAAAATAGCCTACATACAACTGCAATGCCTGTGTAATTCTGTGCAGGGTCTGGAGATCAGCCACAGAAGAAACAGACGGCCACACTTGCCCGAAAACTTTCTGGCACTCAATTCAAACAAATATGTACTGTAGCACTGCAATGCATCTTCTGTGTTTTGGCATGAAAACTGGATGTGGATAGTTCAGGTCAGTCTTTTCCTTTCCAGGCATCCTCTTTAGACCTGGAAAAGTACAGCCCAATTAGGAAGAAATTGATTATATTTTGAGGATTTTTTTTTTTTTGTAGTCTGGGTTTTTTTTCTTTTTGGGTTGTTTTTTTGGGGGGGGAGGTGTTGTTGGTTGGTTGGTTTGTTTATTTTAATTTTGGTAATTTTATTTTCTAATAACAGGGAATACAATGGTTATCTTTCAGCAGCATAGAGTAAAAACTGGCAATTCTTTTCATAATGTGCAGCAAAATCAGCTCAGTTGTATTAAGGTTATTCTTTCCACAACTCATAAATCAGCCACTCATGTTTTCATTTTCATATGAATTTAAATATCATCATTTCAGTCATTTTTTAGCAGCTATTCCCTTTTCAGTACTATTGCATTTAATTCAAAACTTCACTGGAACAGTTGCTCAGCAAACAATCTTCCATATGTGTGTCCTACCACTTAATAATAATAATAATAATTTTAGTTCAATCCTTCAGCCACATCTCTGAATAAATGGGAGAGCTCCCATTGGGATGACCCGTGTTAGCACTGCAGCGACTTAAATTGTGTAATTCATATGCTCCCTGGCATTAGAAGAGGCATTACCATGTGCTCAGGGCAGTCGTATGGGTAACAAGATCAACGAGGTATTTCAATCTATGTGACATGAATAGGCTTCACCAAAATGAGCGAAATGCCGGAGTTAGGAAAGGCAGAGCATAGATGTCATGTTTACTTTGTGCTTCAGGCTCCTGAGCTCTAATTAGCTGTCAAGCCAATTAGCCTGAGCAGGCAGGCCCGAGTGCTTGCTGTGAGCCCGGCTCAAGTCCGCGAGCCCAGGACAGGCTCAGGAGCGCCGGGCCCTGCCGGTCCGTGTCGGTCCGTGTCGGTCCGTGTCGGTCCATGCCGGTCCGTGTCAGTCCGTGTCGGTCCGTGTCGGTCCGTGTCAGTCCGTGTCAGTCCCTCCCGGTCCCTGCCGGTCCGTGTCGGTCCGTGTCGGTCCATGCCGGTCCGTGTCAGTCCGTGTCGGTCCGTGTCGGTCCGTGTCAGTCCCTCCCGGTCCCTGCCGGTCCGTGTCGGTCCGTGTCGGTCCATGCCGGTCCGTGTCAGTCCGTGTCGGTCCGTGTCAGTCCGTGTCAGTCCCTCCCGGTCCCTGCCGGTCGCGTCTGCAAAATACCGCGCATTGCATTCCCCTTCCCTACCTCCTGCTTGCTGCAAGATTTACCAGCCCCTAAAGGAATGGGGCAGGTTTTGCCCTGCGTTTATGCTTCAGCTGAGAACCAGCACAGGGTTTATGTTTCTTTTAAACCCTCAAAACAAGGATTAAGTGTGACTTCACTGCTGTTGGCCTAGCTGGTTCTGTTAGAGAGGTGTGAAATTCATCTAGACTGATCATAGCAAAAATATTTTAGTCTCCTTTTCCAACTGATACTAAAACTAACTTCTGCAGAAGGAAACTTTTGCAGAAGCAGCTGCAGCTGCAGCTGCAGCAGCAATAGATGGGGTGACAGGAGGAGAGCCCATAAATTTTACAAGTTGTTTTAAGTTCTCCGAGGCTTTGAACTTTTTTAGGGTGATCGTGCTTGTTCCATTTTGAGAGTTGCTCAGATTTTTGGCCTTTATTAGATTTTTGTATTATGCATATTATTATATTGAGATATAACTGTATTTCAGTTATAGTCCCTTTCTTGTAAAGCTAAAATTCAAAAATGAAAATTATTAACTCTGTACTATTAACTCTTTCTAAATAAGACTGTCCTACTTGGTTATTTATCATATCACAGTGGAAGCAGTAGTGTCTTTTGCAGTGTGTGAGCATAAAAATACGGTTTTTTTAGATGATGCTTGTTTAGTCTCTAAAGCTAAGAATCATTTAATTTTTCAGGTAAAATCAGAGCGGTTACATAGATAGCCCTGAGGCTGAATAGTAACCACCTAAATACGACTCAAGGGGAAGTTGCTATGACAATGGCTTCTGAACAGAGTAAAAAATAGAAAAAAAAAAAAACCTCACCACTTGCTTACCAGAAGAAAAGTATGACACGGGAGTTGAGGTCATCCTGAAATTAGACCCCCTGCCCTACAGCTTTCAGTAACGCTCTAACAGAGATTTCATGAATCCAAGTCTCGCTGTGACCCCCAACATCTGTAGAAAAGTAAAAGTATGAGAAATATTCTCTCACTCACAGTTGGAAAATAATGAGACAGCCAGGTAAGCTACACAAAGGAGCAGAACAAATCGAAGCCAAGCAGTTAAGAATACCAATTCTCAGTTCCATCCACACACCCCACTCCTGTGCATTGGCGTACGTAGAAGAGTATATAGAGGAGTTAGTTACACATGTGCTGTCCTACACCCGAATCTGAAGCCTGTCAGCTTTCCCTTCCAGGGCTCCTTTAACATCTCCCCAGCTTGATATGCCTGGCATGCATCATTCTGAACATGTGAGCTGTTAATTACCACAGTGCAAGATTTCCCTTGGAGGAGAATTCCCATGGTGGGATTTGTCTGCAGAGCCTATTCTGTGCTACTTAAGGGACAGCTGTTACAGCAGATGAGAAAATCTGAACACAAATTGAGACAAGCATGCTTTGATATGTGGAACTGCTCTTTTAGAAATGCCAAGAGGTTTGCATTACAGCATGGCTGCAGGGGTGGGGCTCCTATGGTATCTCCGGGTCTGCATTTGGCACACAGTGCACGCTAACTCAGCTGGGGGAAAGTGGCTGCTTGGATGTAAAGCCTACACAGCCCATGTTTTTAGTGAAGGTTAGATGTGCCACCAAAAATACCAGTTTCTGAACATAAACAACATGCTGTGTTTGGGTACCCTCTGAAATGGAGACAGAGACTCCACACATTTAACATTAATGATTAGCATAAGTTTTCCCAGAGTGTCTTCACTTCAGGATACAAAACCTGTGACGCTGTCAGAGACAGCTGCCGTAAACTCCTCTGAAATCAGTTCAAGAGGCCCCCATACAAGATGCCCAAAATAAGAAGGAGCCAAACTGATTGTTCATTCCTGAATTTCTGGACTTTTTTTATTACTGACTTGTGCATTTTCCATTCAAGTAAAGAAGAGTCAACACATTTCTACTAGAAAGAATATCTAGCTGGGGCACTAGGCCGTCAGCATGCTCCCTCCAGGCAAGGTCCTCTCTCTGCTTCAGCCATGCTGAATTATATTTTGTAAAAATAAGCGTAAAGACAGTCTTACCAGCCTACATTTTAAAAGTGCTTTTGCACATTTTAGACAGGCCTTGATCCATTGATTTAATGTCCTTTAAACATTGATTAGTTTAATTGGTTAATAGCAGTGGAAATCCCATCCTGAATTCTTCTTCTGGCTTTCAAATTTTGCGAGCCTAACGCTCCACTTCTTGCTACAAGGTGGGCTTTGCTGCTGACCCAGCACATGCGGCTACACAGTCAAGAGGCAACCATCTTTTTATGAATTATTTCTGGTGTATAACCTTAATCCATGCAGGTTTAGGGATTTCCCCCGCTAATCCTTGTGTGTTAAGCAGTAGGTGGTCGATGGGCTGTTAACACCAGGCATAAGTGGCTGTGACAGGTCTGTTCAAAAGAAAGAATCTCAGATTTCCTTCTCCACTTTTGCATCACTCTGCCTCATGAGCAAGGCTCTGGGTGAGAACAGCAGACTTCCTCACACTGGTGTTTTTAATCTCTGCCACATTTAGGAAGAAAATTTAGCTGTAGCACTGGTGTATGGTACAAGCACATGAGGTAAAGAAAAGGCAGTCCCAGCTGGCCAGAGTCACCCCAAGCTCTCAGGCAAAGATCTTGCCCCTGGCTACTTTATCTCTGATTCTTTTCAGTCTGCCTCCCCCTCCCTAACCAAAGGAGAAACGATATTTCAGTGCCAGACAGGCAATTACGGCTCTCAGCCACATGGCTTTCTCCCAGCTATCGACCATGTTACTTTGAAAACAGGAAAGAATCAGAAAATTTATGTCTTCAGTTTAGGCTCAGTCTTCAGTTTGCAACATAAGCCACACCAACCAGAAAGCGCATCTCAGGTTAATGACAAATGCTCCACTTAGAGCAATTGCTCAATATATGCTCCCGAGGACTTTATCTGACAGCCTATATAAACAATATTAAAGTATTTATCTTAATTGCTGCCTAGCAAGGATGGCTTCCCACTGGAAATATAAAGCATTTCCCTCTTTCTTCAAAGGAATTTGTGAATTGGTCCTCTCTTACCTCCATTTCTTCTGTAATCAATGTTAGCATCCAAAGCAGACAAATGGTATTAGTTTCCTTAATTTTCTTGACTGATAGTCCCGGAAAGATGTTCTCAGTTGGTGATGTAAGGAAAACATTACTGTATCTAGAAGACTCAATATGACCAGATAGCAGATAGAAGGTACTGCTTTTCAAAGGGGCCTGTTCCTCAAAAGAGAAGTCAACAGTTTCACACTTTAACCATCTCAGTAATGCGGTGACGTCTGGCCCATGCGGTTCCCATTACTTGACATACCACAGAATAAAATGTAACAGCAAAGGCTGAAGTATATACTGAGTTGAACAGAGAATCCATGTGCTATAGGAAGTCTGGAGCATTTTGGCTGACTCAGTTAACTCCATTCTATTATAAGGTTTTCAATCAGGGACCAGTTGTTACCAAAGCAAAATGTGCATGGAGTCAGATGGACACTTTCTATTAACTGACCAAAACCCCAAAATTGCAAGCTTGAAGTCTTCTAATATATCATAAATTCTCATACTGATGTCAATAGCTGTAACATTGTCCAGCCATATCAATTTTGTTAAGAAAAATGTGGAAGTATTACTGGTAGAAATGTCTCGATTTCTGCCTTACTTAGTATTCTAAATATTACTGCAGTAGAGAAGAAACCTTCTGAAATGAGGTTTTCAAGCAAGTTTCTCAAGTTACTTACAACAAGTCTGAATATACTTTTTGATATCTGTAGTACTTAAAGCTCTTTTGTGTAACTACTGAAAATATGCAGTACTGATAGCCCTGGTGGGCTACTCTCCACAAAAGCATGAGTCTTCTTCTAAGACACTTCCACCCAAAGTCTTATTTGAGATAGGCAACAAAGATCTTTTTTAGTGTTTCATTTTTTTGTTGGTTTGGTGGTTTTTTTGTTGGTTTGTTGGTTGGCTGGATTTTGGTTTTTTTCTTTCATTAGGAAATAAACTTCAAACGCGACATCATCCCTGAAAGGACCTCAGACTTTAGACTACTGAGTCAGTGATGTAAATCTTCAGAAACAGCAGTTAGATCTGAGTTGAGGCTATGATTGAGAGTGACAATTTCTACATCCCATCACCAAATCCATTCAGGTCAAGGATGTGAGCTTACCTCCTGAACCATCTGCTGCCAGAAAAAAAAGCCTGCTCACTTACAGGCCTCACTCTTTCTCCTGTCCAAAAGGAAAGGGGACAACAGATGATGGGTCTTAACAACCAGCATTGCACTTTTCTGGAAAAGCTACAGAATCTCATTTCCACATAGCAGGTGATGAGACAGTAAAGCTGCCTCTCCAGCTGCAGGAACCGAGTGCCACGGTTGTGCCCAGGCTTGAGTTTTTACTGCATATTTGCAGAGGACAGTTCAGCTCTGTTGCACCGCCTGCTCTTCCAGAAGAAAAGACTGTAATCTTACTACCCTGTGGAGCCAGCTACTTTCTGGCAAAAGTCATTACAGTGTTAGCTGTGATTAGCTATCTCCTCCTCCCTTGAGCCTACATACTCTCCCTAAGGCAAAACAAAAATTTTCTCTCACAGGGTTTCTTGTGTCATAAAAAATAGAGCTGCAAATATCCTCAGTCATTTTGTACATTTGGGTTGTATTCTGTGTGCTGTGTTTGGGCTCTTTGCTCAATGCAATTTCAAACTCAGAGATATCTGTTCCTCAAGTAATGGATCTAATTTAAAACCACAAGTTTCTCCTTTAATCTTTACAAGGACCTATGAGTGCATTCCTCCTCTAGAAAATAAAAGTAAATGTTTCTCTCTTTCCAGAGCATATTTGATTATTCATTTTATGTGTTTGAAAAGAGTTCTGTACATAGTCCAAGATGTAATATGTGATTTCTAGGCCCCTGTCAGATACAGCAGTTAACACCATTAGACATTTTCATTCCACAAGGAGGCTAAAAAGGGGTAGCCCTAATGGACACCCTGTCACATCTTATCCATCTTAAAAAAACATGTCTCCTAGTAAACAAATACAGCAGGATGCCTCACTGTCTTTAGCTTTCCTTTTAGATGAGCAAACCAAAGTCATTCAGATTCTACAGACACTATTCACTGTACCTTAAAAGTGAAATCCCAGCCTCAGAACACCTGCCAAGAGAAGAGAACAAAATAATATGAGGGAAGACTGTGTAAAGGCATTGAAAAGCCTCAAATCCCTGAGAGAGCTATTATTAACTGACAGATTTAGATTTCGTTTCTGCTAGAAAAAATTCAGATGTTAGGGATACTTCATCATTAGCTACAGAGCAGAAAATAAAGTATCATGACTTTTACCATATATCCCATTTGAAACAGGACAGATATTTTAACCAAAAACTGGAAGTACAAACCAATATAGTCAAGAAAGATTATCTGAGAGTTTTCCAATTCATTTCTCAGAAGAAAAGTAAAAATTTTAGCCTTTCCTAATAATAGCAATTTTTCAGGAAGAAACTGGTTGACCAAACAAGTCTCCTGAAATTAAATGGGTTGAACCATGAGAGGAAGCAGACCATAATATGACTACAGGTTCTTCTGCAAATGACTGGAACACTTTTTGAGGGGAATGTTGCAATGGAAATGGCAGAAACTACGACATTAACTTTGGGATTTTTTCCTGTTTCTTTTCACCCTACTTATTTAAATCTTTCCCCTCACAGAAAACAAGCATGAATAAAAAGAAATAAAATAGCTTTAAAACTGCCAAAAATGTTTCAGTTCTAAATAACTGAAAACAGTTTAATGGAAATAAAAAAATCAAGGTTTTAGAAAAATTTTTTCTTGATTTAGAAAAATTTAGAAAAATGTCCCCTCTGTACTTCTACTTATGTGGAATCCAGCAATGTTTTCTATAGTGAAAAGCACTTCCACCATTTGTTTTTTCGTTCCACCTAGTAAGCTATCCAAATGTAGTCAGAGTAGGAAGGCAAAGGTAGGAGAGTAGTTCCTTGGGTACCAGGAGTAGGAAAGCTGTATCCTGCAGTCCCTCCTTCAGCCAGAGCACTAGCACAATCTCCCCTCTCTTTCTAGCCCAGTATATTCTCCTTGATCTGTAGAAATCTCGTTTTCCTACAGATTTTTTTTTCATTTTTGCCAAATGAGGATGAAATCAGGCAACTGTGTAAAAGTGATTTGAGAAAGACAGCAGTTGCAGTAAACAGACAAAGACAGCAGAGCAAGTTGCCTTTCTTTAAGAAAACAGACTATGAAAAGCTAGGTGAACAGAGAATGGCAGCCCGTTTTCATTTCTCAAAGCAGAAGGCTGTGAGACACCAACAACCACTTCCATGTGGAGCTGGAAAATGACAAGGCAGAAAGAAAAGTTTAAAGGGCAATGAAACATTTTCTGAAATACATACAAAGAGTTTTATAAGAGTCCACGTTGTTCTGACATTCCATCTTGCCAGCAGCAGCTTTAAATTGAATACATGCAAAAAAAAAGTCATTTCACTGTTTAACAACTATCCAGTGGTCAGAAGCAAGAAGGACACACATGTAAATGATGGAGCTACAAGGGCCATAGGCTTGTGTTCTCTTCCTGGCCTTGACATTGTCCTGTACAAGATCTTCAGCAAACAGGTCTTCTTTTAGCTCTGTGTCCCCTTAACCTTCTCTACCATTTTGGCTGTGTAGTATCACAATGCTACAGTTACAGACATACTCCTGTTTGCTGTCTCTCATACTCCCTTCTGATTAGACAAGGTTTTTAACAGAGTTACATCTCTGTAAATCTCAAGGTCCTCCCTAAATTTCCATGTTTTAGTGGAAGAAAAAATTAAAAGGCTTAAAGACTGCAAATAGTTATTTTACATGAAAGTAAAAGGGATGAATAATTCAAAAGCAGAATTCAAGCAAGGTCATACTCTGGATGCACTCAGTAACCGCTAGAAATAACAGTAATTAGCAAGAGGCTCTGGAAATGCCTGTAGGGTTTTTCTTCTTCAGTCCTATAAAGCTAACATTCATATTTTATTTCCTATTCTCTGCATTCTACTCCTTTGCTTTTCATATGCATCATTATATAAAAAAGAAATGTAAGTTTTCTTATTTAGTATTTTTCCTCTTCAGTGAAAAAAATAAGACAAAATAGGGAGAAGAAAAGGGATTTTATTTACTTTGGGGCCTTTTGCTTGCAGGCTGCACCTTAAGGAAATAACAGGATTGCCTTGTTCTTTTTCTTCAGGTTTTCATTGTAAGGTGTTCCTCAAGTTTTATCTGCCATGCTTTTTTCCTGTCTAGAAAATTTTCTTCAATTTTCTTCCCTTCCCTTCTCAGAGAGAGGAAAAGATGCTGATTTATTCTGGAGCAGTTATCAAAGAGGAACAAGCTTACACATCAGTGCAGTGAAGCTGAATTTAAAAAGCTATAGTGTACTTTAAAAGGGAGACATGAGCTGAAAGGTAATGAGGGATACTCCATTGGTAATAAGAAACTCACTCTTGGGACCTCATGCATATAACAAAAGACGTGTAAAAGGATAGAATGCCCTAAAACAGGTGGATATATAGGACAGGACTAAAGCAGGAAGTGTCTCTGATGTATCACTATAATCAAATCTGACTTAAGGAAATAAAGTGCTTAAATGCCTGCACAAATGTTGCCAGCATGGTGGAATAAAGAAAGGAGGGAGCCTACAAATAGAGCCTATGGAAGGATTGAGTAGAACAGCCAGGTCACAGGAAGTGATGGCAGGATGCCAAGCTGGGGTAAGACCCTTCCCTCCTAAGCTTTATACCAGTCATGTCACCAGCTATCAATGAAGAAAAAGAGAAAGGGGCGGTTTCTAAAATTAAGGCCACTTCTGCGGCTATGATCCTCTATAATGTAACACTTTTTCTCACTCTTTCGGCTTTATTTGCTAAATAAATGAATAAGTGGATTGTGAAACATGACAGAAGAATATTAAAGGCTATTAGCATGTAAAATGAGCTGTCTGCTGGTGCAGTTCTAACCCCATGCAGAACAAACCTATGTAATTCATAGGAGACTGATGGATAATTAGTGCTCAGTACTGCTGGAAGTCGCTGACGTGTGAAAAATCAGACAAACTTTCAATAAGCTTTCTTCTGTCACTTCCTTCCTAGTCACAACAGAATGTTCCAGTCATCCACGTATAACTGACCATGTAGCAAGGCTGAAAGCCAGTTCTAAGGCAGACACAAGTAAGGCAGCAGCCCAGAGAGCTCCCTGCACTGCTGGCTATCAGCCTCACTCTGGCCTGAGCTCCGCTCTGCGCTCTCTGCTGGGAAAAGCTCTGGAGACCTGCCCACAGTTTGTGCTGCATCAGCTTATCTGGATCAAACACAGAGAAGATGAAATTCTCTCTTTGTCTTTGAGGGCTCTTTGCTGCCCAGCATAATTCTAGTAAAGCTTTCCCTTTCACACACCCACTGCAGCTGAGGGTAGTTTGGAGATGAAGCCAAGACTCACATACAGTGAAATAGGAGAAGAAACATAATGGTAGAGCTCTGAGCTTACCCTTTCACAGAGTGGAAACCATGACTGGACTCAAGGATATCCCGACTCAAAAGCTCCACCTTGAGAGTTGGAGTTCCTGGTTACCAGGTTCCTCTTCTTTTCCCTTCATACTGAGGCCAAGGTAGGCAGGAAGGCAGCAGTGCCTTGCAAAATCTGGATAACACTTCTGTGCAACAACTAGTTTAGTGCTTCATAAACTTCTATGCAGATGAAAAAGAAAATACAAAATTTATTAATGAACAAAATGCCTTTTTCTTTTTTTTTTTTTTCTTTAGAAGTATCTTTTTTGTAGCCTCTTTAGACTAGGGAATCACTCTTTGCCAAAGGAGACACACACTTCAACTCTGATTCTTTACTGTAAGAATAATACTTATTTGGACTAAACCAAAAATTTCCATTTTCTATACTGTGGCAAAATCTGCATGACAAATGTCCCTGCTGCTAGATTCTGTAGCTATGTCAGCTAAGGAGACCACATTACAGCTCTTCACACACTGCCATCTCCTAACCAGGCTTTCAACCATGCCCTTGGTGCATACATAGAGCTCTCGGGTCTCTGCAGAGCCGATAAGACATGCTGTTCCAAAATTCTCCCTTTGCCCTGAAGTCCAAAAACATAACCTAGTACTCCTTGGAGCCTTTGGAATCCATACTCACTGTATAGACAGTGCTGGTTTACATTTTTCTGGGTAGTATTTTGCTTTCTACTTCAATCTTCAAGAATTCACAAATTGCTTACAAGGAACACAAGCTGACAAATTCAAACAGGTACAGATTTACATGAACCAAAAGCACATTAAAATATTCTAATTGAGCAAGAAGGAGACCATGGCAAATTACAAAGGTTGTAGAAAGGCAGTTTACTCAGTGAAGTCAGCTAAAGAGCCAGCAATACAGCTGGTGTCACGCTGACCTCCCTGGCTTCCATTTCATATTCTTCCTGTTGATGTACGTGTGTGTATATTCACATATATACACATGCACACATTAGCAAAGCAGCTGAGGTTTTCCAGATTCAGTTAGACAGTGTTTATTTATCATTCTGATCTCTTGTGCTGTGTAAATATTTGCTGTTGGAATATCTGGAAGAAAAATCTCCATCAGGACAGTAATCGCTCACTGTTACACCTTGCATGGTAGATCTAAGGAATCCCTCTCATCTTACATGAACTTTTTACTTACCTGAGCTTGCAGAAATGAGAAGAAATAAGAGCACAGAGGAGGAAAGAGCAAGATTCCAAAAGCATTAGCAGCCCATTGAGAGATCCTAATTGCCCTAAGGGCTGCTTGTTCCCTCCCCTTGGCATTGGTATTCAAATGGCTGCATGGATCAGGCTTTGCATTCTGTAATTTGTAACACGGTATATTTAATAGCCACCCAGCACTGTACTGCTGTCACACTGTAAGATTTATGGTGTCTGCCACCATCTACAAGTTGATTATCCTTTTTTATTTGGATGCACTGGGCTTTTTTTCATTAGGGATGATATATTTTAATACTTATGATAGTAGTAGGGAGCTATATATTTCTTTATTTCTTCTTGGAATATGGCTGCTTTGGGAGTTATTTCTTTGACTGAAGTTGCAAGATTCAGTATGATTCATGTTCTCAACACTTTGTTGAGGATATAAAAACTGTGAATCTTACCCTCTACATGACAGAAATAAAGATTTGCTGAGCCATAGAACCATCAGAGAAAATCCAAAGTTGTATCATTCCCCAATCTATCATATCGCTTTAACCCCTTTACTTTGGCTGAAAGTTATTCTTTAACTTTTAACTTGTAAGTCTAGTATACAATCACTGGGGACCGCCTTAAGGGAGGGGTTAGCTAAAAGCATCCAATGCTCTTGTACTCAAGCCAGTCATCTTGTTCTGCAATCCCTGCAGCTCATTTTCAAGCATTAAGCTTGTACTGCAGGTTAATGCACACAGTCACCCAGCTAAGTTCTAGCCATGTAGCTCCTGCAGACAGATTCAGCTGGAAAACTTGCCCAGGAACTAAAAAAATATTCAGGCAGTGAGCCCACACCGTGCTCCAGTCTGCCACAACTCTTTGATAGCTGTATTTCATTTGTGGAGTTTAAAGCTGGCTGCTTCTTCTGTGTGTGAGATGCAGTGCTGGCAGTGCTGGGAATGTTCTCAGGAGACAGGAGGGCAGGACAAGAAGGTGGGCAGCGAGTGACCCACACCAGCACTCCCAGGTTCAGGTAACCATGCAGGAGAGATCCACTTCAGGAAGAGTCACACAGCATCTATTCCTTGCCTATGGCACAGGTCACAGGACAGCACCACAGTAAGAATATCTTCATCATTATGTGCCTCAGGAAGGAAATAGGAGGGGTCAAGAGAAATCACACCTAGAGCTTAATAAATAAAACTTGTAAATGACCCTAGTTAGTGATTGTGCAGAGATGGAGGTGAAAGCCTACCCCAAAGCTTCACAGCCTGATCTGGGCTCTCCCCACCACGACTGAAGAAAATTGCTCAAGATAAAGAGTGGATTCTTACCTACAAATGAGAATACAGGTTACTGTGAAAGAAATTCGAGTTTGATGTCTGGCTTCGTAGTTCCTGTGGCTCTAAGTGTTTGACAATTTTCTGGGAAATTGCATCCACAGCTCCCTGCCAAGATGATCTGGAATGGAGCTAAACCTTGATGAGACCCAGGACCCCCATTTATTTCAGTTTTGACTGCAGTTATATTTAGCATAGATACACTATCTTAAAAATAATAATTTAAAAAAAATCTCTAAACTACTTGCCAAAGAAAGTTTGTGCCCATATATGTGATTCTGTGTCATAACAACTCAGGCTCTGCTCCGTGTCTTAATGACGCTCATGTGATATCAGTTATAAATGGGAACTGTGAGAGCAAGTGACACAGTGTATCTGAGAAGGAGTTATAAAAAAATATGTTAATTCTTGGAAGATTCTTGGAAGGAAATTTGAATATGTTGATGGAACTCCAGAGAAAGTAACATATTCCTCCACAAAGATCTCTCTGTTGCCAAGAATCTCTTTTTATCTACCTTAAAGCATTACTTTATATAAATGCAGAACTGGTGTGCGTTTTTACAAAAGAAAGAAAATTCTGTCTTAGCTGTGTTCACATGCTCTTAGGGATGCAGAATCTTTAATCAGACATTATGTTTTACAGCTTTTCAGATGTCTCTTTATCTTCCAAATTCTGATGACTGAAACATGTTTAGAACAAGAACAGCTATATCTGTAAAAACTTGTGCCTTTTTGAAAAGTCATGGCTAATGATAGTTTTTTTAAAATGAGCTTCTCAGTACTCTGTATCCTCTAGAGGGCTGGTGGGAGGAAGGGATTGCATGTATTCATGGCTGTTCTCTCTAGTTCCTCATTCTACTTCTGAAAGCTCTTTTATGGCTTTCTGAAACTAGTTGTTGTGAAAAATAAACAATAAATGGAGAAGCAAAGCCCTTTGTGCATTTATCAGTTGCACCTTTAACCCATTTGCAAAAATAGAATGCTTTGGAATCTGCTTATTTAGATAGCTCCTGTGTTCCCTACCTTTCTTGAAAATAGAGTAATAGCCAAAATATTTCAGTTCAAACAACTTTGCTTAGGACATGCTAACTAGTCAGTCACACACAATTTTTTTTTCAAGAATGCTGAGTTTATGCATGTTGGTTTGAGTTTGTATGAAAATGCTTTACCTTTTATTATTAATTATAATTTCTTTTTAAAGATTTTTCTCTACTGTTTCACGCTACCTGCAGTGTTCTTCAGCTTCTTTCCTCCCCCGTGAGCTGTGGCCCCTCACTATGTGTCTATGCAATGTCCAAGATTGCCTCTCAGGAGGAAGATTGTGCTGTGCAACTACAGATTTAATTTATCCAAAACCAGCTGTACAATAACCACACTACTCCATCTCAAGATGGAAACAGAACTGTTTTCATTCACAATATTATATGGATTATTTCCCATGGTTTTCATTAACACCCACAATGTAAATGGATGATTATTCATATAACAGTTGAGATATAGTGTTAAATTATTCAGTATGGAAGCTGTGATATGTATTCATGTGATGTGATTTTGGTTCTTTTGTAAACAAGTATGAACAACTAAAGTCCAATGACAATGTTAATGAACTGAAGCACAGGTCTAATTGATTCCATTGGTAAAATTAAGGTAGTAGCTTTTATCTCTCTTTTCTACAGCTTCCAAATTTGGATAATCAGTCCAGGGTCAGTACTGTTGCCCCTAGACACCTTGCATTATGCAGCACGCAGAAAGTGAAATATGAAATCATTTTAAAAATCCAGAAATTGATAAAAAACTCCAACAACAATCTTGCTAATTTCTTTAGTTGCTTTAGCAGCTAACATATTTCTGCCAGAAATTAAGCCTCCCCCGTTTTTTCCCTATGAAGATACTGATAACTGATGTCAGAGCAACACAGAGAACATGCATTTCTAGTACCTAAAATATTTGACCAGAAATACTTCCCAGTCCTTTTTAATTCAAGAAACATCAGGACAAAATTTTTTTTCCCCCTTTATGCTACTCAAATGAGGATGAAGAATAACACACTGCAAATATAGAATGTGGAATAGCCCCACTGTGTCAATTAAACGGACAGTGTAAGGAAAAATGTTAGTGAATTCACTATTCATTTTACAACATTTCAGCTTGAATGGTATATCTGAGAAAGCTTCTTATATCTACAAGGGTTTTTCCAAAAGAGAACATTTATAATAGTTGTCTTGGCAACATGAGCTCTGTAGAACTATAAATCAGAGCTTACAAAGGGTTGTTTTCAAACTCTGAAATAAAATAGAAGAAAAATAAGAAAGCTAGGTGAGCAGAATTTTATGATCTTAAATGCATGAAATGACCAGATCCATTACATGTTAAACTATTCCACCTTGCTTTGTGCTGATGAAGCCTCAACTGAGGTAAAATCTTAAACAGGAGCCAGGAGCAATGCACAGAGAAAGCTGTAACAAGCTGCAGTGAGCACACATTAAACAGCTTACAGGAGAATAAGCTTAGAGGAAGAGGACCCTTAGCAAAGTCAGAAGGAATTCAGAGTACAATGTAGGAGACAAGGAACTCATGGTTGTGATTTTTCAAAGCCTAAATGTTGTTAGAAAAAGAACAGTTATAAAACAGTTATAATAGTTATAAAAAGAGCAGTTCCACATGGCCATCAGGATCCCAGCCTTGAGAAGCAATGCAGGGAAACATTAAAAAATTCAGCTGAAATGGGGTGAAATTTTATGTTGTTAATTAATGTCTTTAGACATATTAAGAAGTTACCTAGAAAACCTCTTAATAATTAATAATTTCTAAGTAGACACTAAACAAGATATTTTGATTATTTTTTCTTGTGCAGTCATAAATTGCTTCCAAGGTTTGCAGAGTTGCAAAACATTCCATCCCATCACATATTTTTACCAGCAATCCCTCCCTCTCCTACACCAGGTGAGCCTGGCACAAAGCAGGGTGTTTACAGTGCTGCCATCTGAGTAACAGAAAAACAGGACACAGCTCCACCTGAGCAGGCACACAGCCTGTCCTTGAGAAGTTGCTGCTGCTATCATTGCCTTCATATTTACCTTTATTGAGAATCGTGAACTTCAAACTGGGAATCAAAGTCTTGGAACCTTTCTTCTCCTGGTATTTTAGCTACAAGGCTCATCTAGCAGCCATTTGAAAGGGAGAGCAGAGGTATGTGTGACCCTGAGGGAGCTGAGCCTTTAAGAGCTGCCCCAACTCCCTGCTCCCGCAGTAGTTTTTGTCCAATACCACAAAGAAAATATATTATGAAATTTCAAAGAGGTAGCTGAAATATTTCTGTCTACACAGCATGCAAACCTGACTTCAACAGAAGGTACTGAAACAGATGAGTGACAAATTCACCAACCAGTGACTTCAGCCTGGATACACGTCAAGAAAATTTTGACTGTGTTTTCCCAAGACCCCTGCCATGTCTTCCAAAGATCTTACTTCTTGTTCAACTTTCTGGACAGCAGCAGTAGTATACTTCTAGCTTGGCACCAGCCTAACAAGGACAAATACAGTTCCTTCTTCAGTCAGCAATCACTAGTAAAATGATAAAGGAAACAATCAACTAAAGCCCATATAACACCAAAAAGAAATCAAACAAATATGACAGGAAAAATTCCACTGATGTGATCCTACTGGTGCTGTTCCATTTGAAAATCAACTGTGATCTAATAGGAATAAAAAGGGGTAGTCAATGGCTAAAGTTACTCTAACTCAGTGAGAATTTCAAAAATTTCAGTAGCACTTTTTGTCAGAACTTTTGTCCTTCCTTGATCTCATAAACTCATCTCATTAGAGCTAATGTCCTCAAAACATTGTCAAGGACCTTGATAGATGAAACTTAACAGAGGAGCAGCATGTCTGGATAGAAATCACTCACTGTCTCAGTAGGACATTTCTATTCTGTCTCAAAGAAATGTTCAAAACCTTCTGATCTTCAGAAGGTCTAAATTTATTTCTGTAGAGATAAAAAAAGTAACAAAAAACCTCTGTGTCTCCCTGCACTTTCCTTTATTATCTTTCTCCTTTACCACCTGTTAACCTAAAATGTAATAAATCATCTCTGTGCAGTAGGGCAGACATGCAATGTACACCTGTGATCCTGAAACTTGCTCTTGTCTTCATCTCAGATGTGGGGAGGGACGGTAACTGCAGCTACAGGAAATGTTTTGAGTTTTTGCTGGTGCTGCACATCACACAGTCCTGATGTGCAAAGAGAAAACTGCTCCTGAGCACGACCCACGCGGCACATCAGTCACAGTGTAAAGAGCCAAAGGACATAAGGGCACCTACTGAAGTTCTTTAAGGAAGGAAAGTATTGCTTGAAAGTATTATTTAGAAAGCTGGTACACTTTCAGATCATCCACCAACGCAGGTCAGACTGTTGTCTACTCACTGCTTGAGAGTTTGTCTTGGCTAAACTTGTTAAATTTAATCTTTCTTGAGGAAGCTGCTATCCTTCATTCTTCCGTGTTGCCCATTACTGAAGTATCTATGAAACTTAAAATTTGAGATATACTTGTCTTCAATGTATCACAGTGTAACAAAGATAAAGTACAATTTCCCCCATTTTATTGATGGGTAACAGAGCTGAGATATTTAAGATTGAACCTAGGATTCCAGGAAAACTGTCAGAATGAAGAAAAGAGCTCCACTTTCCCAAATTTTCATCTGACATATGAAACCTCACTCTATTTGATGTTTTTTCTCTCTTTTCTCATTTTTTACCATGCCAGTTAACAGTCTGTGAGCGATTCTTGATAGAAACAGTAAAAGTGCAGGGGAAATAAAACCTAAGATACATTTAGAGCTTCTTGATGCCCAAGAATGTAGCTCCTTATTTGTACGGGGATGGTTTTCAGTGACAACAAAATTTGGTTATGTTAAAACAAATCAGACTGTGTTTGAAACAGGTGTTTTTACCAGCTTGAGTACTGTAGCTACTGTGATGGCTGGATCATTCAAATATTCTCAAAAAAACTGCAAAATTTGGTTTTCTTTCTCATTTCCAAGGTGGAAGAAAGTATGCTTACATGATGGAAGAAAGAAGGAAAATGTTTAAGTAGGGGAAGACAACTGCCAAATTTTCACAATTGCCTGCAAAAATGTGTTTTCAAGAGACTCTAGTCTAAAAACTGCTCTTTCACTTGCCATCTTGTCCTCAGGGACAGGTTTTGCTCATGTCAAGGTTGAGTGATCTCAATATCTGAAATGGCAGCATGATGACAAGCATGGAAGAGAATGAGAAATAGAAGCACTCGCTCTCTATTTCAATCTCTTTTCATTTGATGCTTGCTGCTGATGCCACTGCAGGTGAAATCATTATATTTCTGGTGCAGAACCTCTAGCTGGAGACTTAAAGCTGGAAGTTTTAAGGAAAAAAATAAGTGATGTTGTTCACTATATTTTGTGATTGTCAAGACATACTTCTGCCTCACTAATGGAATCCAGTGCAAGCTTGTTGGAGGAATTATCAGGCATGGGAGGATATGGTAACTATCAAAAGAATTTTAACTTTCTTTACTCCAAATTTTAGTTGTTAAAAAGGTGAGAACGTGTATGCATTCTGGAGCATAAAAAGAGCTGCAGGCATGGGAGACCAAATCCTAGAGTGGCATTAAGGTTGTGAGCTAAGCATCAGCCAGCAGGAAAATATCTAGCAAGAGGTAGAAGAAGAAAATAGCTACTGTAACAAGAAGGAAACACTCTCTTTGACAGGCTGGGGTCTCTCTCCAATGATTATCCCTCAGAAATCTTAATTATCATCTTAATACTTTTTTTTAAATTTCTCTCAAAACCCATTCAAACATCACACTATAATAGGGGACGTAACAACTTGGATGTCACAGTGAAAAATGTCATTGGAAGGGCTGTTTTCATAATGCTTCTTATTGTCAGAAGCAGAATAAAGAATAAATCAGTTACTGTTTTGGGTTAGTGGAAGAAAAATAGTTTTGTGATTAAAATACTCTTTTCAAAGTTTTTTATGCTTTTACAAAGTTTTGTGATTAAAGTAGTGTTTTCTAAATGTTTTGTGCTTTTACCAAGTGGTGTGACAGTTATAATCCTGGAATGAAAACGTGAAAGTAAGATGCTACACTCTGGCTGGGAAAATAGGCAATTAAATGATTTCTCCCTTATTTCTTTTTCTGATTTTTCTCTATAAAACTCTTCCCCCTTAAATCTCAGGAATCCTGTAAACCTCACGTAGAGCATTTCCAATTGTAGCTGTATTAAGTGACTTTTTTAATCCTTTACATCTGCTGATTGACCTTCTGTCCAAGTGATTGCTTTAAAAATATGGGCTATTTTCATCTAGAATTCAACATATTGTGGTGCAAATTTCAGATTTTATTTAATCTGTTAACCCATTAAATGCTACACAACATTAAGTGCTCTGAAAAATATCCTATTCCTATTGTATGTATGAAAATAGATTGTCAGAACCAGGGAACGGCCTTAGAATAAACAACTGCTTTTCACAGTTCTTCATCTGCAGGTTAGGAATGATAGCATTCATTTTATGTCATAGTGACAGCAGTAATGAAAATTAATATTACACATAGTTCAGATATTTTAAAGATGAGAAAAGATCATGAGGGTAGGGAACATGTTGCTATTTTGCCATCAGTAAAGATGCAGTAAATCTTATAAGGAAAAGACATATCCTAAATAATTTTTCATTATTGCTTGTCTGTTGGGAAAGGTCACCATGAAATAAGCAATTTCTATGATAAACTGATTTTGGACAGGTCTGTTGGCTGATCTGCCTCAAGCAAACAATAAGAGCCTGGAATGCATGCTTCTCTTTGTTATGGAAACCCACATCATCAGGAAACTTCTAGGCATAGGGAAGTCAGACTGAAATTTTATTCAAAAGGGCCAAAGGAGGAGTGAACTGCTGTGGAGAATACACAGAATGATTAAAGCAAGAACACACCATGATAAATTTAACATGAAACCTTGTTTCCCTGTCTGTCAAATATTTTGTTAGTATAGGCTGTGCTGTTACAGGTCTGCTACACATTTCTGTGAGAGGGGTTTTCTGTTTGAGCCACATCAAACTAAGCTTTCCAAACCTATTAAAGTTTTTATTTCTTTGTGCGGTTAATTAACAAGGGATGGGAGGAATCTAACTTTTTACCCTAAGTAATTTTGGCTGCAAAGACAGTAATGAAAACAGCCATAGAAATTATATTTAGTGGTAGAATACCCCTCTCCTCCTTCCTCCTTCCTCCCCCCAAACCCAATCAGAATTAGTCTTGCTCTATGAAGTTTATGGAGTTAGTGCTCATATGGACAGCAGTTCTGGCAGAGAGCTTCATACTTACTATGAAAAGTTTATAAACCTTAACTACCATTGTTCTGGATCCTTCAGTAGTAGGATCTAATGCCACAACAAAATGTCCTCTCTTGATTTCGAAAGAATGTAGGATCACACCTTCTGGGAACAATGTTTTTCTGCTAATTATACTATGTATTACATAGCATGAAATTAATTAGAGGGCTTGTTAATGGTCCCTAAAACAATGGCATCTGCTAATGTGAACTCAAAATGCAAACCAGCATTTTAAAATCCTAACAGAATTCAAAAATTTTAATAGATTTGTAATATACTGTAAACTATGGATCATTTATTCCTTATGTTTCTAATAGATACTCTATGCAGAGGCATTTTAAATACAATGAAGATATAACTACAGCTGGAAGCATTACTTACCTGATACTCTATCTTGATAAAAAACTCATACATTACTATGCATAAAAATCTCTTGTTAAAATACTTACTGAGCAAAAATGTACACAGAGAAAAACACCCATTAAATTTTCTCATTATAGCTAATGGCAAAACCTCATTGATTACAACAGGAGCTCTTTTCAGAGAGCATTTCTGCTTACTTTCGCTGCAGGCCAAATTATAGCTCTGTAATCTCTGGAACCCTCAGTATTTTCCATTGCCACGTCAACAGCTGCTAGCAAGTGCTCAGCCTTTACTCAAGTGCCTGAGTCTCTCTGATGTCCCCAGCCAGCTTGCTCCACGGGGTCACAGCTGAAATGCACACATTCTGCTGCTTGAATTGTCATTTCCCTCCCATCTAATAACTAATCTCAGCAAGCATTTATACCAATCAAATGAAAGATGTGCAGAACATGATTATTTGAGTGTAAATCTCTGCATACACTCATTTTTCGAATAGTAAATCAATTTAGTAAAGGTCAGCGACAAGCTTATTTTAGCTAAATCAAGATTAATTACTGAAATGCTATGTAATAATATAGTCACCAGCTGGACCTCGACAATGTTTTAAAACATGTTTTCTGTTAATTTGATTTAAATATGTTTTGATTTGGTATCATGTATGGAAGGGAAGCAGATGACTCTTTACTACATGTATATAAAAAATGGATGTTGTTTGCCATTTGTCATATGGTTTAAGTAAAGATGCTTAAATTTTAGCTTATTATTTTTGCTTTCTAAGACTATGAAGAATGGGATTTTGAGTTTGCTTACACAAAGACAGTGAATTTCAAAACGTCCTACTGTCAGCATCAGTTGCTTTCCAAAAGTGCAATTTCCCCCCTTTTCATGGTCACTCACTCTGGAGAAACACCCGTAAATATTACAGTTTATGTAACCAAATGCAGCTATACAAAAAATAGCATGTATTTTTAAAGTTTGTAGTAGATACTGGAGCAAAAAATGTTAAGATATTTTTAAAAATCTATTCCCACAAGAGGTTCCTGAAATTCAAAGCCTCTAAAAAAACATGCAATGGAGATTTACACAAGCTCACAGGGAAACTGCAATTTGAGATCTCATCCAAACTCCCATCTGATGGTTGTAGATGTAAACACACACCCTGTTTCAGACTGGGTCTGCACCCAGGAAGATGCAAGGAGCTATCTACATGTATGGGAACTTGTGAAGGAAAATATGCCTATAATGTGAATTATTTTCCTGGCTCTGACAAACTCTTGGTCATTAATTATTTCTCACTTAGTTAGCCCTGTCAGAGAAAGGCACTGATTATGGCAAACTCCTCCTGTCTTCATGCTAGTTATATTCTCCAGTTGTGTGCTAAAGTTCCTGTACACTTCTCATTTGTTATCCTGAATGAAATATTTTACCTTTTTTTTTTTTTTCCTGGAAATTCAGCTTCTTGTATTTCTCTAAAGATGACAGTAAGTTTGTTATTACAATGAAGTGATAAAATGTACAGTTCTTCAGCCCAGGCCATTTGCAGCTATGGAGCATCATTTATAATGATGCCAACTGGAGATGCCAAAGGTACCATTAACCAAAAATAGGGAAAACTCAAGAAAACTGCAGAACAACCAGCAAGATACATTTGCTGTTATTATTTTTTCAGTCTCTTTTAGTAAGATATGTTTTTAATGAGCTGAGCCAAAATAAATGCTATGGCCAAACTTCAGCTACATTGGAAAGAATCTATTATCAAAAAGACAGTCACAGCATTACCCCTATGGCCCGTAATGACAATGCAAAAAAATATTTCTTTTTTTTTATGTTGTAACCAGATAAAGAATTGAAGCCATTATCAAACTGACAAGGCTGCTGACAAAGTATGCAGACAATTATTTTTGTACATTGATGGCTATATTTCTCACACAGGGTATTTGAGCATGATGGCTGCTCTTTTCTTTGCTGCCCATGTTGGACTTTTTTTAAATGGACATTATTAACTACACTGAGCAGCATATAAGCTTGTTGGATTCACTTTGCAAAGGCCTGGGCTCACCATTACAGGATATATTCTATACAAATTCATACTTATCTGCCTTGCTTTCTTCCATTAGATGTTTCTGCAGGGCCTAGAAAACTGTTCTCAGTTACCTGCTGCCTCATTAAAACAAGAGCAAGAAGCCTTGGAGATCCATGATACTCCACCTGTGGAGATTCCTGGGTCTTTAGGGATGGCAGTGATGTGACACCAACACGTAGGTGTACAGAACACACATGCAGAGCTCAGTGGTTAGCTATTAATCTCATCAGCTACACACAAGTTCCTTTTCTTTTTGTAAATTGCTTTGCATTTGCCATCTTACAACTCCCTGTAGTTGGATTTTGAGCTGATCACCTAGCTTTGAGCTTTGGTCAAGTCACTTTTTCTCTCTTTTACAGACAACATAGGAACAGACTGCTAACAACCTCCTTCTGATGGGTGTTGATGGAAAACTAAGCACTTAGCTGTCCCCTTTTTTTTTTTTTTTGTTATTTCATTCTTAATTCAGAACATTCCTCTCATGCCAGGGTTACTAAGCTGCCCCTACAGACCTCGTGAAGAATCTCCTTTGCTGCTTTCCTAACACCCTAATAATTTTGCATTCATACCGCATAGAGCCTTTGTGTTAATAAAGACAGAGGTGTGAGGTTGTGCCATCCCTTTTACAAAGGTTCTCTCACTTCTTCTCCAGTATATTACAGCTGGACACAATTAGTAGACACAATTAGTGTCTACTAATTTTTTCTTTATTACAGTTCTACTAATTTGCTTAGCATGCAAATCAGACTTGCAGTCAACCTGCAGCCTGCAGCCAAGGTGGAGACATCTCAGGCTCTGCCCCTGGTAACATTTTGAGGAACAGGTAACACAACATGTTGCTGCATGAACCATTTCTATTTAACATTTTTTGAACATGAAGGTAAATAATCTTAAATCCTGGCACTCTTTACTAACAGAGTAGAAGATTTCTGTAAATAACACCTCTTTTATGGTATCTTCAATATTTCTCCAATTAATGCCTGGTTTAAAACAAAGCACAGCTGAAAGAATTTCTTTGATCACCTTTTCCCTGAACAGTGATGCAGCCAATATATTTAGCTTTTCAGCAATGCCTTTTATCTTCCCTGACTGCTCCTTTTATACCCTGGATCAACAGTCTGCTCCAAACAACTCTCTCAAAACCTTCCCAAGTTCTGATGAGATAAAATGAGATTTTTATATAAGTTTTCATATCTCTAATGGAATACTCCAGTTTTAGCTTTTTATGAGCAATATTCATTGTTGCTTGCATGGAAACAATCTCTACTTGGAAAGACTGAGTGTTGGAATTTTTAAAAATTTCTTAAATTACTTCCTTTACATGGCTGTGGAATCATGCTGACCTTTGAAAGTCATTAAAATAAAATAAAATCCTACTGCAGTGGGTTATTTTCAACATTTCTCCTTAAAAGCAATGCACTTCTTCACTGAATGTATCTGCTAGATCTTGAACACTAAAATGGCAAGTCACAGCATAGTATGGGATGCCATATTCCACATTATGCTCATCATGCCATTCATGTAAATGTCATTATATGCCATGAAACAGTGCATTGTTTTATTTTTAATATATAAAACCATTTTTTAAAATGTGGTACATGTTTGACATATCTTTTCTGATTTATTGGATAGCTTGCAATGGAAGTGAACACCAAATACAATGAAACCATTTAATACAAGGAATAAGAAAAACAGATAAACATTCAGCATCCTAATTAGAGGAGCAGCTATTTTTTTGATATGTCTTGTAGCCTGGAATCATTTTTGTAGGATATTCAAAACAGATTCTCTTTTAATTAGAAGCAGAAAATCTGAATTTCAGCTAGCAGCACCCAAGAGTAGCTTGAGTGCATTGGAGATAAAACACCAAGTTTACATAAGTTCTGCCACCTTCTGTTATGTAAATGTCTGCTTATGTACAATCTGCTCGGTGGCATCAGCTCAGCCTCTCCCTGTGGCTGCCACAGTCTCCCTGCACAGAGGACAGAGTGCAAGGGGCTGAAGGAGCATGAGCTGCTCTTCTTGAACAGCAGTGGTGGAGACCTGCAGCTTTTCAAGCAGTGGATCCTGGATTCTGGTGTCTGTGCTGTCTATATGCAATTTACTTAGCTGCTGCTGTCTGCAGCTATATATAGAAGCAGATTTATTACTATGGGTATGTTACCAAGAGAGCAGATCCAGCCTGATAGGAGAAAAAATATTAATTCCATTGAGTTCAAAAAATATCTCCTGTATCCTGCTTATCCTTGTCTCTATTTTATAGCCATGACAGAAGTGATAGATGTCTGAGAAATACCTAAGCCAGAATAAACCTCAGTAGAAAATCCAAAATGAAATGTGACCTCTCAAAAATTGTAATTTTATGACAGCAAAAATACAATAGTACCTTATTGCAAATGACAACTTCATAGACACAAAGAAACCAAACCCATATTATCACCATAGTTCACTCCATGTCTAAATGTGGACAAGAAGAATGAGAAAAGCACAGCCTTGTTTACAATACTGTCTTCTTGAGGTTCAGGCAGCCATTCCAAAAATAATAGCCAGCAAGTCACAACAAAAAGCATTGCCTGGACCTTAACTCCTTTTGGCTCTACATAAGGTAAAAGTTAAGTATAGCAGTTTTATTCCTTCACAACGCAGGGTTGTCCATGACAACACAGTTACCACAATTCTTATCTTCCACACTGTTTTGACTGCCTGAAGTTGCATTCCATTCACTGCATTTCCAAAGGCAAAAACATCCTAACATTTCAGCTTCCCCAGGGCTCAAGTCTCGGTTGGAAGCTGAAAGGTGAGTGTGCAAAAGGTACCTTGGTGGTTTGAGATAACATAATCAATCATGAGACTTACCTAAGCTCAGCCAAGGGCCAATATCAAATATTCTGGAAGCCCTGGAACCCGGGATGCCTATCAAAGACTGCTTACTTCTGATACAAGGGAAAGACAACTTCTTCATGAGTTCTTTCAGGTACTTCACAGAATGAAAAGAGATGAGATGTAATGGAATAGAATATGGCTTTAATTGGCTCACCAATGCTAATGAGACCTGCAGGAATCATCTTGCTCAATACTTTCTCACTGGACTTGATGTAAAAGGTTGGGTATTTAGACTGTCCTGCCATACTGAACACAGGTACCACACCCAGATGAGCTTGCAGACCCTGGCCCTAGGCAGACAACAGGACATCTGAACACAGACTGTAGCTGCTTGTTACTATAGAGAGGACAGTGTGGGAGGCAAGCTGCAGAGTTTTAAATAGGTTTTTAAGACCTAGAAAAAAAGCCCGAGTCAACTGCAGAGAATAGGGGAGTGAAGGGAAGGAAAACTGATAATGTGAGATGCATAAGCAGATTGGCAAGACTGGTGACACTTGGTGCTTTCCTTAGAGATTCAGCTTTTAGAAGTAAGGGACTAAAGAGAGAGATTGATTTAATTTAATATTAGAATACTTTTAACTCTTCACCGGGTCATTTCTACATTAAATTTGTAACTGAAATTACACATTAGTGAAAACATAGAATCCTTTAGAAAGGGGAAAAAATGTTCAGGAGATGATGCATCATTTATACAACTTATCTATTGAGAAGTAAAATGTTTTTATCTAAATATGATCTTGTTTTAAATGCCAGTACTACTTTGACAGAATCACGTGGAAGTATCAAAGGAGCCAGAAATGTTTTGGAGCACAGAAAGCTGAATGAGAATAAGAAAATATGGTGTTTTCCTTCCATTGTAGCTGTCTTGGTATGCAGTATTTAAAGCCTAGCTTCAAACTGCATAGTCCTGTCCAAAGTGAATCTTGAAATCACAGTAGCTGGAGCTGGAAATTGGAAGGTGCACTGTAGATATCTTCTTCCCAAAGAATGGCTTTAGCTTTTCTATTATAAAGACCTTTTTCTCTTAGACTTCAGAGAAATAAGAGGTATGTCCATGGTTGCCTGCTCATCACTAGGACAGCTCTAAGGCTCCTGAAGCACTCTGGAAATATAAATTCTTTCATTCACACGCAGGCACTGCAAAACCAGCCTTACAGAAGAATAAATGGTGGTTTGGGCACACCACATGACAAGCTCAAGGTCACACAGTTAAGGAGGAGCAGATCTTGGAATAAACCAGAACAAGCCTATAATTCCTGGTCCCTCTTGGTTAGCATTCTTTCCTATTCCTATGCTCGAGTCTGATGACTCTACAGCACTGTAAATACCAGCCAGTCCTTCAGTACAGAAGGACAGGGTTTGCTTTAATGCTATTTTTAGCTAAGCAGATCCCACTTTTAAATCTGCAACGCCTTCATTTTCAATATCATGATTATGTTTAATGTTCCATAGGAAGATGAGGGGATTAGTATGAATCAGAAAGCACAATGCAGCGTAGGCAGTGCCATGCTGCCTTCTGAAACACCAGCACAGAGCAAGTAGGAGCTTCGGAGGGGGCTTTGCACAGGGAAAAGGCATTAGGCAGCTGGACGTGTCAGCTGGGTGCCTCATCAGGCAGCTGGTGCGAGTGGAAGGTCAAAAGCACATTTACTGTTTACTGAATTTGTAAATTACTGATTTTTCAGCTCACTAAGCAAGGCGGGCTTATTGCCTGCGCGTGATATTCCCCCTCCTGTCAAGCCTAAGCACATATGGAAGAGAAGGAATTCTCAACTATATTTTGATAGATGAAAGTCATTAAAGCACCATAATAAAGAATGTAAAGAGCTATAATGGGTAGGTCACCAGTAAATATAAGCACACTTCTGTGTTGGTCAGAAAACAGGTGTAGAAGTCCAGCTGAGCACTGAAAACAGCAGTTCTGTCTCTGCAGAGAGCTCAGGCTGCCTTGCTAACCAGGAGATGGTAGGATTTGGTGTCTGTGTCCATGGGAAGCAGTGGCCTAGGAGCTGAAGAATGGTCTGCGCTCATGTTCCACTGCAGGAGACAGAGGCAGTAGCCAGGCAGACACCACCTTGGAGCCAGGGAGATTCTAGAGGTTCTGGCCAGCAGAAGCTACACCACAAGGAAGAAGACTGCCAAGAAAGGAAACAAGGAAATGGTCTGCAACATGAAGGTCAGGAAAAAAAATGCATGGTGGGCCTTGAACCAAGAAAACAGATTTGTTCTTTCTGTCCTGTCAGCAAGAGATATGATTTTGGAAATGAGCTACTGAAGAATTTGTAAGAAAGACCTGAGACGGAGTATACCATCATCTCAACTTGCAAAATGAATGAACTCTGATGTCTTTTAGTCTGTCTACATTGGGGCAGTCAAAGATGACTGACATAAGGATGCTTGTGGTAACTTCAACCAGATAAACCCAAATGAGAAGAATTTGATTAGGTTAGTCAAGTGGCCAAACCACTAGGTTAGCCAAGTGCCTTCTTCTCCAAAAGTGTATCCTTGCACAGGGAAATATCTGCCGAAAGAGGAATCAAAATGTGACACTTCTGGAGACAGTAGGACTAAAGGATATCCCCTCTTTGGGTATATGCAATATCTACCAAGACCCTTTATGAAGAGAGGAAAAAATATTTACTCCCTCCTGTACTTGACTGCTCAGACAAGACTAGGAGTGAAGATTAACAAGCTACCAGATCTTCCCAGGGTAAAGACAAGAAAAGTCAGGAAAAGAGGAAATGGCATGGAGGGATGGAAATAAGCATCAACTATAGCAGACAAATGAGGCAGTGCATTTCTCAGATATTGGAAAAACTGAAGTAAATACTCCAGGTGGGAGGATGGACTTGAAAACAAACAAAATTTAAAATCCTAAGATGCTTATGCCAGTGGAAAAAACAAAGCAGCAATGAAAATCAGCCGTTA
Source organism: Taeniopygia guttata (assembly GCF_048771995.1). NCBI lineage: Eukaryota > Metazoa > Chordata > Aves > Passeriformes > Estrildidae > Taeniopygia > Taeniopygia guttata. The sequence continues at coordinate 14,332,394 of NC_133031.1, read as the reverse complement.
AATCCAATAGAGAGGCTTTGGATAAACTGTATTCTTTCAGAAGTTCTACACCAAGCATGCCACTCAATCTACACATATCACTAACAGCCAGGCTTTATAGGCAGTGTACAGGCACTGGAAGCAGGGGAAGTGAGATAATGCATTGGTGAGAGGGCAGTGAAGGAAATTCTGCTAGATATGCCAAAAAGAGCTGGTTTTGAGACGGCAACTTTCATTTCTCAATTCTGGCTGAGATAATTCTGCATCAGAAAAGGGATCTTCACCTCAGATGACTTGGAACTACTACTTTAATACAGACTTCCATGCTGACAGTTCAAGACCTTTTCAATCACAATTTGATTTCCAGACCCTGCATTATCCTAAAATGCATGAAATTGCATCTGACATTCTGAAAGATCTGTTTCAAAAGTAAGAGGCACTATTGGCTTTCTCAAAGCATTTCATGCAGCTCGATTCCCAGTGGACAGATGGGAACACCAAGGAGTTGCCAAAGCATATCTCAAGTCTTGCAGCAAACAAAAAATGCATATAAATCTACCGATTTGAGTATATGTGAAGATGTTCCTCTAAGCCTACTCAGTTTCATTTATTATATTAATGTGTATCTCAATTGTTTTTGTAGGTGCTGTTGCAAGTTATGATTTCATGCCCACACCTGCTTGTCTACCATGGTACTGTGGTAAGTGACCTTGTAGAGGTGTAAATAGTCCTGGAAGGAGTGGATCTCTGAAGGAGATTTGGAGAACTCCCTGAGTCATGATGACATGACTGGGTGGTACATACCCAGCTCTTGGAAAGCGTTGTTGCTGCAAGCGACTCACAGGGTCACAGGTCAGCGGGGTATGGACCCTGCGTGGGAGCTGACTCTGAGGGCCTTGAAGAGGAGGGAAGGCAGTGGCTTACACTCTGCTTGATTAAAGTTTTATTTTAAATCCTACTTTAAAAGCTGTCAGGTTTTAAAAGAAATAACATTCCCAAGAAATTACTAAAAAGAGCTACAGGGATTAATTAAGCTGGCAGAAATACTGTAGGATAAATACGGTGCAAACAGCAGAGGCAGAAAGGCAGACAACTATTTCCTATACACAAGTACAGCTAGAAACTTCTTGTTTTCATCTGCTCTCAAGTACAAAAGGGCTAGGTAAAATCTGTACAGAGATACCTAGCAGGCAGTGTCCATATACCCCTGGAGTTTGAGCAGTATCTTGACTCCCTTGTGCTTTCCACCTTTGTTTTTTTCTGAAATACATCTCAACTCAATTTGTCTTTTGAGCTTAAAAGAATAATGAAGAAGTGAAACTTGTAAGTGAAAAGCAAAGTTAGAGATCCTCAGGCCATTGATTAATGTGATTATGGACCTTCATTTTTGGAAGGAGCAGCAAAAGATGATGCATTAAGTTGCAAAGACTAGCACATCTTTTCAATGAACTATACGTGTGTTATACTTTTGATCTGCTTTCTACAGAGGAAGACCAGTCACTCCCATCACAGACTGGAGGCTTCTTTTGAAAAAGGGCAGTGGTGAGATTTGGAGTTTGCCTGAACTGCTAGTGACCCCCTTTGCTGTTGTGTCAGAGGCTCTGCGGCACTGCCTCTATGCCTCACCCATCCCCACAGTGAGCTTGCAAAGGTCTGTTAGAAATCAACTGCAGAATAATTACTGCAGCGCTTGGCTCCAGATCTAACTTGGAAACTGCTAAGTCATCAGCTCTACAAGATATAAATTATCACTTCTGGTCAGTTTCAGTGAAAAATATGAAAGCCACAGCATCCTGAAAGATCATCTAGACATAGCTTAAGTCCAGTCCAAATAAAATAAAAACACATGGTGGAAATGTGTAATGCTTTCTGCAGTGGCTTGTGATGCCTTTAGCACAAAGGGGCAGACAAGGATGGCATTGAGACTGAGCAGTGTTTGTGCCATCCTGTGTATATTTCTTATGATCTAAACCCGGTCTGAAAAGCCAGAAAGACTTTTATAGTGGAACTTCTCCATAATCTTAAAACAGAACAATTTTGAACACCTGCCTTTTCAGAGTTCCATTCTTAGTGCCTGACTGCAAGGTAAAAGTCACATCTAGACAGAGCTACTAGTCCAGGAGATAAACACACTAGAAAAATATTTTGGTGATGAATTGCTATTGAATGTTTTCTGATTCTGGCACTTACTAATATCCTCTAAGTGATTTCCACAATAGGTTTTCGAGCTGAAGACTAAAAAATTTAATTTTTTTAAACCCTAGTCTTGCAAACTACTTGATAAATAGCTCATGTGAGCTGTTTCCATTACTTTGAGTGAAACCAGGCTCCTTTTGCAAATAGTTGTCTTAGAGTTCAACATTTGCCTTCTTAGACTTCTATTTGTCTAAGATTAGCTGTTTCACAAACATTCTTTGCCATGATTTCTTAAAAATTCCTTGCTAAAATACTGCTAAGATGAAAATATTGCTCATAGATAAAATTCTCCATTTTCTTAAAACAGAGACAAAATGTACTTTCAGTTATTTATTGTACTGTGCTATGAGGATATTAATCTAACAATTAAGAAACATTTATCCAGTTATTGTGCAGAAGCCAGAACTAAGTACCTCACAGTCTTATCCAGAAAATGTTTCTATGTGGAAAGGATGTACCAATGCTCCTATTTTATAGCCTGAGAGCAAGGCCTAGAGAGTCTGAACAACCTTTAGAGATCGCCCAGAGCCTTTGAGAAAAAGGAAAACATAAACAGGGACTCCACTGGAATACCTTTCCTTTCCTGAATAAAAAGGAAAACGAAATTACCAAATGATCCTCTCCAAACAGCACCACTCAGTCACAGAGCACTGATGTTGTCGGATTCTTTTAGGAATATTCCAGACATAAGTCTTTGTTTTAGTCCCTCTGGCACTTTGACTAATTCCTGAATCCCAGTGGTATTGAGGTGGGATATATTTTGGCACACACGAAAAGCCCTAAGCTATTGTGAAAGATTTACTTAGATAACTTTCTGTAAAAAGTGCAAGAGTCATTGCAAGTATCCCATTTACTTCTAACTTTGAAGTTAAAAAATCACAAATGCTTTAGCTAGCTAAATATTTATAATAGCTTGTCTTTATGCATGCAATGCATAATGCCTTCCAAGTACTTTAAGCTAGAAATAGAGAAACATCCAAAGCTGAAAGAGCCATATTTGGGGTGAAAAATGGAAATTGTTTAAAAACATCACATTCAGTTAGAAGAGAAATGACACATTTTAATGTATGGGCTATTTTGAATCAAGCAGGCGGTAAGGATTATAGTTAGAATTTGGCCAGAATATCAGACCAGGATATCATACTTGCAAAAGAGAGCAGCTGTCAGTAATAAAAGTAAATAAGCAATAGGAGCCCTCCAAAGAAAGAGACATCTGCACCCATGGCCAGCCTGGAGGCCAAGCTCAGGCATGATCTGTGCACAGCAATTTCAGTGCTCCTTCCTGCAGTCCCCTGCCCTGGGCTACCTGGTGAGGAAGCATTCCTGGAAATAAACACCTACTGCCCAAAATTACCCACAAGATGCCCAAGGCATATAGTATAGTTGCACTCACTTGTCTTACAAAGCTCTTGGAACATGGATGCCCTTCTTTCAGCATAGGTTTTCCCTCACTCAAGCAGCAGTGCTCCCTTTTCTACAACTTGGATTTCTTCCCTGAACACCACAGCTCTTTGATTTCTGCCAGCATAACAGCAAAGGCAACAGGTGAAAGCCCTGGGTTCTTTCCCAGTTCATGCCTACAACTGCTGTGGATATAAAACCTCTTTGTGAGAAGTTCATGATGCTGGCAGGAACAGCCACAAGATGGGTATTCCAGTGATGCTACAAGCTGTCAATATTGCCACTCGACAGCAGCTGGCAGCAAAGCTTGTCACTGCAGGCCTGACCTCAGCCTTCACTGCTTGGGTACTCACAAATCCAACTCCCACATCACTAGATGCTATTTTCATTATTGGCAAAGAATGAAGTGGGACACGTTTGCTCTGCAATCAATACATTTATCTGTGCAGTCAAAACTCTGGGTAGACAGGCACACAATGCCCAAAGTGCTTGAAAATTTGCATTAAATTCATTTATATATATTCCATTAGCCAATTTTCTGCAGTTTCTCTATTTATGTATTAATGGTTATTTGTGCCTGCAAAATGCAAAGTTTTATTCTCTGTAAATCTGAAATTGCATTGTGGCTCTTGTGCCCTTTGGTTTTTTCTCTGCTTTTAAAGTCTGTTTGCCAAATGCCGTGGTTTTGTTTGCTGAAATTTCATGACAGATGCAGACTAGTAGTGCAATGAAAAGGCATTTGACTATTTCTGTGGACCCCCAAAGATCTCAAACAAGAAATGCATGGGCGAGGGAGAGCAGGGAGAACCAGCACTTCTCTCATGTCACTTGGCTGTGGAGACTCAGTTGGGTGCTGTAAAGCACCGAACATTCTGTGACCAAGAAATAGCACTTTCTGTTTTGTGTCTCAGTTGCGGCTCCAGCAGCTCCAGCCCCCTCCTTTCACCAAACAGACATGCTGTCTAAAAGCTGTTACATGAATGTTTTCTTCCATGTATAACAGTTCTGGAAATTTTCCTATTTGGGTTGCTCAGGAGTCACAAATGAGATCCTAACCTCTTTCTACAAGGTTTCATACAAATTTACTGATCAGAAGCTACAGCCTGAAGTCAAATAAACTGTCAAGGAAAGAAAGGTGTTATTCTTCACCCAAGTGAGACAGAATGACACTTCTTTGGGGTGCATCTCCTTAGTCTAAATGGCCCATGAAGAAAACACACTACAGAAGATATAGACAACCTGGGGCAAAGTTTCTGAATTTGAGGTAGATTTATTCCAGTTCAAGGTTATTATGACTGTAATATTTTTTCCTTTCCTTTCAACTCTGAGATTTTCACAGAATACCTAGTGTCAAACCAGACCGACTTTCCTGGGATAATAAAAGACATCATTTCCCAGAAATGGGAGACAATTTTCTGAATCCCCACCTAGTACCTTATCATACCTTCCATCCTTATTTCTCTATCTTTCAACACCACTTCCAGTATATTGAACGCAACCTTGGCTCTGAAAAAAAAATCTGTTATTTAGAGACAGAATAGCTCTATACAGGAGTCTGTAAGCTCTAATCCTACCTTTTTCTAGTCAAGATACACATCAAGGGCTTTGACAAGGATAGAAAAAAGTAACTGAAGTAACTGTTTCAAAGCTATGTGGCTGACAGAAAGCTTCCCCATAATATATATATGTACAGTTATAAGGGAGCATTTCTTTGGAAGCACACACCTGACAAATCCCTTGCAATCTTCATCTAAACTATTGTAGCTTCAGATGCACATATTCATCCAAGACTCAAGATATTGACTGACTCTCAGTTAGAACAGAAAGGCAGTTGCTATGCCAAAGGGAGAAGCTGGGAACTGCTCTCGGCTGGGAGTCTCATGCAGTTTACAGAAAGGCTCAGAAACATGAAACACAAATGCTAACAGGGTACAGTGAGGCTGTTCTCACAAATGTCTCATCAATAAACATCATAAAGGACTTGCATCAAGAAATAGTACTCCATTTACACTATAAGCAAACCATAATAAATAAGGAAAACAAATAGGAGAGCAATAAGGAAGGCAGGCAGAGAGTACAAATGTGACCACTGAAACACATATAAAGCAGCAGGGTTACTGGTGAAAACAGGATATTTTCTATATAGGAAATTGTGCATATCTTTCTGCTACAATAAACATCAGTACTGGGGTGAGGAGTTAAATGCTTGGATTCATTCTTTTTATCAAGATGCTGGAAGTACAGGGAACCAAGTCCTTTGTGTTTGCAAAGAGTCACTTGGGAAAAAGTAATTTGAATTTATTTGTAAGTGAAGCACTTGCACATCTCACATTGCAATGTGAATCAGAATTCAAAGAGCTTTTATTTCTACAGTATAACTTACTTCAAAAAGCTTCTGTTCTTGACTGGGTATATCCACACAGTCCATTTTGGTTTGTGCAATCAATGTTAAATTCACCTGACTAGATTAACTGTCTGAAGCACCTCCATACAGACAGACAGTAAATAAGGAAAAGAGATGCACCATAGACAAAGAAAAGAATAAGACAGGGCTACAAATCTCATTTTATCTCATGCTGCAGGCAAAGCTTGTCTCTAAAGGTATCAGGTGAGCACAAATGCAGTCCTTAATTCATCCAACAAATGCACAGACCACATTAGCACAGAAAATGAATAAGCTAGCATTCATAAGAAAAGGCTATTGAAAAACTAAGTTGAAGATAAAAATTGGAATCTATTTATTCTTGAGCTCTTAAGGAATAGGCATTTTCTTTAATTAGAAGCAAGCATCCACATAACAAATGCAACCTTGTAACTTTTAATAGCTGGAGCATAATCATAATCAGTTGTGATGGAAATTCCAGATTGCATGCTCTCATCTCTTGCCCTTGAAGTCACCATGTTTCTTTCTATCTGTAATTAATACCTTTGTATTAGGGGGAAATGACTTTGTAGGGAAAGTCAATAAATACAGCCAGTCTAACGTCCTTCAAATTGTCATAAATGCCACAGGTCAAGTCTGTGTTTGAAGCTGCTGCAGCCCAGCAGCTGCTCAGGCAGCACTTGCGGTTCTGGGCAGAAAGGACAGACCACAGAAGGTCAGAGAGGTGCACACCCCATTTGCAAGCACAGTGAGGAGGGCACTGGAGAGCTGACCTGCACCACTTCATGCAGCTCCTGGTCATGGATTCCCTTCTGTCAGCAAAGAAAGGGATGGGAAGCTGGTACACAGAATCTGCTGGAGACCAAGACTCTAATTCCACTGCCTTTCAGATGTCCTGTACACAAAACTGGAGCTACCAAGCAGCTGCATAACAAATACTGATCTTCTAGCACCAAGTGGTGGTAGAGCAGAACAAACTGCATTGGCAAACTAAGAACAAACAGGGTCCAGACCTTCCTCCTTCAAATTGTTCCCTTTGTTCTACATATTTCACAAAAAGAAAAAACCAAATATTTACATCTTGTTGGAGAGAGGGATTTATATCCCTCTCTGCTCTTCTCCAGACTCAAACTAACAGATGACTCCTCCAACCTTGGCTGGAGGCCATGGTAACATCAATTATGTGGGACTGCCCAGCTTTATACTCAAGAATCTCAATTTTACTTTAAAAAAAAGTCCCACAAACCCAAAACACCCCCACAAACCCAAAAAGAGAAAGAAAAAAAGAGGAAACCAAACCACCACAAACCAAAGAGCTCCAAATTTATCTTTCATCTGTCTATCCACATTAGGGGAAAAAAAAAAAAAAAAGAAAAAGAATCATGTTTGTGTCCCCTACCCCTGCATTCCTCACAGGTCAGAATTGTTGGGCTGCTGAAAAACAACAAAAGGCAGCAACAAGCTTTGCCTTTGAGCTGCAAAAGAAATGCTCTTGCCTTCAGTGGCACTCGGGCAAGAGCTCAAACTGTTCTGAAAGAACAGAAGAGGAGCAGAATGATGCAAGGAGTAAACTCAGAGAAATGCTGATTGTGAAATACTGAAATGTTATTTCCTGGAGTAATTATTTGCCTCAGTGAGAGATCAGCTACACTTAAGGTAGTTTGACACTTCATGCAGCTTTGTGTAGCATAGTTCTCTGGTTAACCCACACACTTAAAGCTCTAACATGCCTCTCCTTTTCATAGCATCTTTTAGAACATTTTATTAGCCACATTTTAAAAATCCCACAATTTCTTCAAATTTGGTCTTTATTTGCCTTGCAACTTTCTGTCTGCAAAATATGATACAACTTCCTGTAAAAACACATTAAGCTGCATAAAAAGGATTCTATAGTCTTCTGGGAAAAAACACAAGCTCTTTCAAGAACCAGAGGCACTAAAAAAAAAATCCTCTGCCCCTGCAATCACAATTGGGAACATGGTGCTCTGCCTTTCACAGAGAATTTCACTGTTGAAGAGCTTGTTTGAATTATTTTCCTGTTTGAAGGAGCAGCTGACCACTCACTGACCTCCCTGCCTCATTCCCTTTCTAACGCCAGATATAGACAGGTAAGACACCTGTAAAACCCAGGTAATTTTACAGCACGTCCATTGGGTCAAAGCAAATGAAAAAGTGTAACAAACAGGGGCTCTGGGGCCTCCAGCAGGATGAAGAGAGAAGCAAGAAACACAGCCAGTGTCTCAGACCCTTCAAACACAGCAGCCCAAAATGTTCCGAGCAAGCACAGCAGGCAGAGCTGGAGCGCAGCCACACTCCTCGTGCCGCAGCGAGCCTGCTCCTTGTGCCCTTTGATGGCAGAGGGTAGCACTGGCAACAGGCACACAGCACTTCCAAACCTGCACCCAGAGGTGTCGTCTGTAACCTGAATAAAGAAACACAAGTGAAAGGTCACGGCCCAACACACGGCTCGCAGAGGGAAAGACGCTGTGACTTCTCGTGAGGCACTGGGACCATCTGCATACGCTGCCTACAAGACAGCAACACATGGCAGAGGAGCTTGTTGACAACTTAATGACTGTATTACTGACTCTGGTGGCTAAACAAAAGAAGCAACTCTGTAGTTTTATCAAGTACAAGGGAATTCTGTAAGTCTAACTTTGGAAGGTGGTACCTAAAAGTGTGCATCTTGTCAGTGGGAAATACGCTGTCATCACTGAATTCTGGACCTTTAAAATTAAAACATCAAAGTCCAAATAACTAGGCACTGGTATGTCAAACTTGTGCCTTAGAGGGCTTCCTCCACAAATTTGTATGAATACACCGTAAAGGACTGCAGAGAGCTCTGAATATGTCATAAAAGGAAAATGCTACTCAAGCTGTACATGTTTTCAAAATGAGAAAAGCACTGTATCCATGAAGGCTTATACAACAGTGACTTCTGCTGTGAAAACCTTGTCAAACCAGCATATCAGTTATGAGGGTTAAAATTGCCTGTTATTGCTCCCATTACTCAAAATACTGAATATAGTTTAAATGGAACTTAACAATATGCTTCTGACAGGGGCACTTGAAATGTGATGGGCTTCAGCTCCTGTTCTTGCTCCTATAGCAGGGAGTAAGGTGTTGTTTTAGTGGGACAAGGATGCAGACACAAAAATCCAACCATTCACGAGTCCCAAAACAGAACAAAAACCTTTTCATTTTCATGAAATTGTGAACACTTAATTTTAGTCACAGGTGAAGTCAAAGGAGTTTTCAGGACTTGCATCTGAGATCTTATCAGATGCCATTGCATCTTACCCGAGTCAAAAGCAGAGGCAGTTTAGTGAACTTCTGTTGTGCCTGCATCCCAAGAACACTTACAGATTTTCCTTACAATGAAGAGTGCAACAACATGTTTGAAAGCCTTTAGCCTTTGCCTCTAAGAAAAAAACAAAATATAATAAACTAACAGGCTTTGGAGGCTTGAAAAAAAATTCTCGGTTCTTTTATTTTTTTAAAAATTGAGTGATTTCAACAAAGAGCTTTACTTAGAATAAAAGAGCTCATAAATTCTCACAAATTTTAATACAGGCTTATCTTCTGGAAAAACAATTACTAATGAAGAAAACCCATCTGTTCCCCATAAATTAAAACTGGTTAAATATTGGAAAGTATTTATTTGACTGAACAAAAGAACTCTCTGCATCCCTCTATGTTTAAAGCCAAATATTCTAGCTTGTGTATTCATGAATAGGTGGAAAATAACTGTCTGCACAAGCTATACACATTAAGTTAGTCTGCATAAACTGTCACAAAGGCTTTCCATTTTAAGTCATACCTTTTATAAGAAGGACTTGACACTAAGCCAGTGAGCCTGATGCTCTCTCATGCTTTTTGCATACTTGAGAGACTAGATTATTATTGTCTGGTCTCAACTAAAGGTCCGTGGCCATACAAGGCTTAGTATGCCTTCATCAATTTAGAGGGATTGTTATAAAATAGTCCATAATAGGTGTCTGAATTTGCCATTAGGAATCTTGGATCTACAGATAAGCAATATACAATACTTTTCAATCCCTTCAGAACCCCCAGTATTTTAAATCCCACTAATTTTTGCATTATAGACTGCCACACACATTATTTTAAGATTCAGTTACTTTGTTTTTCCATGCCTTGCATGGCAGCTGCTGATTTAGAGTCATTACTAGGGCTGCAAGTTCTCACCATTGATTTTGCTGATACTTTCTGTCTTATGGAAGAAATTGTCTTAGAATACATATAATTTGATTTTCATAAATCTAAGCATGTTTGTGTGCTTTTTTTTATTTTAGTTTGAAGGGGTTTTTGTCACTGAAGTACTTAATGACTTGCAAAACAACAAAAAAAAAAAAAATCAAGAGAAGAACTTACTGCCAGGCTTGTGACCTTGAGGAAGACAGTTTAAAACTCTGCTCTTAATCTTGCAAGAAAAACAATCAGTGCTACATACAGCATAAATTGACTGCAAATGAGATGTAGTAACTCAAGAAATAAATAGTGTGTCAGAGGTGTTTGATGTGTGAGTTTGCATCAAGGGACAGGTTCTTAGATTTTAAAAGAATAATTTGATAAATGCAATTCATATTCTATGTGTTGCTGAAGAAATACTTTTGAGTGCTTTCTTTCTGTTTTTTTCCCATAGTAGTTTCTGTATTGCTATACTAGCACACTGTGAAAATAAATATTTGTTCTCTCACATACCAGAAATAATTGTTTTCCCTAATGATTTTACATTCTGTTCTACGCACAGAAAAAATCCGCAAGCACAACTTTGAATGATGAGCAATTATGTAGTATAACTCCTGTTTTCAGTAGCTGGCTTGAGACATCTATTAAAGGATACTTTCTTTTTCAGAAATTACTGATCATTTTTCATGAAAACAGTAAATACCTAGATGAAATAGACCAACAGCTTTCCTTTTGAGGAATGTCTCCTTTCAGTGCTTATTAAATGAAGTATTCAATTCCAAAGCTTTTATTTTCCAAATGTAACTTTCTGTCTAATAGCACCCTTTTACGGAAGGTATATTAAAATTAAACACGGCTAAATAATTGAAAACAAGAGCATCGGGGGTTTGTGGATTTTATGTGACCCATCAGCTTCACTCTAAACTATTTTGCCATTTTCTCTTTCACATTGACTAACAAACCATATATTGGTCAATTTCTTCTCCACAGTGCCACTGATTTTCAAGACATATTCTTGGTGTATGTGGTATCTACAGAAGTAGATTTTTAAAACTTACAAAACAAAAAGAAGAAAAGAGAAAAATATTTCACTCGCAAAACACAGGGACATATATACATTAAATGGGCAGTCCCACATTGGATATCTTAGCTGGCCTTTTTCCCCACTGAGAAACAGGACACTTCAGTTTAGAGTGACTGTACAACCATGACTTCACACCATCAATCTGGATGATGGGTTATGATGGAAAAAAAACTTTATTTAAACAAAACCCCACATCCCATAAATAGCAGGGGGTTACAAAAAGTCATAAATCCAAACTCATTGAAATAGATGAGGCTTACATCTAATAAAACAGAAGCTCAAAGTAGTCTACATAGTGAAGTACATACCCTGAGGCAGAGAAGTTAAAATAGTATTTTCACAGGAGCAAGTATTAAGGTGCCATAGATGCTTTTGGTCTGGACACCAGATTTTTAAAAATAAGGGAGCCAGATATTGAAAGACTCATTATCAGAGCACTGAGAAAAATGAAGAAAATAACTTTCAAAACTCTGTCTTCATTATTTCAATAAAGGATTTATCTTTCTGAGTGTCTCCTTCTACAACTAAAGAGAACTGAAAAATGATTGTAAGGGCCCGTGACCTGCAACATTCAACCATGGTTTGTTACAGGTCTTGTCCTTTCCACCATATTGTGTATTACAGACTATCTGCATCTTGAAATGGCTGACATTACAGAGAGTGGAAACTAAAAATTGGGCTTTAGGGCAAGAGTAGGGTGGAAAAGAAATAAGATAAAAATAGCTACTTCTGACAAATTTCAGTATTTCAGAACTCTTTATAAACTGTCCTCTTGTAACTCCAGTAATATTTTAAGTGATAGCAAAACAGGTTAAAATTAGACTAATATTAGTTCATTTCTAGTGAAGGTCAGGCACCATTTGTGGATCTCAGTGCTTTGCAGCGAATCAGTTCAGCTATACCTCTGCACACCTTACCAGTCAGTGCCGGCTTACGACAGAATCTGAACAGTGCAGAGGGAAATCCAAACCAATCCAAAGATTGAAGCCTCTGTAAGCCAGCAGAGATCACAAAACCTTAAGGCAGGTTTGTGGACTTCCTCAAGTTGTCTTCTGTTGCTTAGCAAGTGTGTCCTGCTACAAATGTATTGCTGACACTGCTGGAAACTTAGCAAGGCATCACTTTCAGAAACTGCAGTCATGCAGACATTGCTAAAACATTACCTGAAACTGCTGGCTGCTGAATGCTGGAGTGGATCAGCCACTGCTGCTCATGAGATCACCAACAGTGAGAACAAGAAGTGTTTAAAATCAAATCAGTGATTAATACACAACCACATAATAAGCTTTGTCAAACAAACAGACTTTACATAATGTCCCAAAATACTTTAGCATTAGATAACAGGGTGAGGAAGGGAGGTATTAGGTTGCATCAGCAATGGAAAAAATATCTTTAAGAGTTTAGATGTGTAAGCGAAGCATAAAGCAAGGAACGGGGCAAACAGGAAAGGCTGCACTGAATGAGGGACACACCTTGAAAAAAGATTTATCTACTAGTGATAGCAAGACTATAAAGCAAAGGGAAACTAAAGCCATATATAACAGTAAAAGAAGGGGAAAGCTCATGATGTATCCATAATACAGCTCTCACAAACTACAATCTCACTCCTAACCTGAGAACAATTTCACAGAGCACTTGACAAAACTACATCTGTGTATAGTTACATAGCAGAAAAGGGACTACTGAAAGGAGAAAGACAGCAATTGCCAATCAGAAATCCCATTTTGGCTCTGGAAGGCACAGAAGTGCCCTATGGAGGCAGAACTGGAAGCATCTCGCTAGAGTTAACCCAGGCAAAGACTCAACACTTCATTACCCCACACTGCCAGGGAACAGCATCACATCCTGTGCAGGACAGCAGAGCAGCGTCCACATCAGACAGGAATTCAAGTGAGCTCATGGCAGTTCAAATCTTGCAGCTCTGAGGGAAACTGCCATGTAAAGACCAGGAGGAGGAGGATATCCAATTGATTTTTACAACTTCACTTGAATTATTTTGCAGCTGTAATTTAGTCACTCTGGCACAAAATATGTGGTACCACCCTGACAAATGAGTTCTAAATAATTGAACTGAAAATCAGAGCAGGTTTCAACACATCACATTATAATTGCAGCTATTAACAACACATTTTTCAATACAACACAAGTCAGGTTATAAAAGTGTGAGAATTCATCTGAATGCTAGTAATATATTTTCAGCCAGAAGCTCTTCAAGGCCATTAAGTTCAGCCAACCCCAGATAAAAGTGATACACATTTGCCACCATGGGACCAACTCTGGCAGTTGCTGAGGACATGCAGTTTTCATCACCTTTCTAGAACTCAGCTCCATGTGTTTGGTTTCTTCGGCAATAGCACTTACTCATCATTGCATCACAAACCTACTTGTTACTATAATGATACGAGCAATTGCAAGCACTCTTAAATCCTATTTTCACAGCAGAGGACAATTTTCTCTCTCTTACCTTAGGTTCTTTTGGCTGACTTTGCTAGAATTATCCTGTCAAAATGATGTAACTAACAGTTATTTTCATCACAAAACTATAAAACTTACAATCACATTTAAACCCCTTGCACGTATTCAGATTTAAAAAAAAAAAAAAAAAAAAAAAGCAGCATGTTCAGCCTTTTATTTCTTACACCAGCCCAGAAGACAAGCTTGAAACCTAATACCTTAAGTTTATCACAGTGGGCTACAAATATCATCTCAACCTGTTTAAAAAAATCTGATGACTGAGCTAACTGCTGAACTCAAATGGTAAGCATTTGAGAACCAAACAGATTTGTCAAATGAAGGAATAAATATAGCTTTAATTAATCACTGTTATTGCTAACAAGATTAGATTAATCTGCAGCAAAATGAGGTGCAAAAGTTGCAAAAAAAAGGGTCACTCACACTGAAGATCAAAGTCACCATCTTCAGAAAGCTGCTTTCAGAGGAAGGGCATAGGGAATATTGCATAAGGTATGTCATTAACATTTGCACTGAAAAAAACTTTAAAATAATAAAAAAAAAGCTCTTGCAAATACAAGTGTGATTTTATCAAGAAACAGATTTTTTTTCAAGCTGTTGAAAGAATTTAACATTTTGACAGACTTGTTTCTAATTCTGGAGATGTTTGTGAATTAAGTTAAGGGTAAACTGCTCTCTTTCTTTTCTTTTGAAATTTTCATGCATCTTCAGGAAGACAGTAAGGACATCAAGTCAAAAAAAAAGCCAAATTGGACGCTTTGAAAGTGGGGTTTGGTGGGAAGGGAGTTGTTTTGTTTTGTGCATTGGGTTTGGGGGGCTGTTGTTTCAGGCTTGGGTGGTTTGTTTTTCTTAACTGGCAGCAGAAGCAGTGTAGCTCTTGGACACTTTATAGTGCGAGCCAGTGAAAGAAAAACCAGTATCTTCATTTATCTACATAAATGAAGATATTGTATCTTCGAAAGCTTACTCAGCCCTTGGTGCTATTTTCTTCAATATGGCAGGCACAGAAAACATTTCAGTGAACACACACATTCAGCATATAATGTACTGTTAATAAAACCATCAACAACAGACAATTCACCATAATATAAAGTGACTAGGCTATATAGTACTGAGATTTTTATGATTTGATTCTTGCAACAGTTATTATATCTCTTCCTTTTTTCCCTCCTACATTTTTAGAATAAAGATTCATATTTTAAAAACCTCTGTGTACATCTGTGTTAAAAAAATCACCTAGAAATTCACACTTTAACAGGTGCATTTTGTAGAGGAAAATTAATTAAAATTGCTTAATTGAATGAGATCTAAGGAAATCTAAAAAAACTTTAATGCACCTCTTCTCACTGTTTTTCAAGTGAGTTAAGTAATAAGATTAAATATTTTTAAAAAAATTAAATAATCCAAAATATCTTTCACACTGACCGTCTGCAAGATAACTGCAGAACGGAAAATGTTTTAAATTTCTTTAGTCATAGTATGCTTCCACAGTTAACCACAGTTTATCCACAGTTTGCCTCAAGAAAAGGATCTGTGTAGACAAACTGGTGAAGTTGTCTAAATATAAAGTTCCAGTCCTCATCTAAAATTATAGACACTGCAAAAAACAACTACTCTTACAAGAGGTTGTAAGGAATTGTTTGTTAAAACAGAGCTGAACAACCCCAGATGAAACTGGTATTCTCACACTTCAGTAACATGATCCCCTGTTCACCTGGTTTGTGGATTCATGCTCACATCATTTGTGTAGTGTTCATAAAAACATCTTTGTATTCAAAGAGAAATGACAAATTCAATAACTAAAAAGTTTACTACCAGATGTTATAGAAAATGTACTTTTTCAGCCACTTTCTAAGCAAAATGACACAGTTCACATTGGAAAAAAAAACAATCAAGTGAGTAAGAAGCTCTCACACTCACGAGGCACAACAGCCTAAGAAAATTTACAGGAGGCCAAACACCTTTTTTCTGCTGCTCAGCTTCTGTTGCAGTTCTGGAACCTTCACTAGATGTTGCATAAGACTAAAGTCTGCTCTATTTGGTATCTGTATTTTTCATAATATTCTCTTTAGTTTCCAAGCCAGTGCATATTTTTCCAATGTCAGTCTATTTTAACTGAAGTTGTCTATGTGAAGTGTAGGCACAGAATTGAAGAAATTACATGGAGCCTTAAACATAAGTCTAGAAAAGATTACAAGATTGTATTTTAACCACGAATACATCCATCAGAGACAGACCCAGGAGAGCTGTTCAAGACTGCTTAAGGCAATGTTTGCATTCACAACAAAGGATTAGATTATGGCCTCCAACTTTCAGGCACTGCAAAAGAAGCCTTGTCTGAGGCAGAGAGGTTGGCAGCTGTCACAAGGTAATTTTGGATCACTCAAACACTAGCCCTGCAATTCAGGTCAATGTGAACAGAAGGTAAAGGTTTGAAAACAAGTAGATGTTTGTCAGCATATTAACAACAAATCATATCTACGGGCTGTAGTATCTTCAGCCATTTTATGTCCGTTTAGCTGTGGAAAAATAAAGTTCAAAGATTTTTATTTCTCTTTAACTCTACCTGCAGCCACATATGCTTAACTGTGGCTTACAAGCGTAAGGGTGAAATTTTCAGACTTTTTGTTTTGAACGTTACTATTTCAAAACTCTTTTTACAATACTCACGTAACTACATTCTTTGTTTAAACACCTGGACAGAATTACTCTTTCCAGAACAAGGGCTAACTCTATATATGGCATGTAATATTATAAAAGAAAATTGAGTATCAGGAAACACCTGATCTGAGCTAAAAGCATCTCTTCCTAGTGTTCAATCATGACTTCAGTTCTACTTTGCTGTGATCAGAAGATACGCAATGTATGGCTGTTACCTACCTGCCAGAAACTGCCTATTCTGATTTTATTCATCCCCTATTAGATGCTGTTACCATCGTGTGTTTTTTCAAGAGAAGGTAAGGTGCAAGTCCTTATGACTAAAGGCTCTTACTAGTTATGCAGATTACAAGACCTGTCCATCCAGAAACTGAGTTCATGCTGAAGCTGACTATCTGGTATCTGAGAATAAAGAAACTGATAAAGCAGAAAGTCAGTACAAAATAATTATCTTCCCTAGGCTTTTGGATAACTCAGTGAACAAAAGACGCTGGACTGTCTGAAGGGTAAAAACTGAGAACATTCTACAATGTGCCTTTGAACTAATATTCTCACTTTTCTCCAGTGACACTCCCTTGAAAATATCAGTGACAGACTAATTCTTCAGTTCAAGCCTCTACCCAAACAACTGCATTTCCATTTGAAATCCTTAACACCAATGGGCCAGAACACGAAAAATATTAACACAAAACAACATTAACTTCTTGTGTCCTACAGGTTGTGAATATCTCTGGTATTTATACATCCAAGGAGAGGCAAAAACACAAAACAAACTTATTCTCAAGGTGGGTATTTGAAACTATCAGGTGGATATGACAATTTTAGTCAGAAATCCAAACCTTATATGAGAACTTAACTGAACAGAGTTAAGAAGAGCTCTGTGCACCCGTTACACACAAGTGAAGTTACAGAAATTGACCTTTATTTAGTAATCAGTTTCTTTAACTTTTTTTTTTGATACAAAGTGACATTTTCATTTAGTACAGAAAAATCCATGTCAGAACAGTACCTGTCTGTTTCAGTTGTACCACTGGAGTCTGATCTCAAACTTTAAAAAACAAACAAAACAAAAAATTGAGATAAAAAAAAAACTTCTGTCCCTCACCATGAGAAGTACTTCAACTACTAAATCATCCATTCAGTTTCATATTTATTAACTTATATATACAGTATTATAATAGTATGGTATAATACTATATAAAATACTATATATATTTTAGATTATTTTATAGTTCAGAATACTGTATATAGTGTATAACTATATAAATACTATAAAAAGTATTTTGAACTATAAAATAGCAACTGTAAAACAGAATTTAGGTTTAGGACCAGATCTTTCTTGAAGAACTGTGCAAGAAGAATCCCTTTTTTTAAATTATAAAAGCTGCAAACAGAAGCAAAATTACAGCCTGTAGTGTAAAACTAGAAACCCTACATAATGAAATGTTAGAAACAGTAACTGAGAAGCAGGTCTACTCAAATAATATTTTAAAAACAATTAAAATACAGTACCCAGAAAACATGGCACAAGAGACAGAAGAAACAGGTACAAAACCTGTGCTAGGAACACAGTCAGAAGTGCAAAAAAACCAAAAAGGGAACCAATATAATAGAGTTTGGTACAACATGTAAATAAGTATTGCAACCAAAACTAAATGATCACTTATTTTTTGACAGTGAAAACACTAACAATTTAGTACCTTTCTAAAGGCTTTTAATCAAAGCCCTAAAACTGTGTCTGCTCTTAAATAAAAACAGTCTATGTGAATGCTACACACTGAAGTACAAAGCTTGAGAATTACCCTGCAAAATTGCACCAACATAAGCTTTCCATATTTACAGTATCTAAAAGTGACAGAACACAGCATGCTAGGCCTAGTTTATGACTCTAACCCACCTGTACTTAATCCAGGCCCAACAACCAAAAATTATTATTTGTCAACACATGATAAAACTTGGATTGCTTAGATACATTATGATGTTTAAATATTAGCTTCATGCATAAAACAAGACACGATATCTTTGACAGACAAGCATTGACAGGATACAAACAGTGGTCTGCCCTGTGTAGGAGTGTACTTCCTCTTGAGCTTCCTCCCAAGACGTACCGATTCAATCCCACGTTATTACCTGGTTGTCAAGTCAACAGTGTGCTTAGAAATGGTCAAAACTGTAACTAAGAGTCACATTGCGCATACTCTGCCCGCTCATTCTCCGAAATTTCACTCCAGTTTGGAGAGTAACCTCATTGAGTGAAAGGACACAGAATTAAAAAAACAACAAAACAAAAAGACATTCAAGTAAACAGCAAGAACCAAATACTTTGAAAAGGTTTTTGTAAACGTGTCATTCTACAGGGTTTTGCAGCATTGTTAAATTCGTTACTCATGGACAAGTACACACAGGTCACAACCCTTGTGACAGCCTGTCATGTGTACAGGCACGATGTAAGAGACAAGCTCAGTGAAGTGATGATCCACCCCTTCCCACATGCCTCGTCAGGTCCTTGTGTGTTCAGTGTTATCATTCCCCTTCATGAAACAGAAATAACTTATGGATATCTTTATGAAGACAGAAATGAACTGAGTCCGTTGGATAGAAAGTTAGTTGGTTATTTACATCTGGAAAGTAGTTTCACAGCAAAAGAAATCTACAGTGGGCCAGCTGGGATCCACAGGACCTTGTTTTGCTCTTGGTCGACAGTTGTCATAATCTGAGTGCAAATGCTTGAAAGGGCTCCTCCCTGGACAATGCCTGGAGAAGAAGAAACCCCACATACAAATGAGACTGGAACAGTCAAGAGTAATTACCAAGAACAGTCTTCTGCATTTATCTGCCAAGTGTTTATCAACAGATCAGAATTAAGCAACTCAACTCGGTATCTGACAGATGCATGTCTCTATTTTTAAAAAAATAAACAGAGCAAAGAGGTCAAGCATTCAATACACAGTTCCTTCTGCAAGCTCCTAAAACAATCCAGGGAAGTCAAGGAACTGATGGCTATGATCAGCTAAGACAACTGTTTTGTAAGTGGCCTCCACTTACTATTTTCAGAGGCATCAGGTGGCAAAGTTTAAGTCTAAAGATGGTCAGAACCTGCTATAATAAACCTTCTCTGTTCAACATGTGGTGTTAAGAGTTTTATATTTATGGGGTAATATACATAGAGACTATAGCTGTAGCAACTAGACACTATTTACAAATATTAGAAGTAAATTATGAGCAGCTCACAGATTGCTAAGCTAAATAAAACAGCAGTGGTTACTACTCCAATTCTTATCATCAACTGCATTCAAGGAACAAAACACCAGCAAGCAACTCCCTGAAAATCAATTCACAAGACAAATGAACACCTTTTATTCTACCCTTGCTAAACATAAAAGGTAAAATGCCACAACTGCCACATGAGAGGAGAACATATTGTCTTCAATACTTAAAAACAGAGGAACTTCATGACTTGAGAAATGTGTCAGCCAGCAAAGCCTCTGGCTACAGCTATTACTAATGCTGAAAAAGTATGGAAAGTCTTACACAGCTTAAGGCATTATTTTTCTTTTTGGAAAGAGAAAATATGATGTCACAAATATATAATATTTGGCTCTACAATATATATCACAGTTAATGATGTCAGGTGACTTGGGATACAGAACACAGTAACTGAAAAGGTCTATGAAAAGTGACAAATGGCAGGCAAGAAATGATTCAGATTACACACTGTGTTCACAACTTGGTAGAGGAAACAAAGCCAACTTGAAAGTCATTAGTCAAAAATTGAAGCCCATGAAGTAGTTAAAGAGCACTTAGCAGTTAAAGACAGAGCGTGACCTACAGCTCCATGACTAACCTAACAAGTACAACATACTTCATACCTATATCTATCTACAGGCTTATTTCATGTACAGTATTATAACTTCAACAAGCAATGTCAATGCAATTTGAACACCAACCCTCTCTACCAGCACCTGGAAGTGTTGATGACAGCTGGAGTCTGCTGCACGCTGGCAACAACAGAAGGAGGCCCTTCCCACAGGGCATATAAGAAGATACACTTAAGACTCTCAGACTGAGTGGCCCTTCCACTATCAGGGTCAAACTAAAATGCCACAAATGACTAAACATGAAGCAGAAGATAACATGTGGTGATGCAATTTGGCCATGTGTATGTCAGGTTCTCTGTAGGTTTAGTATGCACCATGTAAAAAACATTTGTATGGCTATTATATAACATTTTGTTGGGAACACATGACTTATCTCTGGATGCACTGAGGGAGCTCCAAACTAAACACACCTCTTTGTCTCTCTGCACTTGGCAGTTATGCCTCAAAATATTTCTGTAAGAATCCCACTGTTCAGGGGATGAAAAGTTAGGTTTTGGCTAGTTAGGGTGCTTGTTCTTCTATTTAAATGTTGTTGTCATGAACATCGATACATTCAAAAGAGGGGGGGATAAAATTCTAGGTATGTGGAACCCCATGGAAATATACTCTGAAATGAACAGAGACTATCTCCGAACAATTTTTTTTTCTCTAGTAAAAATACTACAATCCAAGATTAATTTCATAATTTTATGAAGTTAAAAAGGCTTCTAAAGTTGAATTTAATTATTCCAAATTTCAATGCATGCTCAAGAAACCTTGGACAATTTTTTTTCCATTGTTGAAACATTTAAAGCATGTCTCACAAATCCAAATCACACAGAATTACAGAAGGGCTGAGGCTGGAACGGACCTTTGGCAACCATCATTTGTTAGTTTAAATTACCAGGGGGTTCTGTTGTTTTGTTTGATTTTTACAATTTAGAAAACCCTTCTAACTCCTTATATGGTATAAAACCGACAACACTACGTCAAATCATCAAGTCTTGACCATACTTTCTATACTACTGGCTAGTAATAAAACCTTTTCAGAACCTCTTTAGATCATAAGATTATAATATTCAGAACAAAGGAGTTCCTATCTTGATATTTCCTCTCCTGGTAAAATAATATAATAGAACATGAGATTGTCAAAAGGGAAGGCAGAATGAAAAAACCAAAGTGTTCATTGAAAGGACATTAATCTTTTGGATTAAAATGCAAATGGATTAAATTACCACTGTGTTCCCACTGAAAGTTTGATTGAATACTAACCTGTAAAGTACTTGCTATACTCCTGTTCTATTTTTTGAGCTGTCTCAAATTGTTCTTTGGAATGCTTTTGTGTAACTTTGTCCCTCAGGAAGATTGGGTCTTTTTGCTCTCTGGAAAAAAAAAAAAACCACAAACAAAAGAGAAAAATAAAAGAAACATCTTGTATAAGAATAAATTTTTAATGGACTTGAAAAGAGTGCCTCTAGTTGGGTGAATACAAAAAGCTAATTCACATGCAAGCAGACTCCTAGGCCCAGAGTGCCATCTACTGTGTTTCAGCAGTATCAGCAGAGTCATCAGGATCATTTCAGCGCTAATGAATTTATTCGCTCTCAGACCAAGATGGTATTGCTTTAAAGTTTCAGAGCCTGGAAGGCAGTGGATGAAGAAAGAATATAATTTTTTCCAGTTCATATGAATTGGATCATCATCTCATACACATACCAGTACTCCTTACAGAAGCTGGGCACAAGTATCACTCTTCTAAGGGCTTGTGAATTATCAAGCATCAAGCAGATACAGTATTTCCATGTTATCATATCTATGACACATTTTTGAGATGCCTCTTTTTCTATTATACAAGCTCTTTAAAATAAAATATGAAAAAAAACCCAGAGAAATACAAATGCCAAAATAATTATTTAAAAATAGAATTACTAAACCAACCTATCATTGCTGTGGTGCATTTCAGAGAATGCCAATAGAGCTTGTGCTATATTGAAAAGGATGTTTGGACAAACTTTTAGTGCACACAACAGGCAGACAAAATGTGCCACTGCAACTCATACTGATGACTGCCAGAAATCCTTGCTTGACTAGTTTGACCATTGTCCCTTTCCAAAAAAAGGAAACAGCTGTAGTGGTCACCATTTCACTTCCAAAGGGGGTCAAGACATACCAGTTCCATTTACCATTTAAGCACACAATCCTACAGTGGTAATGAAATATACATCATTGCTCTATGTGCTGTTTCTACTTTAAAGTAGTGATACTTATCTTCTTTATTAAATAGATAGTAGTCAAATTTACCTACAGATCAAGAATATAAGAAGTCTTCAACTTTAGAAACAAAGATAGCACAAGTATAAGATCTCTTAGCAAAAGTGTTTCTTAATATTCATGTTGGGAGATTATTTCCCTTCTTGCCAAATCAATCTATCAAAATATGTGAAGGCTTTTTCAAACATCAGGGGAGGGACTGGCATTTGCACGTCCTGTGTTCTGTTCCTGGCTATATTCAAATAGGAATGTCACAATCAGTGAAAGAACACAGCCTGAGAAGACCACAGTATATGCACTGTGTGGCAAAAGGGGACTTCCCTTGCTTCATTTACTGGAGAATGAAGGTGGGAAAGCTGAGGCTATGAATCAATTGGCACTGCATCCATACCCTTGGCCCTTCTAAGAAGATGAAGAACAGCTCTTGGTCATGGCCAGCATGTCAATGGATCCATCCGTATCAGTCTTACAATGTACCACAAAGGTTAGCAGGAAAGATTCTCCTAGTGGACATTCAGTTTGGTCTACACGGATTTCTTTGAAAGATTCACTTAATTGTCATGCAATCCAAATAAAGCTAAGACCATATACCTCACAGTGGGTTTTATAAGGACTATTTTCCCTTTTTTACAGAATCAGAGAATGCTCTGAGTTGGAAGGGACCCAGAAGGATCACTGAGCCCAGCTCTTCCATGAGCAGCCCATACAGGGATAGAACCACAACCTTGGTGTTATTAGCACCAGGCTCTGACCAACTGAGCCAAGCCCAGTGGCTGTCCTAAGAGATATAAGATGACTAGGATGAAATAAACAATAAAGGTAAACTTAGATTACTTTAAGGTAGAATAAACATCCCTGAACTATACCCCTCA
Source organism: Taeniopygia guttata (assembly GCF_048771995.1). Classification (NCBI taxonomy): domain Eukaryota; kingdom Metazoa; phylum Chordata; class Aves; order Passeriformes; family Estrildidae; genus Taeniopygia; species Taeniopygia guttata. The sequence continues at coordinate 14,309,012 of NC_133031.1, read as the reverse complement.
CAGACTTACTTGATTTGTTTAGCATTTTTGTAGCGAATAAAAATTACAATAGGGTAGATATGAACACTGTGGAGCCGTTCGATGGCATGAGGAGCGATGTCAAGCAGACAATGACAATCCTAAGATCAAATGTAAATGCAAAACACTCATTCAGTTAAAGAGCACAAGCACACATGCAAATCCCCCATTTCTTCCCCTACTTAAATCATAGCAACCCAACAAAGTTCTGCCATACATATAGCATTTTGGGACTACTGAACAATTTGTACCCAAAAGAATTAATAACAAAAGACAAAAGATGAAAAACTGCAAGAAATTGCATTCATAGTACCAAAAGCATGCATTGATAGAAAAAAAAAAGTATTTGAAGAATTTATGGAATGAAAACTCAAATTGAAATATATGCATTACACTTTTTCAAAGTTTAAATATTCCTATTAATTTTCTATTTCAGAAATCATGAGCAAACACAAGTGTTAATAGGACTTTCCAAGTGGTTTGATTGAAAACTGTAAGCAATTAACACACTTCAGTTAACATCTGTCTCCAGGATTATGATGATGTTTACATTCTATATGACTACATTACATGGAATAGGTAAAAAAATTAAATCCTTTTTTGGAGGGGATAGAGGATGGAAGAAAATGATTTCTAACTTTATTTAGTAATACTGTAAAAGAATACAAACATTTCTCGTTTCTACAAAGGTGAGCACATTTTAAATAGTCACATGCAAAAGTAAGGCAAGTTTTATTTTATTTAGCAGCAGTTATCAGAATGTCTTAAAGGATGATGCTGCTAACATAATTTCTACCCCCCAACATAAGTATGCAAATAGTACAAGAACTACAGCATTTAAATTGACTCACTTTTTCTGTTATCTCTTTTATTGAAGCTACAGTTGTCACATCAAAATGTCCACTCCTCCGTTTGTAATCGATGAACAGACAATCCTTCACACCTCGCTCAATGGCTTGCTGGGAAGCTTTCATAACCTCTGTTCATAGAAGAGATCCCCTTTCATTACTATTCCTTAGGCACAGAACAAGGCTAAAAAGACAGTATCTGGAAATTCAGATTCTTGAGGCGTTACCCATCTTTGTGTTGTCATTTTGTCAATTTATACAGATGTTACTACCATGTATTCTAAGCATGAATAAACTAGCTATATTGGCACACTTACCAAGAGGACATCTGCAAAATTTTCCAGGGGATTCTTTGACCAGCATGTCTTTCACAGCATCAAGTAAAGGTCCTAGAATAAGGACAGGCCTAGGGGAGGTACAATCCACTTTCTGGACACGCTGATAAGCCAAACTTGCAGAATCTACAGACACAGAAGACATTTATTTGTAAAAGGATACATTTCCAGGCATTCCTCAAACAAGCAGAAGCATCCTTATAGGAAATATGATAAGACCTCCTCTGCAATGGAGGGCAAAGGGCCCTTGACAAATACAAAATATGCTCAGTCATTATTGACATTTTTCCACTTAACAGCTGAAACTAGACATTTTTCTAATTGAACCTATTGTTCAAGTAAAAAAAAATGAACTCCTCACCTTCCCCAGTCTTCCCTAAAATTTTAAACAATACACAATATTTGATATCTTGGGCGTGATTTGTTGAGCTCTTACAAGGAAGTAAGCATTGTAACCAACATGATTTTTCTAAAGGAGTGAAGAAATAAAAGTGAAGATTTTGAGTGGTGCACAGGATTTCTGTCTAGACTAGACCTGGACCAAAATTAAATAGTTGAAAGGAAGATCAAAACCATGCATCCAAAAGAATTGCCCTCTCCAAATGAAATAGTAATGCTAATAGGTCCAGGAAGAAATCACAAAAATATTTTGAAACGCACTGGTTTGTAATTTAATATTTAAAAAAAATTCTTATTAGAGATAATGATCACCATTTATATTCAGAGCAATTAGAAAGTAACATTATTTGTTGTGTTGTGCTACACCTGATTAAAAATGAAAGAGAAGTAAAGGCAAAGCTCTCCCAAGTATAACAAAGGCACTTGCCATCCAAGAAAGGAATCGAGTCTGTACTGATTGTATCTAGAGCCAATAAATCTTTTCCATCTTTGGAACCACTTCGCTTATGTTTATGCTTTCTTCTGAAGAATGACCTCCTCGCTGCTGCTGACAATGTCTTAGTTGAACTGTTTTCATCTTTAGCCTCGGACATGCTGTGTCTCCTGTAGAATTCCTGATCCATCCTAGAATAAAATGGACAAAATGGCTGGTATTTAGTGTTATATTTTTAATACTCTTGGCAGTATCACAGCTGGTGATGCTGTGCCTGATGCACCCCAGGATATTGTCATTTCTAGTTTACTATTTAGCAGCATTAAAACCAACTTGATACAGCAGTATATTTAATTCAATGTATATTAAAATATGCCATCCTTAAAATGACATATCTAAGAATCAGCATCTGTCAGAAACAACAGAAGCAAACAAGTCTCTTATACCACATCTCACTAGTCAGACTTGAAAAGACCAATACTTTTTAAAGATGAATCCTGTAACTGGGGTCACTTACATATATTTACTGGGAATCTGCCCTCTTTCCAGCTTCTGAGCATTCTCATCTAGCTGCCAAGCCATCCAACAACCAAAATTTCCCTGTGGTAGAGTGTCATCCACATATAAAATGTCATCTTTCTTAAAGCTTAAATCCTGCTCCATCTCTGCCACACGGTCATAAAGTGTTCTGGAAAGGAAGATAAACAGGCTCTGCAACTGGTCTCCATCAACTCAAGGGAAAAAAAACACCTTTCCTGAAAAAAGTTAACAGATTAGTGGCATTCTCTACATCTCAAGAGCACACGAGGGGAAAGTGAAGACTTCTATACTATACTGTCAGGGAATAGCTGGATAAATCAGTAAATTTCAAATTTAAGAAAACATGGCAAAATTTATGTTCTCTCTCTCTGTATGGCCAGCATATTATCCTAACAGCCTTATGCTGTCATTATCAGTCATGCTCAAATACCTGATGTAGAATCCATCTCCAGGAAGCTCTTTTATCTTATTAAACTCTTCTATTCTGTATTGAGTCTTTATTTTGATGTTTTCTCCAGGCTTCAGCATTTCAAGATAAGCTTCCTCAGCTGTTTTATTTCTCATGTCAATGGACCCATACTGCAAAACACAAAAATAAATATTTAGATGTGAAATTGTATTTTAACAAGCAACAGAAGTAGGTGAGCTTGTAAAACATGCAAAATTAATTTGTTTTTGTCATTTGCAGGTTCTATATATAAGTCTTGTCACTTGAAACTCAAGTGCAGTTTGCACCTTAAGATGTCTAGTGGGAGACTGAGACATTACAGTGGAAAACAAAGATCTCAAGTGCAAGCAGCAGACAGGTACTGTGAGAGAGCACTTCTTGAAAAAGTTTACCAAGTGTAAGCTGAGAATCAGAAAATTCACTGAAAAAAATTAATATTTTAGGGATAGCAAGTGGTCTGAAGGAAGTAAAACATGATTACAAAGCAAAATCTAGATACTAGAAGTTCAATGGGAGAGTGTCAATGGTTACTTGTATTTGAAAAGCTCACAAAGATGTGTTTATCATCTTAAGTCTTGACAAGTAGATAAATATTCTCATTTCAGATACAGAAAGCAGAGTCAAAGACAAAATACATGGTTTTCCCTAAACTCTCATTAGAATTTCATAGTGGCAAGATCAATATTGTTCTCTGTTTTATAGTGTCTTTCATATTCTTGCCTTCCTCCTACATACAGCAATTGGATTCAATCTTCCCATGTAGATGAATGGAGCAGGTGTTCGTAATTACAGGTAGACATATGTGAGTTCATCCAACTTCAAAGCATCTTGTGCTATCAACAGTGATAGTTCTCCAGGTTCATATCATCCAGCTACTCATGTGCTGCAGCCAAAATGCAAGCTGGCTTTCTGACTATTCTTATCTGGGCTTTGTGGTAGGAACTCAGCACTCACAGAACATTCCACACTGTGGGACAGCACAGCACTTGGCACCTCCCTCTCTGCACCATCCCAGCCATTAGTCAGTACACTGCAGACATTGCTGAACTGCTTACCTCAAGTATCATGTCACCCAAGACTAGTCCATCAGGTCCTTTTGCTGGGCTGTCATCATCTACATCTGAGACAAATATTCCATACAGGTTTCCACCACATATCTGGATCCCAAGATCAACTTGGGATTTTTTAACAACAACAATTCTAGGTTCAGGGGTCCTTTTGTTTGTGTCCACAGGGCCCCTTTTGACAGAAAGAAATAACACATGTACTAGAACTGAAAAACTTGCCATGCATAAAATCAACTTGCCATCTGAAGAATATATATTTATATAAATATTATTCAGAATAGGTCACCTACAGACAGAGTCTTAAATGACAAACATCACCTTTGCAACTAAACCAATCTTGCAGAAAACTTTCTTCACACCTTGCAGATCTCATGTTTCAGAAGCAGTCTGAAAACATGTACATTTCTATCCTGGGGTCCATTTAACTAATGTGCTGACTTATTTCAACCAGACACAGCATTCACAGAAGTACACTTCCTTATTTAATACCCTGACCATTTCCTTTCCTTTAAGATAAAAGCTTCACTCTCTACCTTAAGGAATTCCGGGGACTTGTAGTTGGAGTGGTTTGTTTGGATGGGGGTGTCATTGTCCCTTCATCCTGCTCGCTCACAGTGTCGATTACGGAATGATTGTCAGGCGTTGCAGCTCCGCTGCCTTGAGGGGTGGAATGATTGCTCACAGGTTCTAAGCGAGAACTACAACAGGGGAAAAAACCACAACAAAAGACTGGTGGGTTAATGACAAATATTTTCCACTTAAAATTTTTAATTTGGCTGTAAGTGAGTTTAAGAGTAAGGGAGATAAAATCCAAACCCTATAATTCAAATGGGCATGCCAAAAAACATATGTTCAGTGAAACTCTATAGGAAAGGCAAAGCTCTGTTTTGAAGTGTGATCGTGCATCAAAATAGGACGGGTAATTTCACCTGGTCATATGCCTTCTCTAATTAATATTGGAAATGTCAATTTTGGAAAAAAAAAAAAAAGTAAAAAATACTTGAAGTATTAAAATTTCATAACCTTAGGAAGAAGTCACCTTGGATTTTATTTTAGTATATTTAGGGATTAAGCCCAAACAGAAAAGAAAATATATTTAGATGCATCAAGCATTCTTCTTTTGACAAACATGCATTCCTACATTATTTTTCAAAGCAATCACACTTATTAGCACACATGTGCTCACATTTGCAAAATATTAAGCATATAGAAGTTAGCTGCTAGCTAATTAATTGTGTGTACAGGGTAGCTGTCATTTTCCAGGTCTAGCCAGCCTTACCTTGACCGTGAGTGATTGCCAAGCTGATACATGTGTGGGTTATACTGAGCCAGAATAGTGATGGTGTCACACTGCTGCCCAATGATTAGTCGAGCCTGTTGCTCTGTAGCATTTCTCAAATTTATTCCATTAAACTATGGAAAAATTGCACAAACCAGAATGTCAGCTTTTCAAATGGAAACCAGCAAACTCATTGTTTTCTAATTAGTGTAATATCTAAATGCTCACTTATTCCCACTGGAGAAAACAGGAGAATGAAAATGTTGCTATAGAGTGATTTCTAGGGTTTACTCCTTGGAAGGGATCATCATAATTTTCAAGTATTTTGTAACCTGACAAGAAGTTTAACAATATTTTCACTGTTAAAAGACATACATATTCTGAGATGTGCTATAATTTGATATCACTGATTAAATAAAAGTTGGTTCAGATCAATATGAGTAAATTCAGAATTTAAATTCAGATCTATCCGGGTCTCTTTTAGTATCAGAAACACACTGTGCAACAGAAGGTGCTTTAACATGATATTACACTTACAAAGCAGCTCTCTACTTTACAAAATGCTATCCATGTGTTTATCTAACACAGTAGGCAGAAACATTATTGAGCCTACATATGTAATTTTTTAAACAGGTATCTTAGCTAAGAATATGGCACAGCAACAACAGCATGAAACTTGGTAAAAGCCAGCTGCTTGAAAATGTACTCCCCTTACAAGGCAGAGTATGGGATTGGGACTATTTTGTTTTAAGTACTGAAACTAACTAGCTTATATAAATATAATTAAATTTTAAGACAAGATGCAGATACACTATCAAAAGACATTACTTTTATAATAAAGCTTGAAAATGTCACAACAATCACAATTATGGACTATTACAATAGAGTCTACCCTTTGCTACATCTCACAGTGCACAAGGCAGTTATGGCTGCTGTCATACAAACTGATTTATTAAACCTTAGCAATAGGAAGCAAACAATTACCTCCAGTAACTGATCACCATATTCAAGGCCAGCTTGATGGGCAATGCTCCCACCTGTTACTTTAGAAACAAATATTCCACCATTTTCTCCGCTCACAATGGAAATCCCGAGTGGCTCAGAACCCTTCTGCACTTTAACATGGCGTGGCTCTTCCATGTAGGGCCTTTTAAAGAGAAATTTAAAACTGAGTTGGAAAAAATTGCATTTCAACCACCACAATACCAAAATGACATGCAATATTTATGCCATTCTGAACTGTAATAAAAAAATAGCTTTAAACAGTTACTTAAAAAGCCCCACTAATTGTCAATGGTCTTAAATGCATTCCTTTAACATCATGCAATGAACAGTGGCAGAAGTAAATGTACACCAGGTACATGACTGCTCCAAAAATGATGGTAAATATGAATAATAAATAGAATGGTCATGAAGTTGACAGGAAAGAAGCTTCCAGATGCGTATTATATGAAAGTAATCAAACCATTGTATATAATATATCATTGTCAAACCATATTCCAGAAGGGTATATTACAAATACAAATGCTGGGAGCCTTCATTGCCAGTGAAAATAAACATAATGAATAGTAAGCTGGTAAACCAAAGGAAACAAAGCACAAATACAATACTTCATATTTGTATGCTGGGAAACACAAATTAGTAATGAAAATTAAGCAGTTGCAAACTCAAGCCATTAAGACAGCAGTTTGCATGGTAGCATTACAATTACCATGCAAATTCTCCTCAGGGCAATTATCCAAACGTAAAAAAAGCACAAAGTGCGCAATACTGCTCGAGAAGGACAACCTTAGATCAGGCCAACCTCAAACTCCTTAGTGATGAGAACCTAGGCCTAGGAGCCACAGGGATTCTCAGAAAAGACCTATTACGGAACAGATATCTGAAAGATGCAGAAGATTTGAGAAGACAAGAACACTTAGAACAAGACAAACGGTAATAAGACACTAGTAAGTATAACAAGAAAAAGGCTTATACAAAAGAACACCTGATACATTCCCCTTTCCTACCCCCATATTTGGGATGTATCCACCTGTACAAATGAGGCTAGTCCATTCATGATGTGCATAAACCAACAGTAGCCTTCTAAAAAGTCCTGGTTTTCACCATTATGAACTTAAAAATGTCTATACAGCAAGAGGCTTCACCAGGCATTAAGAGTTGAACTCAGTGTAAGTAAAACAACTTGGGCACCAGGAGTGGAGTATTTTTTATTTTAATACCACTATACTGCATTTGACATGCATCAATTTGAATGCTTTCTTTCCTAGCATTTCATTATGCCATATAGATGTTCTCTAAATTGTGCCAATTGCTAAACTATTTTATTGTGCTTTTCAGAGACCAGAAGAGTTAACTGGACTTCACTCACTACCACTAAAGTGATCAAGGCTGAGGAAGGTTATTTTGGGGAAAAGTAGGATTTGGGGCTGGGGACAAAGGGAAGGGGACATTGTGCTGTGCATATTGCCAGTCTTTGAAGGGATCTTTTTGGTAGCCTTCTGCAGCAGAGGTGTAATAGTTTGCCATCTTATTAATGCATATGAGATAAAAACTGTTGGCAGCTGACATGAATGCAAGTCTGGAACTCGGACCTCTTACATTACCATTAGAGGTAAAGGTAGAGCAATTGTTACCCATGTAGTGAACTCATTACTGATGCTCACATTTTTTGCATGTAACCTAAATTACCTAAATTCTGATGACTTGCAGAAAACAGATTATTTTTTCCACTCAGAAGCGTGTAAGCAATATTATAGGAAGTTTCTTCTTGTCACAAAATTTACGAAGGTCTATTTCTGCATTAAAAACTACAACTACATCTTTCGGAGCTTTGTTTATTGTACTTTTTTGTTTTTTCATCTACCACACCTATTTTTAATTTGTTTCAGATTGGAGTAAGAAGGTATCAAACATATACAAACATATCTGAGAATTCTAGTAAGAACAGAATGACAGATAACTAGGCCTGTATAGCATAGCACTAATAAAGTAAAAAAGAAGGATAATATTAAAAAGGTGTTTTATTTGATAAGCAGTTTTATCAAAATCAAGTGAAGCACTTCTCTATAATATTCAGACTGCCTGCAGGAATCACTAGACATGGAGTAGAGGAAAAAAAGTCCTTATTGATGAGATCTTTTAATTTTCATTTAAATTAAAATCAACAGTACAAATAGAGACATTGAATTTTTTAATCTATGTAATTATTAATTTTATTTGGGGAAAGAGCAATTGAATTACTTGTATTTTGTGTGAAACAAAAAGCTTATAACCCCCCAGAATTTAAACATTTCTTAGGACAGATTAAGTACCTACTTTCCTAAACTGAGAATTGATTTAATAGTTTGGTTTTTTTTAAAACCCACCACCAGACCTTAGAATTATACTCTCAAGAAAATCAATTCAGACTATGGTTTATACATAAGCACAGAGCAAGAGCGATGGGGCTGGAACCTGGATGTACTTCAATAATATGATCAACATTAACAAAAATTGTTATTTCCCAGAGATCAGAACACGTATCTTGTGCTCAAAGACGCAAAGATACAGACTGCCAAAACTCCAGCTTGTTCAGCTGAACACTCACATCATTAGTCATGTGAAAGAGAAAAGACTCAGAATTTGCAAGTGACAATCGGAGGAACATTTACACGAGAACAGAAGTTGAGTACACATAGTACAAGCGTCACACTGGAGTAAGAATGTAAATTTACAAAAACCTCTTTACATTTCCTTTCAAATAACACTGTTCTTTGTATACAAGACATTCTATAACTTCTACAACTTGGTCATAAATTCTTCAAACAAGACAAAAGTTCCATGTAACATTTTATGAACAACTTTTTATTACCACCAGAAAAGTTAAAATACAGAATATCCTCATAATATTATCATTCACATTTTTACGGTCAGTGTTTTTACATAAATTAAGCATTACAAAAGGGTCTTGAAGTCGACATAAATGTAATCTGTTTCACCACATTAGAGCTCCTTTACACTACCAGAATGGCATTTAGCTGCCTTATCAGAAATAAGTCTGATTCAAATTTGTCTAGCTGTCTATGCTTTGAATTTGTGTGAGCCTTTTCATATATTCAGTCTAGCCAGATCATGATAAAATGAAAACAGATGTCCAAGACTGATACTATAAGCAATGTATCTTTGAAATATTCATTACAAATATAAGGTCATTAAACACAAAGCACATGCTTTTAAGAAAGATATCATGTTAGATTCCAATTCTGCAATCACCTACACATATACTGAATGCTATTACTAGCAGTGGTCCAGATACAGACAAATGAATCAGAGTAGTGAAATTGCATCTGTACATGTTCTGTGCTGTCTGCAGTAACACTGCATCTGTACTGCTCTTCCACAGTTATGTGCTCAATTTTTCATGTTATCTGGTTATATGGAAACAAGGCACAGTGGTTGGAGCACATATTCTGCAATGCTAAGGCACATGGTATTTAGCTATCAGATGTTGCTAGGTCATGTTACTAGGTTACTAGATGTACCTAGGTTAGTTACATCTATGTAACTAAGTATGTTTAGATTTCCAGAGTACAGAACAAGGCCATCATAAATAAGCATGAGAGGTAGTTGAGCTGAAAGGGTATATTCCAATTTTGACTGCTCTTACTTGGTGTGACAATTAGTCTAACACGGAAGAAACAAAAACTTTATGAAATCACCCTATTCTTAAAATCCACAAAAAGATGTTTTACATACTTTCTAAAAATCATTCAATTATAGGACCTAAGATGCACCTTTGCATCTCCATTTTTTTAATTCAAATGTTCACATTCCTTCAGACTAATAAACAAAAGCACAAAATTTCCTCAGACACATTGGTATTAAAAACAAAAAATGTGGGGACCTTACCTATCTTTTCTACGTTCTCCGACAGATACGGGGCTAATGGAAATCCTAGGTAATGTAGAAAGGGAGTTCTGAGACTGGCTGCTGGTGAAGGAAGACGTTTCCAAGTTAAGAGGTGACTGGGGAGGAGTTATCAAGCTGGGACTGCTACATTCTGAGTGTGACAAGGAGCCTAGGAAAAGGCAACAGTCGAGTTTTAGTGTCCTGCATATGTCACAGCTGGCATATCTACCCAGACACAGTGAAAAGACACCACACACACCTGAGACAAGAAAGAGGACTGACTGCTCACTGTCCATTAGTCATGTAAGGGGCTTAGGAAGACCAGGCAACTCATTTCAGACAGTGCAAACCTACTGTGCTTAAGGATTCTGTGTTAAACCATCCTCTCTTAAGTGTACAACAACTACTGCCATTTTCAACAGGAGACAAGGTTACAGACAAACTACACCATGAGCATGTCTGAAAAGCATGTTAAAGGAAAAGACAGGAAAGAAGTAAAATAAAAATCTAATATGTAGGTTTGTTTTCAAATAAAATATTTATGTCCCACCCTTCCCTTTACATAGGAGGTCTATTATGTGACACCTGAAAAAGATAACAGAAGTCAAGCATGCATCCTACACAGAGACAGGAAAGCTCTGAAATTTCAAATAAGCTTGACATGAATTAGATTGCATCTTTACCCTGGTTGTACCCTTCCTAAGTAATCTACAGAACAAGTCCCCTGACACAGTCTGCTCCTTTTGAAAAGCTAGAGAAAATAAACCTCAAATTATTAATCACAAATGAAAGCTATTTTTCAGAACTGTATTTGCCCAGTTAGGAAAAGCACTGCACACAATACATTAAGGCTGCAGAACATCTGAGCAATGATGGCAGCAAAGAGCTGCTGATTGCTGTCAGCAAACTCCTGATTCTACAGCACTCCAACTACTGCTTGTCTTTAAACATCTTCCACTAAGCAATTTTGAGTGAAGTACTGAAATATTTTCACTGCATTTCAAAGTATAATTTACAATCAGTGACAAAACAGTAAGCAAATAATATACTTAAAGAAACAACCAAAAAAATACAATTCAGTTCACTGTTTAAATTTTCAAGGCATCATTCTAGAAGAAATAACAACTATAAAACATACAGCAATGCTTATTCTTACTTCTGTCTGCACTTTCACTCAGTGTACCAGTACTCAAGTCAACTATCAGAAAAAACAACTTTCACTAGAAAGTTTCTTTTCTTTTTTAATATTTCTCTGGCAAAATGATGATTTTGTAACCTTAATAAAATTGTCCTACTTAGATGTGGTACAACCTGATTTAACGACTGCAAGGGCTTTGTTTTGGTTACACTAAAAACAGTATGACTACAATTACTTATTAAATAATTCACCTCTGTCAGAGCCCATCATGGACCTTGGATATCTTGGTGTTAAAGGGATCTTAATTCGTTCTGTTCTGTATTGCAAGTTACTTGAAGAACCTATATTTAAAACAAGGAAAAATTAAAAAGACAAACATAAAAGCAACTATCATTAACAAAAAAGTACATTTAGATTGTACTTCTTCAATGAGCATTATTAAAGTGGACTCTAAATGATCAAGGCAAAAGCTTTGGTGATTACCCTCATAAATGTGAATATCACAATTATAGCAAATTATCTTGATTACACAGTCAGTATAAACAGAACATAATGCAGCTACACTGTACATATGCACTGTACATTCTTGTATGAAAAAAATATTTTTAAGTATTTTCCTATGAAGTTAAACTTTATTCCAAGTCCAAGCAAGAATCTAACATCTCTGTTCACTAAGAATCCATGGGACTTTGCAAGGGGCATTTAAAATATTCTGATTACATTCTGCTTGGATGAATACATCATCACCAATACTGGTTGCAAATTGTTACACCCCTTTTTTCTGTGCTTATAAAGCTACCATGCTCTACTCAACCTCTGACAGAATGCAGGAACACAAACACCTATAAAAACCCCAGTTATTACATAATTTAAAATCTAAAAAATCTAAAATGTTCAAATGCCAGTGCTACAAAGTATGCATTTGCTTTGGTATCATTAGGCTAGGCATAACAAAATATTTACATGTCAATTAACTAAATGAAAGTATAATTTGTTTTCCAAGAATACAATTTACATTTGGCCATTAGTCATCCTTGACTTTTTCTTCAGGGAGCTCTCTCCTTTTCGTTCTTATCACCAGCTCATTGAACCTTTGGCCCTGTGTCCCATCTCTCTCACGATACTTTTAAAGAGTAACATGGAAAGGAGAATCCCTCACACACAGAGACCATTTCAAAGAGACTGTAAAGAACAAATTAAACACAGCAACTTTCAGGGAACACCTTTAGTCATAAACCCACATGAAATGAAGCAAAGGAACACCAGAAACCTTTAGGCTTTGCTAACCATGACAATCCCATAATATGGGTACTTAAGGAGTTTTCCATTTATAATTTTCTCCAATATACAGGAATCCCACAGAAAATAAATCAGGAAAGCTGGTTACCAAGTCTGGCACTAGATGGCAATGAATTTGAGCCATGAGATGCTCTTGTACGTGAATTTTCAGAGTAGTCATTGGAGTGTTTATGACTTAGGTCCAAACTCAGGCGACCTTGATGCTGAGAACTGCATCAAAAGAAAAGCAGAATAGGGCAACAGTTAGAACTGGGCAAAGAACCTCAGCAAACTGGCCAACAAAAAATTTTGGTTAGCCCATGTGCTGAAAAAAAAAAATGCTTATTTTGTTTCCACTTCCACATTGTCCCATCATTTTATGAATTATCAGAAGCCAGAAGAAAAATAGCCTTGAAGTACTATAAAACAGGAGAAAGCTTTGTTTGTTTTGGCAGTGACAAGAAAAAAAAATAGAAATTAACTAATTAAAACAATCAATTGCTTTGTCAGCATCAGTAAGTGGGGCAGAGGAAAACCTAATCCATCAGTTACTGAAAGCAACTGGCACATCATTTATATGCCATAATGGGTTTGAGACCACTGGATAAAAACAACATACAACAGCACCATGTTTCACTCTGCACTCTACCAAACTACTAGAAGCAATTTTTCTCTAATGGAAACAAAATTTTAGGGAGATATAAGTTTTAAAACACCTGGGATGCAGATGCTGATGACATATTTGGCTGGCAACTGATGGGCAATTGCTGGTGTGAACTCTATGGCTCCATGCAGTATAGATTGGATTTCTCATGACAGCAGTCACTGCAGGACACGGTGCTAAGCTCCTTGGTACTGTCCCTGCTTCAATGATATAAGCATATTCTTATCAACATTGGCATATAAAGTCTAGATTTAAAATATACCTTAATACTTCATAATTATGTATTTTAACATTTATATGTATGATAAATAAAAATATTAGTATACAAATACATTATTAAGTGCCATACAACATTTTTTTGATAATACATGCATGTATAAAATCTTCTTCATAATTCTGTAATGAGTCAGTAATAAAGTGGATTATATTACCAAAAATCAAGCCATTCACAGCATATGATTTTAATATGTGCTAGTAAATAAATGTTTTCTGTTTTCAAGTACAGAATTTTTTTAACCAGAAATAGAAATTCTAAATTTAGTCATCCAACCAGCATGCAAGATTTTATTTGGCACTTGAACTGGCTGTAGCTATAATTATTCTGGTTCCTCTCTTTTGTTGCCTCAAAGAGTCCCACTTCTATAGTGACTTTAAATTCTAATATTTATTTCGAAAATTTATTACTCAAGCTGCTTTTTAAAGTATATTCATCCTTCAGTACTAAATCAAAGTATCTTAAAATCTCCTCTTAAATGAGTTGGTAGCATAGAACAGAGTAGCAAAAAATTCAAGACATAGACTCATTGTCTACAATAGGTTTGACTCGACTCAGTTATTGTGCAAAAGTATCATGCTAAGATGAAAGTTAACTACAAGGTTAGAAATAATACTTTTAATACTATTTCTTCTGCAATTAAGAGAAAGTGAGAGAAGAGTAAAAGAAATCAAAGAAGAGCAAAAGCTTCTTGGTCTGAGCTACTCTTGAGCACGTCTTCAAATGTTTGGGGCACCACTGTTTGAAGCTGTCCATTGTTCCAGATACACTGATTATTACCGTCATGTTCTCCAGTCAGAATAAAATCTTCCATAACTTCTAGAACTTACAGGAGTTTGGAGCTTTACAAGAAGACAGAATAAACTCATAAAAATCAGCATCACCTGATTGGAAATTTAATATACAGCTGCTGAAAACTGAAACCTAAATCTAGACACTAAAGACTGAGCAATCTGACAGCACATTTACCAAATGCTTCTTGACTATTTCAAAGTAACTAGCATACAATACCCTAATTACCTCCTTAAGCACTCCATTTAGTCAGTGCCAATTCAAAACCTGCTAACATGAACTTCAATACCAAAAACTGTTCAACAACTGAGACAAAATACTGTTTTCTGTTCCACATAATTATACTGATATATACTGAGCTTCTTGTGAGTCCTCTCTTCACTATCTTAATATCTCAAACACACTCACATTTAACCTTTCACTTAGATTAAGATCACAGCCAGTGTGGGCACTCAACATCAGATACCCCAAATGTTTCCAACAGGTAGAATTTAATATGTTTCACTTCCCCAGTATCAGATTTTTTCTTTGGAAGAATTTCAGAAATGAAGCAGCTAAAGGATACCTTCATTTACTATCAAAAATACTGAAAATCTTGCTTTTCCTCCTAAAGGACAGGCTACACCTTGTTCTGCACTAACATATTGAGAACCTCTCTGCATAGAAACTGATGAAACACAAATCCTTCAGACAGAAGTTGCTCAGCTTCCTTAGCAATTCTTCTGAATCAAGATTCACTTCTTTACAGTCCAAAAGCTGAGCACACCATGTTCAGACTACAACAGACCATGCAAACAGGTTTTGTGAGTCACGTTTCTTCCATACTTAACGCGACTAATCCCCAATATTGTCCAACATGGACAAGTGCCTTGGGGCATTCCTAGAAAGCAGCCTGGAGCTCTGTCACTCACCTGCTGACATGCTGCCAGGGTATAAGGCAGCAGGCACAAAGCCATCGCTGTGCCTAGCAGAACGTTTGGGAGAATATGGTGCCCATTCCTGTAGCTCTGGAGACAGATGCTCCTCACTAGCTGGAGCATATTTCTGCATCTACAAGAACACAGAAATTTGATTACAGGAAGCTGGAGATTCAAAAGAGTAAAACAGCCAAACTGTGGAACAATAAGCAACATCAAACTTTCAAGTATCTGTTCCAGAATGTGCCACCACAGTACTTCTTAGACATGTGTCTTTCAGTGATGTCCTTCTATGCATTTTCCCTCCATCCTACTTTGTTACTTTATTTTTTGTATTCTTCTTAGGCCAATATTTGCAACTAATACCTTTTGCATCAATGAAACACCCAACATACAGTTATATTTCTCCTTTAAAATAACACTTTCACAGGCTAATTCAGCCACTATTTTGACAAGTGCTTGCTACACAAACTCTGGCTAAAAAGCTACAAAGCGTTTTCCTCTAGGCCTGCATTTCCAGATAAATGTGGAATAACCTCTCTTCAACATGCAATTTAGGTCTTAGGACCTCACAACTTCTGTTCTGTATATAACAAGTAGACACTGGTGAGTTAAGAACATATGAGAATAGCTCAGATATTGACAGTGATGCAGGAGAGCTGCAAATGCAGGGCTCAGCATGTGGCATTCACACATTTGAAATGTACAACACAAATATGTAGCTGATGCACATAAAAAGTGAAAAATAATTCCTGAAAATGTACTTAAAAATTTTTATAATGACAGTGTTTTAATTAAATGAAGAATTACTGAGAGCACAAAGACTAAAAGGCAGAGGTGCCTTCTTAGAACCAGTACTTGATCATTTTTATGTCTGCACTAGTAGTAATTGTTCCACCTACTATTCAGCCTAAATTTATCAACTTATCCAAGTACACAAAATGAACTGTGTATATACAGATCTAAGCAAAATTACAACACCCAATATGGCCAATATGTGTTTTGCTAATGCAAATACTACTTCAGGAGTGAATGCGTGCAGACAGGACACTACTGTCATAAACAACCTGATGTAGTTGCAAAGGACAAGGGCAATTCCACCAAAAAAAAATTTTCACTGACTAATGTCCACAATTTTGAGGCACAGTATCACTTGTGCTCTCCACCAACAACTTTAGAGTTACAAAGCTCTGCCTATTTTCTGGTTGGACAGGGGAAAGAGAAGAAAAATTAAAGAGAATCATATGACTTAGTTTTAATTTAATCCTAGAAGCAAAAATTAACTAAGACATAAAGTAACCTTAAAAAAACAACAAAAAAAGTAATTGTAATTCTATTATGTCATTTTCTTCTTTACCTCAAACAAACACCTACTTGCCACCTGTAACATAGCATGGGCAGCACATTGGAGCAAACACAGTATGTCCCCATATATTCTTTGGTCTCTTCAACAGTGAGTGCCAAAACCACCCACTCTGTTCCAGCTAACAAATCTCCTGGGCATAAGTCCCCACCTACACGTGTCCTTGTCACAACTGGCAACTCTTTACTCACTTATTTCTCATACAAATATTACTACAATTATAAGTGGGGTGGTGCATATGCTCAAGACAATGCACTACAATGAAGAACAGGACTATCAGTGCTAATGTATCAACTCGATATTCTATATAAAGCAAACACCCCCAATTCAAATGTGTCCAATATCTTGATCCTGTTTCATGGTTAGACACATGCTAATATATGACATTGAAATATGCCCTCCTTCACCTCTTGCAGTGCAGTTCTTGTGACCTCTCTCTTAGCCATAATGCTCTCCAGATCAAACCTACTGATTACAGTTACAAAATTAAATTCTTATGCTTTTCTGTCATTTGTTGTGCTGGTTTTGACTGGGACAGAGTTAATGTTCTTCAGAGCAGCTACTATGATTTTTTTTGATTGTGTTGGTAATACAGGTATGTTTTAATCTTTTGCTGAGCACTGCTTACACAGAGGCCTAAGGCCCATAACTATTTTTCTCTAAAATGTTTGGGAGTGCATAAGGAATGGAAGTAGAGAAAACAAAATGGAAGCAGACCAAAAAAAAAAGGCATTAAAAACCTTCCAGGCATTCTCTTAGACCAGTATTTTTGCAGGAAACAGTTCACCTTTATAGTGTAATGGGCCTAACACCCTTTGAATTTCAGCTAAGATGTACAAAATTATTATGACACTTCAAAAGACAAAAAAATCAATACTATGGGTGGTACACCTTTTTCCATTAAATTGTACAGTGATCCGGACAACCAATCCAACTTAGTAAAACTGCAGAAACTATTTTCAGTTTCTCTAAAGCTGATGGTCTGTGGTTTTATTTATGTCTTTTCATGTTGTCAAAAACATACAGGAGCCCAGATGTTCCAACAAGCAGCATTAAAACCCCAGGTATGGCAGCTAAGCAGAACTCTTTCTTTCTGTTTGGTGGCCACCACTGCCTGCTAAATACTGGAACTCCACATATTGTTTTGTATTTTGTGATACTGCCAAGTGCCAAGTGAGCCTGAGTTCAAAGGGCCTGAATTCTGAGGATGGGCTATGCTCCTCCTGCTCTGGTACCTAACTGGGCACTCAAAACCACACTGCTAATTATACTTCAAGGTTTCTAGTTTTGTGCTTCAATATACCAGGCTTCTACCTGAAGTGCAGGATTAGGAATGGGCACAGGGGTCATTTTGTGCCTCAGAGCAGGAGCTGATTTTGGTCGAGGTCTTTTAATCTCTGGCTCTTCAACTCTTTGAAAGCCAATGTCATCTTCACAGGATTTCCTTGAAGAAAGGTGAGTGCAGTCAACTCCCTCCTCCCGATAATAATGCCCAGCATTCCTGCTGCGCCCCTTGAGAGTAGCAGGGTCCTGTTTAAGTGCCAAGGAAACCGGGGCTTGGGCAGTGGCTGGGCTGGTGGGTGGTGATCCTGTTGTCACCGTAGACTCTGATGCAGAGCTTGCCTGCTGTTTATGTTTAAATTTGATGGAGTCACTTCTCTTAGGAGGAGTTGGAGGTGTTGAAGCCACTTCAGCTTTTGATGGCTGAGGTGAATGGCCTGTCACCTGATTAGGGGAAAGGTAATCCAGTTTGGGAGGAGTTGGTGGCCTTTTGAAAGTATCAGGGTCAAAGATAGATTTCCTTTGTTTTGGCTTTTTATACACAGAGAACTTTTCTGTTTCTGTTGCTGAGATATTAACCATGACTTTTGGCCAGGTACCACCGCTATGCTTAGTTCCATGTCCTTTGTCAAATGCTGTCTCAACCATCACACAGTCAGTTCCTGTCGGTTCATAAGGCAGCCTCCTGTTGTCCAAGTCAACAGCTCCATAGCCTTGGTCCCCATATGTCTCTGGGCTGAAGGAGCTGAGACTGTGCTCTGAATTACTATGGCAGCTGTGCACCGTGTTCCTACGAGAGTCAACTCGTAACGTGTTACTAGGGAAAGGTTTGTGATCGCAGAATGAAGTGCTGCCCTGATCGCTCTGCTCCTTCTTGCCATCCATGATGTCTGGATTGAAAATGTCAGTCTGGGTTGAGCTGTTGAGTTTCAGATTTCTTTTATTTTGTGCTTGTATCTCTGATGCATGAACTCTACAGTTTGATATTTTTTCTGAATCCTTCAAATTTTCAAATATATTTTGACCACTCCAAGATGAACTCTGAGGAAAAACCTAAAACAAAAACCACATGTGATCACCATATTATTGTGGCTGATTTCTGTTTAGTATGAGTCATATCCTAGCCTCCTTGATTTATCTATACCTGAATATACACTTAATAATATCTTACAATTCAAAGCACAGAACATCAGATAAAATGAAGCTAGAAAAATTTTTATAACCTTTTCAGAGCAATTCCAAAACGGCAACTCCACATGGTGGCAAAAGTACTCAACTGAAAGTGAAAGGACCTGCATTCTACTTCTGCCTCTGATAAGTGATGCCAGTAAGAGAACTTTGATTGCCCACTTCCCCGGAAACATTCATCTTACTTTTGTAAAACCTCAAGCTCTCTAGATCTGAAATTACAGCTCAAATCCATGTGGCAGGCCCAGAATAATAGGATTCTAAACTCAAAAAGCTAAACAGAATACATATTTTATAGAAATAAGCCTGAAAATCAAAGCCTTATACTAATCTTCATGATAGCAATAGTTCAGTTTTCCGCACAACTCCCTCCTGACAAAAAGCTAACTTTCTTTAGTCAGCAGGCAGTTGATCTTTCACGTACAAAAGTGCTGCAGCTCTGAAAAAAAAGCAAGAAGCAGCAAGCAATTGTGATAGCACTCATTTCATGTAACTAGCAAACAAATGAGAAAGAAGATAGTAAGGTAGTCTTATTCCTACTAGATGGCACAAGAGCATTACTTAGGAAGTAACTGTTGAGGAAGCGTACCACCAGAGAAATGCATCCAAATGGTTGTCTTCTTCCAATTTTGATATACTCATTTTCCTGCATATACTCTTCCTTGAACAACTACAATAATTCTGCTAAGTTCAAGAGAATTTGCAAACTTGGCCTCTGCTACTCACCTTCACGAGTGACAGAGTAAGGGAATCCCTACAATTTCGAAGCAGAGCTTCACATTCAGTAAGTGACTTATTATCTAGTGCAATGCCATTGATCTGCAGACAAAAGAAACCACAATAGACATCTGTAAACCAGAGGTAATAGGTAGGGAGCATTTAAGGTAGATGATCTCTGAGACAGGGAATATACTAGGCTACACATATATATGTGACTGAAGTCTGGTAGATACTTGTGCATTTTCAAGAGTGACGGATGGACAACTCCTAAGTCCAATCTGCTGCTCCTGCAGGGACACAGGGTGACACCACCAGATCATTACACCTTCTGTGCAGTTGTACAAACAGCACACACCTCCCCTTTGACAGTGCACAAACCACACCCATCCTGTAAGGCTGCAAAGGCAGCAGGGACAGACTCCCTCCCCAGAACAGATGGCAGCTGTGCCTTCAACATTTATAAGACAAGGAACCTCTCATGCAATGAAGGGATGCCTCTTTGGAACTGACCTTTCCTAGTCAGTATGACAGGTGTCATTTTCAATATATATTTATAAATATATCTATATATATAAACATATATAGATATATATATGCATGCCAAGCGTGAAGAATAAGCTAATCCTTCTAAACAAATTTCTCATATGAACTCAGAAAATAAGCTGCACATTATATTAATCACTGAGCACACAAAAAGATTAATTTAGAATAAATATCCAGTGAATTTATAAAAAGGACTTAATATTGCAAAAGTAAAAACTAATTTGAATGTTTGGCATATTGAAGAGTAGCATCAATGATAACACTTCCAAATAAATAAAAATTTTAAAAGGCAAATGGATTAAGACGTACAGCAATTATT
Source organism: Taeniopygia guttata (assembly GCF_048771995.1). NCBI lineage: Eukaryota > Metazoa > Chordata > Aves > Passeriformes > Estrildidae > Taeniopygia > Taeniopygia guttata. Next base: position 14,288,278 of record NC_133031.1, on the reverse strand, counting down.
CTGTCTCCCACAGTAAGGGTACCCTCTTTGGCAGCTGGGCTTCCGGGCACAACAGCAGCAACAAATACTCCATTTTCTAGACTGACCCCACTATCTGAAATAGATAAAGAATTTGATTCAAACAATTCAAATATATTGCTCAAATGGCATGTCTGACCTGCCTGCACAAGAAAGAAATATGACTACAAATCTAGCTGAATCTCAATTTCTGAAAACCCTTTCAAGGAAATAACAAGACAGGGAAAACAAGGACTTTCAATATCCCAAAAATTAATACAAGCACACAAAGATGGGGTAACTGGGTTTAACAGACTTGTACACACCCATGAACATTCCAAGCAGGCAGTCAACTAGAGACAAGTATTTAAAAAAAAGAATCAACTAAAACCCGCCCAAGGACAAAAAGAAAGCCTGTACTTAACAAGATGAAGCTATTATCAATAACAGCATTCTTGGTTTGCTTAAAAAAAAAAAAAAAAATTCCTCTCTAGGAGTCCATTAACATGTAAAAGTGATTTAAACAAAGGCTCAGAGAACATGGACCTTTATCTTAAGCCTTATTTGGCTGAACAAACATGTGCCATTTACATCCACTCTTTATAGTCATTACCTTTATGTCCAGAAACATTGATATGAAGAGGTGTTATCACTCGCCCACCTAAAGACTTCCTTCTTCGAACCACCATATTAATAACACCTCCTCCATTTAGAACAGCTTTTATAACTTGCTTTTTATCCTTATTGGTAAGATCCACATCATTTATCTTCAGCAGCCAATCATTCACTCTGGTAGATATACAGAATTAGGCAGGTCAGTTATAAGCACACTTTGCTGGACACAGCACATGAATAATGTTCCATGACAAGGCATGCACAGAGCTGATCTCAATAAAATCATCCTTCCTTATCTGGAGTTATCCATTCCTGAAAAAGCATTAAACAGCAGCTAAATGAAACCAGGACTGCTAGTCTGCACTTCACCAGGAAAAGTATATCCTTAAATCACTAATGACTACTTCTTGATTAAAAACAATACGTTGTACTGAGAGGAGTTACTAAAAAGCTTCTATCAATACCAAGAATAGCAGATGGTTCCAGATGATCCCTTGCTCTACTCTCCTGTTCTCTTGCTCTCCCTCAATTACCTACTCTCATGTCTTTCCCAAATTTAAATAAATAGATATAGGTTTGAGGAGATAATAATAATGGAGTAAACAGGGCACAGTGCAACAAAAGAACATTTCAAATTCTTTTGAGTGCTGAGTCAAACAGTGTTTAATTTCTGTAATGCTTTTACGCACCGGTCTTCTCAGTGTGATTTCCCAACCAACATTAATAACATATACATGGCAAATGACAAAGAAAAAAGAATTTCACGAAATTAAAATAATGATGACAATTCCCAATATGCTCAGATTACTATGATCAAAAAACCAACAGCTATCTTCTAAAGTCAGACCCTACCTTAACCGACCATCAGCAATGCTTCCTTTGTCTACTTTGGTAACGAAGATCCCGCAGTCTCCAGGGAGGTACGGCTCGTTCACACCTTCTGCCACATCAAAACCAAGTGCTTTCAAGTCCATATCATCCTAGTAAATGTTAATAACAAGTAAATCCACTGCACTGGCAAACTGTGTCTGTTACCAAGAGGCATTACTGCATGTTTGCGCTATATATTTATATTTACAGGGTTTCTGCATCAGGTAAGTTTTCATTTTTTTGTATGTAAATATATAAACTCCCATTTCCATTAGTCTTCTGGCATTAGAATGATCCTTCTTTCTCACATTAAGGCTTAAATAATACAAATGGGGAATTCCACCAAGGAGGAACAGGAAAGCAGCTGAGCACGTGAAGAAGCTCATTCAGACTCATATAACCTGTTGTAAGGTACAATATTGGTTGTGCAATAAGAAAACAAGGACGTGTTTCTCAAGAATAGGAGAAAAAACAATTGCCAAGGTAACGAGACAGGATTTTGCCTTAGTGGTGAACTCAGACAGACCTTTGCTGTGGTATGCCTAGAGACCAGAAGTAAAGTAAGCTCTAACATTATGGGAGACCATTTCTATATACAGATTTAGAAGTGATATTCTACCAAGCCTGACCCAAACTAGATCATTCTTGATGTGAAAAGTGACAAAAATCTTTAAGAGATCAGTCATTGAACAAAAAAGGGAAATGTCCATTTAGTTCTTGCTAAAACGGATCCAAAAAATAGTAAAATTGCTATCAACTGACCACAAACTGAATTATTATTGCTATTTTCACTGTTAAATAATAAACTTCTAAAGATCAGAGAACTCGAAACTGTCCACTGGATCAACCATCTCAGCATAATGAAGGGTGATGATACTTTAAATTTAAAATCTAACATGAAAAAATATGTAGAGTCTAAAGCAGATGTTCAAGTATGGTTCAAGTTATCCCCTCAAAATCAGAAGAACGTAACATCTTCAGGGAGTACAAAAGATGCCTAATAAAAGCTGGCAAAGCATGCAAGAAGATAAAGATTTACCAGAAAATAAACTGAGCTAAAGCTGACAAAAATATATTAAAATACTTATGATTCTTCCAAATATCCTATGTAAGACAAAAATTACATAGGTAAGAGCATGAGGCTGCCATAAAATAAGGATCAAGTAGCAATCACAGTATCATTACACAGCATCAGAGTTGAAAAGCGAGTATTATTTCTCTCAGTTTTGAGCTAAGTGATTATGTATAACACAAGTTTAATCAGACAGGTGAAGTTTAAGTAAAAATAAAACAACTGAAATGTATTAAACTCTATAATCCTGACCCTGGAATTCAAATGCTAGTAGGTCAGCAAAGATTTTTCCCTATATTTGATCAAGGTTGGCAGAGTACTATTACTATAATTTGATAGCAGCAAGTGTAATCCCTATGTTTCGAAAAGGGAAACTCATACAAATGACAAAATGCACATATTTGATCTCAGTGATGCAAACGTAGAGCAATCTTTGAAGTAAAGAATGACTACATAACTGCACATGAATGGAAAATTCATGAGGCTGCAATGTGGTCTAGCACAGGCATATCATATGCTAGACTTATTAATTTAACAGACAATGGAAAAGCAAAATTATTTGTTATCAGTTAAAACAGAGGAGATGGCAAGGAACAAAATTGATGGAGCTGATCAGAAGTGATCAAACAGCTTGGTGAAAAGGGAATTATTATTCCTGAAAGAATTTACAGATGGTGATACTGATGGATCAACTTCAGTTCATATTAGCTTTTCAATATTAACTTCAAAATATAATAATACTAAATCATATCTTTCTGTCAAAAAAGGAATATATTAATGATTTTGTAGAGATGGACTGTCAGAGCACAGACAGATTGGAAGAGCATAACAAAAGATGACCCCTGAATACTGCAGTAAAATAAAAGAGATTTAATTTGACAGCATTTAATCACTAAGGTTTGTCATTCAGAAATGACGAAGAAATTCTGGTATATACAGAAGCCGTTATAAATGAATCACAAGCTGGAAGACTACCTGTGTATTTTATGTGTTCAAAAAAGTTACCATTAACACTAGGATGTACCAACCAAACATTTCACATAGAAGAACATAATTACATACATTGCAGCAAATTAAAAAATTTTAGACTACAATGAAAAAAGGTGGAATTATATGGAGAAAAATACTACTAGGATAATGAGAAGAAGTAGAGGTTATCTGGATTGCTAAACTTAAGAACCTTACTTAATATGCCAAAATAGAAAAGAGATTTAATTTCCTCTACAGACAAGCAAGAGATTAGCATCTCCTTTCATCCCAGATTTTCAAACAGAACAGTAATGTTGCCACCATCATTAAGTACTTTTAATACTTCAAAATTTCTAACCAGCAGATCTGAGCAAAACTAGGAGAAATAGATTAGCTTAAAACATGAACTATTTTACGCATAGATTTTAAGTGTTGTTGTCAGAAAAGAACCGGTCTCTAATATTACGGTTTCCTTCACATTTTAAGTTTTGGCTGTCTCAGCACTGCCATGTCTGCAGTGAATCACAAACTTAAAGACCACTATACTACATGGACCTGGGTGCTCTGCAATTTTTTATGTAGGAACTGTTTTTATTTATAATGCATATGAAGAAAATGATAAAGCTTGTACATAACAGCTTGGTTTTATCAACTACTTTCATGCACTTGCTGCCTCCATGTGGACCTACACAGCTCCTTGCCAAACAAAAAACTAAAAATAACAAATTTTTTTTTAATCTTACCTAGTATTCAAAGATTATAATTGGCTTCAGAGCTATGCAATACACAAGACAATGCACTGTATGATTTTACTTACTCTGTCTTTTTCAAATTCTACCACTTCTGTTTCCCATTCCAGAGAATCTGTATCTATGGCTGAGTCATGGGAACTATGGGCCATCAGCTGACGAAATCTGGCCTCCTTTTCCAACTGATTTTCCATCTTTTCCCTAGGCAAAAAAATTATTACTTGCAGACACAGACAACTCCTCCTTAAATAAACTGAAAAATAATGTTAAGATTGTGATGGATATTATATTTGGTTTTCTAAATCAAAAATTCAAGCTGTCAAAAATTTTCTTCAGCTTCTGTTTTTCCAATATTCTTGGTCTGCTATCAAATTGACCTTCCATTTCTATATATTGTCTTAACATAGTCTTACATTTTTTGCATTTTTTGCAATATTTTTACATGACTAAGTGCACAACTAGGTTTCTCACATCTTCCAAAATGCATTTACCCTCAGATGAGCCTCATCAGTGTGTTGGGCACAATAAATACCAATGGCAAAACCTCTCCCATGAACCAGTGAGTAAACAGTTGAGAGGAACTAAATATGCAGGGGTCATGCAGTCAATATGACTTCAGTCAAAGGATCTCAGTATTGCTTAAGTGTATCTTCACAGCACAAAGCTTACATTATGAGTCTCATTAATAAGATAAAATGGATAATGTCCAGCATAATAATTTCCATGATAACTAAAAATAGAGGCAATGCTTCTATACACTATAACATGAATGCCTGCTGCCTCCAGCTGCAACAACATATGGTTCGCTTAAGACCACAGCTAACAAAACAAACAAACTTTAATGCAGTTTGGTCATTTCTGTAACATACTTCAGTTCCTTCAGTTCACGAACAGCATCATTTTTCTGCTTTCTCATGTCATCCAGGTTGCGAAGAGCTTCAGCCAAGTCACTCACAGCTCGGTCTCTCTCCCTCCTTAAGTTGTCACACAAAGTTCTTCAAAAGAAAAAGGTTTAAATCTAGTTACTTAAAACCCCATTAAAGCAAACTGGTTTTACCACATTGTATAGTTAATGTAAAATTTCAAAGAGCAGTTTCAAAAGATTTTTATCTGCAAAATAAAAAAAGGATAAGGAAGAAAAAAATGACATATGCTACGTCTTAATTCTTCATCCCTTTCAGAACCTTATTTCTACTTATCTTCTTTAAACTAGCAGAAAAAAACACTTATTTAAGTATTTTTCTTAGTTCCTTAGATATATTTAGTAGCAAATACATTGGATATTTTTTGTGCATGAATTATGTGCAGGACTAAAGCTACAGCAGGATTGTTAGTATAGCATGCCTAAAAGATTGCACGACTGGCTGTTCCTACACAGCAGTGCTGTTAGACTTAAGGGTATTTACTAAAGATATTTTGGTTACGAAAGCACAGAAAACGACAAAGATCTTATAAGGTGCCCTCAACACTTTCTTAAACAATCACCACATGACTGCTAATGCAGAGGAAGTGCTGGCAAATTCCAGGCATCCTAGAACTGCATCAACAGTGCACCAGCTGTTACAGAGATCACTCAGGTATCATCTAGCAGTTGTTTACCGTATGCTTTCCCTTTCTGCAACAATCTTATCCCGCTCTTGGAAGGCCCAATCCCTCCTACACTTGGCTACTTCTGCTTCCTGGACAGCTTCCTTTAGTTCTTGTGACATTGCCTCATATTGCTTCCGAAGCATTTCAATTTCTTTGTTTGCTCTTTCTATGTCTAGGGTAGCAGAATCTTGTATCTAGGAATTAAGAAACACAGATAAGTATTTAGGCACAATTTTTAGGTACATATGCACAAACAGCTTTTGCTATCTGTATGTTGCTTGACGTATTCAACTCCTATGATTTAATGAAAAACATTTATTTCAGCAGCAAGTTTGGGAGGGCTGGGAGGAAAGATAAAACCTGCTGTAATGCATTTCATCCAGTAGCACACAAATTTGTACAACTACATGAATAAGAATCCTTACTTGAAAATAACATCAGTTAATGTGTCATATTTCAGAGATCATATTCTGCGCTTCAATCTTGATCTGCTTAGCAGACAGGAAAAACCTTCAAGTATATTTAGAAATCAAGATACACTATCATATGCAACTGCATATGGTATATATATATAGCATATATAGACAACACATATTTCCCACATTAACACCTTTCATTTACCCTGAGACAACAATCCCAAGACTTGGGATTCATACAGGTCCCTTAATTCCAAAGCAATGAAACTGAAGAGCAATGGAATTGAAAGATAGTTTTTATTTAATGCTTCTTGTTTTAGATAAGAATTACTTTATTCTTAAGTTAACTTGTCCCTCCAAAATGCCCTATTTTGAATAAGAGAGATGGTGACAACAGTTAGACAAATACACAAAGAAAACTCCAAGCGTGCAGCACAATAACACAAGCCAACCACGACAGCACAGCCCATCAGAAGCTGTGGGCTTGCAAACAACTGTGTGTGGTTAATTTCAAGAACGTAAATGAAACTAATGAATCTAGACTTACTGACTTATAAATTGGTTAAAATGTAAACTTTTTGTATTTATATTTACAAACAATCTTAATACAAAGCATAACTGCCCTTGTTCCAAACAAGAATTTTTGTCAGGATGTCTTGAAGAACATATATGCATGTGTTTGTATTTTAGAGTGACTTGAGGAAAAGAGGGAAGACTCCCAAGGTGCCCAGACCTTTAATGTCTTGCAAGTTACTGACCTAACTAAGCTAAGAAAGAAAAAGGCATCATTAAAGGCATCACTTGCAATACCTGACGGGCTTGATAATATTCCCTTAGCAGATGGTCTCTCTGGATGATAGCTTCTGTTCTCTCTTTCCTGGCAACATCTCTTTCTTCCTTCACTGTCTCTATATCCTTGCAAGCTTGATCAAGTTCCTTCTGGGCCTCAGCTTTGTCCTTCACTTCATGGCAGTATTTTTCCAGTAACTCATTCCTCTCACAAATTGCTCGATCTCTTTCCACTAGAGCAGAGTTTAGTTCCTAAAACAAGAAGCATTGTTTGTAGTAGGTTAAGTTCAGAAGGAAATAGTTCATCTTTACAATTGAATACATGTCATGACATCTTAAAAGGCTAGAGAGTTTACCACCAATGCTCTGAATAATGAGGGCAGATCACATTACATACAAGTAAGTACTAGCAAAGAATATTAAATGTGGTATTAAAAATATCACAGCATCATATGAGCACAGTGCTTTGTCAAAAGTAAGCAAGATTCTGGGAGCAGTGATAGCTTTGAGGAACCTAAATGAGAAAGGGTTATTAACCAGGCAGACTTGGTGTTTTTTTTAAAAATGTAGTTAAATATGTCAAAGGGTAAGAATATATGACATATATTTCTAAACAACTGCTTCAGTTTTACAGGACTGAAATAATTTAGATAACTTAGCTACATAAGCGCCTTACAGCTTATCCCTAAGTTTTAGAGGAACATTAAAGTTCTATGCTATTAAGATAGCGATGTGCTACAGAATGTTGAAGACAAAACTACAATATTCTATGCAGTGGAATGACAGTGCTTTTAAAGTATGGAATTCAACTGCATTGTACTAAAAAAGATAAGGCAAATGGAGAAGTGTTCTAAAATAATATCTACCCTTCTAAAATTATTTAAATTACACTTCCCATTAGAAGAACGGGTCATTGAAACAATCCAATTTCATGTCACTACATTTTCAGATGGCTCAGGCCTCTAGAAGCATTCAGCCAATGGCTACAAAGAAGTCCTCCTGCACAGAGGCACTCCTAGGTGGAATCTACTGATGTTTTGATTGCTAAAAGCTCACCAGAGACAACTGGCATCCCAAAAGCAAAAGAAACAAACAGTTGAAGTCCTTAAGGATAGAAAGACATTATGTCATAAACTGATTTTCATTGTATTTACTTCTACAGTTTGCAAAGAATAAAACTGAATACTTAAAGCACAGCTGACAATTGCATTTTGCTGTACTAACTAAATTATGCTGTATGCTGAATTACTTTTGAGATGTGCATCCAAGTAAGGCTAGTCAGACTTTTAACAATGACATTAAGAGTGCCACTTTTGCTGTAGAGTAGCAGAAGAGCACTGAATGACTCAGTCTGTAAGTGAATCTCAATTCCCATAACGCCCAAGTGCTTTCAACACCAGTAAGACCTTCCTTGCTCAGTAACTCTGAAGAGAGAAAAATCCCTGAACTGTCCATTGTTGCAGGCTAGTTTTAGTACTGAGACCAGCATTTTGCACAGTTTAACTATAGATTGTATAAAATGTGCACTCAAATGTGTGTATAAAACTTACACAATAATATTATAATCTTTTCCCACAAGCAGCTGAGATGAAAGTCACCAAGGCAGAGGGAAAGCTCTCAGCAAGATCTTCACTAAACAAGAATTTACAGTCCTTCAAAGTGTTTGGAAAAAATGCACACTGCCACAGTTTAATTCAGCATGCTCAATATAAACCATCTGAATAGGAGCAGCCATTGCCTCTGGTGGTCAGTGATAAAATTTCACCTGTGACTTTTTCCTATGATACTTGCACAAAATTACAACTACACAGCACAGGGGAATGCACCATTTGGCACTGACTGGAGCAGCTTCTGTTTGATAACAGTAGAGCAGTTTGAGTTGAATGATTCTGAATTTGTGGATTATTTTTATGTTTTAAGTAAATTCTCACATCTGAATATAACATAAGGACAAATATTACAGATCTGTTAAACTGAAGGGAAAACTGACTATCACTGAAATAAAACATAACATTCTAAGTATTTGCCAGAGTAAGAGATTATGCCAAACAAAAAAAAAACATCATTGGAGAAAGGAGAGGAGGATATCTCTAACATCCAAACCTTGGCTTTGATTGGGTGAGTTAATGAGAACTTAATCCAAAATTGTCCATTAGTGCAAAAAATAATGAGATTTCTTAGATCATTTATAAATATCAAATTAGTAAATTTTAGATGTCTATTAAACCAATAAGTTCGGGCATGTGTGACTAAGAAAAGTGAAAACCACTAAGTTGCCTTCTCAGAGAGCACCAGAACAATGATGCACTGAGAGGGTAATCCCACTTATGGGATGTACTTCAGGATACTATTTCAAGTTAACCGATGCATTGATCTATACATTTTTTTTATATTTCAAACATTTCCTTAACAACTCTACAAAATCCTTTATGCATTGAACATGGCTGCAGCAATCCAGTACTAGGTGATACAAGAATATACTTCTTTACAAGCAGAAGAGTCATAGCTACAGGAAAGAAAAACAGGAACAAAAAGACAACTCTAATATGGCTATTTTACACCTTTCAGAATATTAGAGCAGCAGTTATTTTTGATTTCTGAAGGGCCAGTTCTGGGAGTGAAGAAAAGCATGTGTCTCTGCCTTGCCAGCACCACACTCCTCAGTCCTAGGCTCTTGCTGACTCTTGTTCAAACACTCCTTTAAGTCAATACCCATGCACTTAAAATTTTAATTCCCTATCCCTTAAGGCACTTGGGCAAATTACTCATAGTGCCACAATGACAGATATAACAAATTGTAACAGAATGACTAATTGTGGCTATTTCCCTGAGTACTCCTAACCTACCCTGATCCCACTGAAATCAATAGGTATTTTCATTGGCTTAAATACTTTGATGAAAGTAGAAGAGGTATGAAACATATTATAACCTCACTCACTGTAGAGCTGAATTACTGAGCTGACAAATATGCAGGGCTGGAAAATATGACTTCTTAAAACCAGAACTTAGTCAATCTTAGAAGCTCTGATGCCACGTGTCACAGTTCACTTATGTTCCTCAAAAAAATTGTGTTATTTATTGAAAAGAAAGCTCCACCTCTAATTTTTTCTAAGAATATTTCATTCAGATGTAATGCTGAAAATAGTAAAATAAGATTTACAGGCAATGGAATACATTTGCTTGTATCTATTTCATGCTGAATTAAGTATTTGTAAACCAAATAGTAAAGTGAATAGTGTCAGCAGAAATGAAACTGAGCAGCAAAGTGTGTTCTGCAAATCATAACAGCTTCATTCTGACATGGCTGTGATATAAGCATTTCAAGAACATACTGCTGAAAAATAGAAAGTTCTGGTTTTACACACTTTAATTCATGACTAAATTCTGAAGAAAAAATCTTCAAAATATCCCCTTTAACTTCTCAGCAGTAAAAGGGCAAATGAGTAAGAACATGCATGTCAGCACAGGCTTTACATAAGTATTTGAGATGACTTGATCATGTACCATCTTTAGTCACAGCAGATAGTATCCAGTGGTTCCTGTAGAGGTTAAAAGTGTAAAATAATGAATATTTAGAGCTATATTATTATAGAAAGCATTACTTAACACAGCAAAGGAAATAATTTATAATATGCAGGACAGAATTAAGTCAAGTATATAGCAAATTGCAATCGGCAGCTACTCTACTCAAACATGGAAATTGACAGTAAAAAGGACTGGTATAGGAAAACATCAGAACACAATTTCTTCTTTGCAGTGGATTCCTGTTTTCCATTAATGAGTTATACATTGCTGATTCCAGCATCAACAACATACACTTATTTCCCTTCCCCACCATAACAATAGCTTAGTACCTGTCTTAAAGCTTCCATCTCTTCACTGGCCACTCGCTTCTCAGAAGAAGTGTTCTTCAGCTTGGACTCGGCAAGCTCCAGTTCTGTTTGAAGCTTATCTACCTCTTTGATTACTTGATCTCTCTCACTCATTATGAGGCGGTACTCATTGAAAACCGAATCCCTTTCCTCCTTGTATTTTTCTGCATCCTTGGTTGCTTTCAGCTGCATTGTTTTGAACCTTGTCACCTCTGACTGTAATCGCTCCATCTCTCTCTGCAACTCTTTGTTCTGTGCTGTGGCATTGCTTAGTTCCTGCTGTACTGATTCAAACCTGAAAGGAAGTGGAAACACTAGTAAGACACTTGTTACTCATTTTCATACATTAAGGATTTGGCTGGGAAACCAAACATATCCATGGGTAAAAGATAACCACAGAGGACTTGTTAGAAAAGGTATTCTCTGTGCTGCAAAATAACCACTGCTTTAGGAATGTTAGTGAACCTTAAGGAATATTACAGAACCTCTAAGGACTGAACCATAACTATTATAAGGAACCACTTACGAATGTGGAGAAAATAATTTTTGGCTTTGGTCTTCAGGAGTTGTGTATCACCCCTAACAGTCAATGAAAACATTCTTAACACACTTGTGGATGCTCTCTGCAGTCCTTGTGTGTGCTGATGCCCTTTCTACCCCATATGGTTAACTGTGTAGGCTTGGCACCAAGGAGCAGAGAGAGGGTAAGTGTGCAATGAGTGTCTGTGCTCTTCTATTTTAACATGTGCTGCTCCCAGCAGCACCTTCTCAGAGAAGCAAGACTCCCAAACACCTGCAGCCAGAGAACTCTGCTGCCAGCCCAAAGCCCTGTCTCACAGTCCCCCACAGTCTGCAACTCTAATACCATGAAAGGTTCAGCTTGAGATGATATTCATTTGCAAAACACTTTTAGAAATTATATTACCAACTGATTTGCTTTTAGTATTTAAAAAAGGATATATATATATATATATATATATATACAGGCTTGCCATGAGTTGAAGAATTTGCTTGGAACAAAGTCTGAGGTTTAGCAAAATTCTGGTTATATTTGACTGCTGTATCTACAACTAAAAATAAACATAGGTTGAAAAGCAGAGTATTCCTTTCTCACACAAGCTAAATAATGGTAAGAATTCCTCAGATAATTCCAAAACCGTAAATAGAAAATGCACCATTTCTCCAAATTAGCACCCCATCACACATTCTAGAACCTTCCAGAAAATTTTATATAAATACACATGCTTACTCATCACATCAAGATTACATACACTGCAGGAAAATTTTACAAAAAATATTAGAAAGGTATTTGTGATCTTAGCACAATGGAAATAAGATGCTACACTAGAATTGATAAGTTAAAGGTATGAAAATTCAGTTATACCTCCGAAGAGAGGATGAATATTGCTGCTGGAAATGAATTGCTGTGTCCCTTTGCTTCATGAGCATGTCAATCTGTTTCTGCAGACGTCTGTTCTCCTCCTCAGCCTGCTCCAGGCGACTCAGGTCTGTGTTGTGACTTGCGATCTTCTCGTTGTACCGTTTCCTCAGGGCATCATAGTCCTTCTTCACTCCCTCCAGCTTGTCCATGGCTGTATCATAAAGTTTATTCAGTATCTCTGATGATCCATTTTGCTTCATAACCTTAAAAAAATGCCAGAAACTCTATCAATAACCTTTAATCAATTCAATAAATTTGATTTTAAATACATACATAAGAACAAAAACATATAGACTGATTTTAGTATTCATTCTAAGGAAAGAAAGAACTTCTTTTAAGTGCCACATTTACTCTAAACATTATTACCTCTGCTTTCTGTTGAATTAAAAGTCTGCTTTATCACAAGGGCACAAGTGTATGACAATCTCTCTCTTATGGCAATTGTTATGAACACCTATTAAACCCATGCTGTTTTTGAAGTACTTGTAGTTTTAACAAGAAGCAATCACCAGGATGATAGTGGTAATTCGGGAGATGCCCACGAGGTGGCATTCTCGACAGGTTGCCCATACCCTCTGAATGAATTAAATAATTAAAAGCATAATGAAAATAAAATCTATCCAAAATATGTTATACACTCGGGCGTATTATTTTAATATTCATACAATATTTCATCTGAGAACTTCCCACAAAGGTTTGTGTTTCAAAAAGCATATATAAAAGATGAACAGGAAGATAAATATCCATTTAAACATGAATAAAGCCTGACCTGAATCTTAGTTTTAAACTTATTTACATCAACGTAGGAATCTTGTTGTAAATTGCAACACTGATGATACATGACCAGCAACAACAAGAGAAAATACTAATGAGTGTCAGCAAATCTGGTCCTTGTTAATTCTCAAAAGGCAAAAAATATGCATGAAATAAAACAGTAAGCCTTTCTTTTTTCCCTATGCTCCTTTTTTCTGGTTTTGTCTTTTAAATTGAAATCTGGCCCTGATGGAATAGTGGGAAGAAATGGGAATGCAATATATAGAGAGGTGCCAGGAATTATATAATACTAACATTAGCCTACAGAGGTATGTCCCTAACTATCTGAAAATAAAAAAGTATTAAAGAACTAGAAGGAAAAAGGAGAAAATACGAGCACCGTAAAATTTTGAAACCCAACACTCAGCAGCTATCCTGCACAGATTGGCTGCTCATCTTTCATGTCTTCTATTCCAGTAAGGACCAGTTCCTGAACATGGAGGAACCTGGATGCCTGCAGACCAAAAGGGAAGGGAAGGGGAGAGCAGGAGGCTGCCCAAGCTTCACTGCCCAGAGGTAAAGGCTAACAACTGTCACTGGTAACAAACCACTTTGCTACACAGGCAAGATAACCAAACAGAGACAAAAGTTCTGCAGCCTGACACCGGTCTCCTTAAACTAATCAGGATATACAAAAGTGGCCCTGGAACAAGACTGCACTTGGGCCATTTCCACACACATCCCAGTCCTCAATGGATTCAGCAGCACAGCCCGCACAGAGCTGGACACATGATTAGCCAGCCTGCTTCAGTGAACCATTTCAGATAAGCTGAACACTGTAGGCATACGTAAAATGCAAATAAAAAATGCAAAAATTAAAATCCACTCAAGAAAGCCATTTTCCTGAAGACTACTTCTCAAATGAGACCAACAACAGCTTTGAGAACAAATTATTTATGAACTCAAACAAACCACTCTCACTGTCTAAATCATATATGGAATATATTTATGTTGAAAACAGACAAAATAATTAAAGAAGGATTAATACACAAGAAATTTGATGGAATTCAGCATAAACTTACTAACATAAAACTGCCAGAGGAAGATGGACACACCAGTGGAATAGACAACTCCCATTCAAAACCCTAGTGAAAGAAAGCAAATAGTCCCAGCTGGCCCAAGGAACACAGCCATGGCAACACGAAACTCCATATGTGAGCAGCAGAAACTTAAGCTGGTCAGCTGCTACACAGCAAATCCATGAGAATCCCACACAAAGAGTAATTTGATCAAAAGCTTTAGAGCTCTCTGAGGCCACCAAGATGTATTTTGTTATGGCCTGACAACGAAACAACACGTCAGAGGGATCAACAGAGAGTTAGACTAATTCATACGAGAAATTACAGGGACAAGATAAGACTTTTGGCACCCCTTCAAGACACCATGAATCACTCTGACAAGCTGAGAAATGGAGTTAGACGATTTTCCCACTAAGAGTCACATACATCATTTTCGTTAAAGGTTTAATCATGATGTTGACATAAGACTGGATTTCTTTAAATCAATCCTGACAATGATACATCAGCCTCCTTCTGTGCTTCAAGATAATTCCAAGCTTCAGGACAGAATGGCAAAATAGAATAGCCTTCTCTCAGAGGTTTTGCATCCCTGCTTTGCAGACTGGGAAACTGAGGCACAGACCAATTAAGCTATTTGCCCAGGCTGACAGAGAGTAAATAATTTCTGCTATCTTCTGAACCAAGTCACTGAGAAGTTTCATACCAGAACTCAAAAGACAGTATTAGAAAAATGGATAAAAAGGAAGAACCAATCTTCACTCCTCTCTGCACCACCTTCAAGCACCTCTTAAAGTACCATTCAGCACATCCAGCTTGCTTTGACCTTTGCCCCTTGTGCCCTAGCAAATAATTATTTTGGCTTGAATAGATTTTGCTTTTGCAGCCTAATGTTTGACTTGCAAGTTTGCCCTGTGAATCAGCCTACCCACAGTGAACCCAGATACTCTGTTTAACCATTCCACATGTTACTGTAACAATTCTAACTAAATGAACAAACTTTTTCCTAGGTGAACAGTGGACCTGACACAACCAGCTGCTCCTTAGCATTACTCTAAAAGTTTCAGAATACGTAAACAAGACTGACCTGGAGACAGCCTGTGATACAAAGTTCTGAAATGTCCAACTCTTCCAGTCTTGAAAGTTTTGTCTCTTTTTGTTTCAAGTTCAAAAACATTAATCAACCTTTTGTGATTCTTCCCAAAAAAATCAAAAACAAACATTGCAGGCAAGTTTAAAGTAAGCCCTGTTCCGTAAAATACCCCAGGAAAACAATTATCTTTTCAATCACTTTGCAACTTGTAAGTTAGATTTCTGATGCCTTTCTAGCCATTTAAAAAAATATCATGCCAATGCCACCTTCATGTACACTTTTTCATCTCTGCATTTAAATACTCCTTATTCTTTTTTTCCCAGCTAGACAAAGAAAATCAATTAGTAATGAAGATGTCATTGTCTCCCCTAACACTGCACAAGGCAAGGAGGCTGTTTGGGACCCAGTAAGACACTCAAGGCAGCCATGCTGCACATGGCCATTTCTCTAGGAAAGGAAGAAGCCAGGATCTCCCCCAGCACTCGCACTGCAGGCATGGCTCACCTGCTGCTGCTGGCTGCGCAGGTCTGTTATCTCCTTCTGATCCTCATCGTGGAGCCTCTTCATCTCCTCACAGGACTGCTGCAGGTGGTTGTGCTCCCTCACCAGCTGCGTGTTCTTCCTCTTCAGGGTGTCCATGTCCTCCTTCAGCTGGGACTGGTCGCTCAGCAGCCGACTGTGCAACGTGCTGTCAGGGCACACAAAAAATGTTCTTAGAGGCCAACTTGCAAGGACAAAGTCCCAGAGTAATTCATTTCAAGCATGAGTTTCATACCAAGAAAGCAGTTCAAACTAATTCAATTCTGCATATTTGTGTATTCCAAGCACCAGGAAAAAAAACACCACCAGAAACAAACAGGGACTTAAGTGTGAAAATGCACAGATGTACACAGCACCCTTAAACCTCATCGGAAGAGATGATGGATTTATGCCACCTGTCAATGCCATTTCATAGCCATTAAAAGCAGGCAGGCAAACACAAATAGCATAATATGATGATTCTTGAGATAACAGCAACTATCCCCCCAATCATTTCCACTTTCTTTTGAGCTGAGCACTAGCTAAACAAAACACAGATGAAAATCACAAAAATCTCCTTCTGTGCTACTGTTTTAAAAACAAAAACACCACCCAACTATTAAAAAAACTCCACAACCAAGATAACCACACTATGTGTGTTTCAACTACATGCAAGATAAAAATTTCCTCCAAAGTTTGTTATACCGGCTATAATTGAAAGAAATACACCCTCACTTAAACAACTGAGAGCCACATGAGGAGGCTATAATTCAGATTGAAATTCAAGCTACAAGCCTAAAATTAGACTAAACCAATTCTGAAAGAGAGCAGATAAGTCAACTGAATGTATTTTACTACTACAGATCAGAAATTAAGTTTTGGATACCGACAAGTATTTATATTGTTGAGACAGAATGATTAAACTCTCATAATTGCTGGTAAATATTTAAATATGTATTTATATATATAAATTTGTGTTCTAAGTCATGTTGTATTTCTTTCTTATGAAGTGAAATACCAATGTTTCCTGCACAGCATGACCAAAGCATTAAAAAATTCCTTAAAATTAGAACAACCTGTTAAAAAAAAGGCATTTTCACAAATTATATACCCACAATTAAGCACATGTAATCTTTATATGCAGGTTACTAATCTGATGTTATTCAGATTTCAGTGCAAATGATAAAGTCTTCAGAAGGCAAACTTTTTTTAAAAAAAAGAACACAGGGATTTAACAACTACTGCAGGAGAAAATAACAGTTAAATTAAATCTTTGTTAAAACTTACATAGATCATCACAAGAGCTATCACAATCTACTAAAAGAGAGCAAGAAATTCCATTCTCTTGAATTATATTCTGCTCTCTAGCCTGACAGTAAAACTGTTAGACAGCAACTTCGAATCAGTAATCAGGCTTTCTTTTTTGATCCCAGGAACACATTGGGGATTTCTATCTCAAATTCCTAAAAGTAAAACCAGCAGTCCATACTTGATAAAACATTTCTGGCCCATTTGAAATTATCTGATGTAAGCATCCATCTTGCAATTTAAGTGGAAAAACAGCATTAAAAAATTACTTGATTACCACGTTCTAATACTATTTGATCTAGCACAGACTGGTAAACTCTTACCTTGAACAGCTTGACTAATACTTACTGATAAAAATCTGCCTCTTTTGCTGCTTCTTCACACCTTTTCAGTGTCTTGGTGTGCTGATTCTGCAGAGACTGTAGGTCTGACATGGCCTTCATACACTGAATCTTCAGCCTTTCATAATCATGATTTGGTTTTGGACTAGGCCTAGCATGGGAAAAGAATATGGGGTCAAACATTAGGTACTAAAGTGAATGGAAAGCCTGGGAAATTATTATCCAATAAAAAAATGCTATCACACAACAGTTGGTATTTAGGTTATAATATGGATTAATTTAAATACTGACCAGTTCCTTTTAAAATGCAACCACTAATAAAAAGTCACTGACTTGAACCTGTATTAGTTTTATATTGAGATGTAACATCTAATAATGAGATGATTCTGTCTAATTATCACTAACATTGCCAAAAATAGTACTGAACCTGCATGTCCCTCTCTTCTGAGCAGCAACACTGCCACAGAACAGCATTTCCACTGATACAAAAACGAGTCCATCACAGCAACTTGGCTTTCCTGGGCCACCACATTCAACTCCCAGTGACAAAGCCCAGACCTGCAGAGAGGGTAGGGCTGGAAGAGCCTGCCAAAGTCAGCTGGGCATGCATGGAGACTTGGGCTAAACAAAGCTTCTCATAGGCAGCAGCTGGAGAAACTGCCTAGGAAAAACAGGCTTGAGAGAAAGGCTTCCAATGGGCTATCAAACACACACATCTGTGCTGGCAGAGTTTGACCTGTTTGACCAAGTCATCGTGCTGAATTACACACCTGTTTATGTGCTACCATATTATTGTAAGCTACTATAAATAATGAAAAAACATGTCAGAATCTACATCATATTTCCATAAGATAATTATTTGAACAAAATTTGGGTTATTAGAAATCTCCATCAAGCTGAACAAAATCTCCAGTAAACTGAACAAAATAAAAGCCAAAATCAGTCAAAATAAATTTTTTGCTCACATTTCTTTTGAATGATTGGGAGAGAAATTTTCTAAAATAATCTACATGGTCAAGCAATTGACAGCATAGATTATGTTTAGAATGTATGGTACTTGTACATGATACCTTTTTTGTAGATTAGAATTAGATTTGTATATTGTGCTAGAAAGTAAATTAGCAGGATTATATCTCATTGCTTTGTAGCACACTTCTTGCTTTGTAAGCTTCTTAAAGAAACTATGAATTGAATTGTTCCTTCTCTGTACAGTCATAGGATTTTTTTGCACCATTGAATTTTCTAGCATCGAAACAATGCTTCTGACATCTGTCAATGTATCATCTCCTGAGTCTCTTATAAACCCACAGGCAATGAGAAAAAAAACCAAAGTAAAGCATCAAAAGAGGAAACTAATGCCCCCAAAAGAAAACAACAATTGCTTTCTAACTCAACTCTGCTTGTTCTCGTATCAGCTTTGCTCCATTGCTGCACAGATCACTCTTCCTCCCTCAAACCTCAAACTCCCCCAAATGGCTTCTGTGTAAGCACAGCCTGAAAAGCAATCAGAATTTTCTTTGCTTCATACAGAAAACAGCAGCATGGATTCTGGAATTGAAATGCAGCTGGCAATCGAATTAAAATGAAAACTGTTTTGCACTACTGAAGTGGTAACAGTTGTTAAAAAAATAAGAAGAAGAAACCAAAACTTAAAAAAAGAAATGCCATCCACATCTGGTTCACAGATTTTCTGGGGATGTGTGTATGATATAAGGTACTTTTTGGAAACTCAGTTGCATCTGGGCTGCTGAATAATGAGGCCTTAATTTGTAATTCCTCCTTTTCTCCTTTCTCAATAGAAGTGCTTCCGGGGAAAAACAAAACAAATAGTCCTTCCTGGATTAATAAACTTTACCAACAATTAAAATCCAAAATCATGTAAAGAAACTAAATGTTCAACAGAGGTGTCTTTTACAGTATTTTTAAATTCCTTCTTGAGGGGTATCAAAAGCAGTATGTTACACAGTATTACAGACATCCCTGCAACTAGTGAAGGGTTATTCTTTTAAAATACAGACGTAGTTAGCATAAGATAAACTTGATTTGAAATGTTTACACCCTTGACAAAATCACTACAACCCAAGTTATTGATTTAAATTAGACCTTAGGGTGAAATTATTGAAAGCAGATACCATCTGTCCACCATACTCTTTAATGACAGCATTAATTGGAATACAGTTTAACTCTCAGCTGTAACATTAAGCTTACTGAGACCTATTAACAGATGCTCATATTAAACTATTAGGGCAGTCTGAAAGCTATAGTGAAACTTGTTCTACAAGTCTAAAACCCATCACATATGTTTCATATATTGCTGAAGTAACACTGACATTATTCTAAAAAAAAACCCAACCAACCAAACAAAAACCCACAACCAAATCCAACCAACCCTCAAACCAACATTAAAAAACCCAACAAACCACCTATAAACATATGGAAACTATGTAGGTAACTACACAAGTTAGCCAACCTACACAGTGAGGAAGGACCAACAATGCCACAAATAACATTCTGCATTCCACCTCATATACATGAAATAAAAGCCACATGGATATTCTAGGCCATATGTTCCACACTGCTGTTCCAAAGCTTTATGTCTCAGCAAGAAAAACAGGAATAAGAGAAGGAGGAATATTGATCAGAAGTCAAAAATCAAAACTGTTGCAAGACAACAGTCCATTCAACTGCATGTAGTGGCTGACTCTTGTTTAAGCAAGACCACCACAGTTTATGCTAAAATGCCCCCAGAAACACAAAAAAATTACAATTTCAATAAAGGAGAAGTATCAGTTACTACTTTGGAAGCACTTGTTCAAACATTAACAAAATTTAAAATGCTACTGTCAAAGGCCCAACTGTTTTTTCTGATATTTGTATAAGAACTTGAAAAATCCTTCATGCTATACTGGAATTACCCCGGCCATAAAATAAGGCCACAGCAAGACTGATATTTACATATATCTGATGCTCACATAAAAGCTAATGCCAACCAGAGGTCCAATTTTGTGGGCAATCCTAACACCTTCTAAGGAGTTATCATTTACTATTGTAACTGCAACAACTATTCTAAATTACACATAAAACAGTCTCTTATGAAAGACAATTTTCAGAGAGTTTATTTTTGTTGTGGTTCTCTTCTACTGTTACCATTATGTGAGTAATAACAGCAGGTTTAAGTCTATGAAATGCAATTTGAGCATGCTAGATTACTTGGTCAAATCTTCACCTAATCTCCAGCACACATACAGCCACTGTCAATCCACAGGCACAGCATGAGCAATCCTGCTCCTGTCCAGCAGGATGGCACATGCTGATCTGATTCAGCACATCACAATCCACTGCTCTGGCTCCTCTGCCACTGCTCTGGACTTAGTCAACATTTGCTTTGGAAAACAGCTCTCAGTTTTGCAACCTCCTCAGCCAGCACAGTCCAGACTGCAAATGTGCTGTGAGCTACTGTGAAGCATCCAAGGTGACGTGCCAAGGTCTGCCTCTGCACCACCTGTGTTTGGTACAGCCATAGTTACAGCAGCACACACAGCCAGGAACATAAAGCCAGGGTAGTAAAAGTCACCACCCACATCATCATCTCTCAGCTTTCACACTTCAGTATTAACAATTTACCAAGTCTGGGCTTTGATTCCTGGAGGAATGAAGATTAGTTCTATAAGAGGAAAAAAACTCAAAAAATAAAACAAATACCAGTAAGATTTCAACAAACATAAATGTGTATGCAGATGGGAGCAGTAGCTGCTTTTACACTGAAGGAAAAGAATGTCAACTAATAATCTTCATTCATTTCCCACTCTTGAAATATTTGATTGTTTGGAAGCCAGCATTCTCCATCTAATACGTACTGTCCAGGGACTGCCCAAATACAAGGTTTACTTTGATAGGGTGCTCTGGAAGCTGTAAACATTCATATTTTATACAACATACAAATCCTACACTGAAAGCAAAGGATTGATTTGAGAAAGAGAAAACTAGGGCAGGGTAGAGGATAGCTCATCAGAACTTTATTAATAGCATCCTGGATTATACAGAATATTATTGTGAGCTATAAAATCCTCTATGGCTAAGCTCTGGTAACTTCAAAGCAGAAATCTTTCTATTTAACTAACTGGAAGCTGAGCAGAAGATGTTGACATTTGACAATCTTTTTCTTTCCCATCCCCACAATGCTTTGAGATGGTTACAGAGAACATAATGCTCTTAAAGAAGCCCTCAGAACTCAAGGAGGGAGGAAGGGGGCATTAAGATGAGAAGCTACAGAGTTTATAAAATCTCCAGATTCTCTCAATGCCAGTTCACTGGTTCAAATCTTAATCTTCTCATATAGACAAAAAAAAATAAATTAACCACCTGACCACATACAGACACAGCTGACTAAGTAACAAACAACAATAATGTTAAAGTTCAGAAAAAGTACACATGAAGGCAAAACCTCCCAAAAAATCTATTCTTTGCTCTTATTTCTGATTCAGTGGCACACAATTTTTTTTCCAAGGCTCTATACATGTAGAGGCAAAAAGTGCTCCGTGTATCCAGACACATTAAAACATTAGCAGATCTTTAACCCTTCAAAATAAACTAATTCTATTGCCTACCCAATAAACCCCTTATTTATAATTAACTCATACTTGGACTACTGTCTTTGTCATAGCATGTCAGCCCCAAAATTAGAATGAGCTTGACAAGCCTGCTGGCTGTTAAATGACTTAAAAGCATGTTCAGTGGAGGAGAATTCCTTATTCTCAACATATTTCTGCTACATGCTCCCCAACATAGGTATACCAGAAAGCTGATCTTCTAAAAATCACTTACTCCACTCAGCAGAAATCCAAACTTCTCTCTTTACAGAAGCATAGGAATAGTTGAGATTTTTTTTTTCCTCTCCTCATTTCTGTTCTCCAGCCAAGTATTCTGAACTATTTCCCATTCTTCTCTCTTGTTTTCAAAACACCAAATACTTCATCCACTGTCTTCTTTCTCTTCCTACAACAAAGCCCATTAAGCCTAAGCAATTTCTTTGTTTTCTTTCCTCAACACAGATGAAACCTTCTCCCCTCAGTCCCACAGAAAAATTGCTGGACAAAGTGGGACAGGCAGTCAACAGGAAGCTCTGAAATATGGATGCAGCCACTTCACCAGGATGCAAGTGGGTTATAAGCAACATGTTTACAGTGCAAGCTCCTTTATGTTTTCCAGAGAAGCAGGTTTCAAGGCACTTGAAAACACTACTAAAGATTAAATGAAAATGCTGCATTTCCTTTCTGTTTACCTGCAGTCATCGAAGGTTGAGCCAGGAGATGAAAGTGCAAGTTGCTTGCGCAGCTCATCCCTCTCTCGAGTCACCTGACGGAGCTGATATAAAATAGTCTCCAGCTTCTCACTCATTTGTCTCGTGTCTATCACAGGTGGTGGAGATGATGCTTTACCAGTCGTACCTGATGAAGAAAGAAATACTTGGCAGTGAGCAAATGTCTCAAATGAACAATACAATTTCACTAAAGAAGTGAACCCTTATGTTAAAAAATCCTGTATTTATGTCTGCAGCATCCTGTTAAAAAAATGAAGCAATTCATGTAAGTTTTCATCAGTGAGTTGAAAGAAGAGTAACTCCAGTCAGATCCCATGCTAGCAGAAAAGCCCAGTGTTGCAAGTTCCGTTTGCATGGGTAGCTTCCTTGCTTACTCAGGGACTTACTTAAAAGGCAAGGCAAGTTAGTGGTAACAATTGTAAAGACCTCAGAAACTGACATACTGACAGAAGTCATAGGCAAAAAAGATATTTGAAACAAAGAACAGTGCTCATACTTAAAAAAAAAAAAAAAAAAAAATCACTAAAATTCACCCATAACAACTTAGTCCAGAGATAGCAAAGAAACCGCCACAGCACAGGGGCTCTTTTCCTCTTTCTAGGAGCACAGAAATACCATTCTGCCACGGGATACAGAAAACATTTACTTTTAATGCAATTCTGCGCTTTCTAATGTCACAATTTCTCAGTCTGAAGTTATTTCTCAGTCTTAAATTCTTCAGTGTGAAGTTATGGATTTCACTTAACAAAAAATCATAAAAACCGGGCTTCATTTTTAACAACACTGGCTAACACAAGCACATTACAATCACTGCAACTGGACTACACATCATATTTCCTCTAAGGGGCAGTCATACTTTAAAGTGCTTTGTGGGACTTCTTAATTCTCAGCTTTCCTAATATCAGAGCTGAACAATGATGGCTACTGTGCTCTCAGGCAACTGTGAGAGCACAATGTATTCTCCTTCCCAAGAGAAGAGAGGCGGTATATCCCTTCCTAACAACTGCTGACAAGTAATTCAACTCTAAATTTAGTTCTGCTCATTTAAAATTAAATTGTAAATGTAGTTTTGCTCATGTGTCTCTCAGATACATGGGAGCAGACTCAAAGTAACAGGTCACAGATGTGAAAGTTAAAGGCTTAAATATATACAGGTGATTAATTTCTACCTGAAAGAGAAATTTTAGAAATAGTTTGCAACACTATACAACTAAAACAAGTTGCTGACAGATGTATTAACTTGTCAGGATGTACCTTTAATAGGCCTTTTATTAGTTAATTAAGCAACAACCGAATAGAAAAGCAATGCTCTCCACTCGCTGTCCTTTCAAACAACGAAACTCAAAATTATTTCACTGGATCAAATGCTAATGAATTGCAAGGACTGACTTTTTATCCCTAAACCCAGTTCATGAAGGTATTGCAGAAGGTAAAAATCCCCTCCAACTTTCCAGCAAAACTATCTGTGCTTTAAGTTCCCACACCAAAATAACTGCAGTGTCAGGACTATCGTATGTACAGCATCTACAATAAGAGGATCCCTGGTTTTATACCTTCCAGCTACTACTGTAATGAGAATTTATGAGCACAGACTGTTCTTTTTAATCTAACTATTGCCTAATAATGTATGCAAATGCTCTAACAGCAAACTGAAGAAATAAAAAAGAGAAGGAAGAACATGCATTCTGGAAAAAGACTGAATCACTTTCAAGTCTCAAGAATTCTCAATGGAGGCTGCTTTTCTTATTACTTTGTTTCACTCCTGCGTCCAGACAAAGCCCCTTCATCCATAAGGACTAGGGATTTCACACTTACAAACTGGAGTTATCCTTTCTTTTAGATGAGAAATAGTCTACATATTTTTATGGCAAGAAACCAGCACTAATACACATGATACAGGGGATATAGAGAATAAAAGGAAATAACTAAGTAGACACAAAAAGTCAGAACATGCATTCATTTGAAACAGTTTGGACACATCAACGAAGAACGAATTCCATGAACAAACTAAAAGGTAAAGTCAGACAAATCAAATTCAGGTACTGTGAAGATGCATGGTCTTTTATAAATTCAGTGGTGACTTGCACATCATCTCACTTGAGTTGGCACATCAGAGGATGTGTAACATGGAAAAAATCCCCTTCTCATCCTTACAGAGAGGGTCAAAACCTTATGTCATCCTAGGGCTGTTTGCAAGCAAAACAGATGAACAGGATGCAAGAGGTCAAGAGGAAGGAGGAAATGAATCAGAAAGGCTGCTGTGCTTTACAGGGAAGAAAGGGCAGGGGATGAACAATGTCCATCACCACTGTCACTGCTAACCCAGCAGCAGTGCCATGGACAACGTCTGCTACACAAGACCCAGACAGGCACCCAGGGACTGCCCTGGGGATCTTCAAGCACAATAGAAGCAGACCAGAGATCTACCTCTGCTCCTCAGCCTCCCCTGACAGCTTTAGCAGCATCCAAGTGACAATCTTCTTCAGGCAAGAACATTTGTGCACAGTCCCAAAACTGTGCCAAGAAAGAAAAGTCGGCTTTAAACAAAGACAGGCTAATTAGCCTTAAGAAATAAGCTTTTTTCATTATTATGAAACCATTTGTTTTAGTAGCAAAAGGGGTTATTTTTCATTAACGTTTTGATTTTTACAAGTATATCAGATACTCTCATCTCTGATGTAATTATATTTTTGACACATAATATCAGCCACAAAACGTACACCTGTTACCACAAAACGTGCACCTGTTAAGTGCTGCAAGAACACAGATCGATATAATCCCGTTCTTCCCACTCCTATCCTTACGACTCAAAATTTACCTTTGCTTCATTTCCTAACAGATTTCCATTTTCGATAGTTCTATGAAAGGTCTTATAAAGCTTAAATCAGATTTCTGAATGCTTAAAAAATAAGCACGCACATTCAGTAAAATTCCTTTTTACCAGAAAAATTCTAGTCCTGGTTTCTTTTAAAAGAGCTTTTATAGCTGAATGCTAAAATCCTTTTATTGCATCTGACATCTTGATGCAGCAGGAGTGACCTGTGCTTTCAGCTTCATATTCTTTTTGCATCTGACTGCCTATTTTACACAAAAGTACTTCCTTTTTGTACTTCAACCAGTCACACGGATCTTAAAATGCACAAGCCTGAAGGCTAAATCTCCATTATCCAAATTATGCCACCTTTCAGTAACTCACCTCCTTTCTCAGACAACCTGATTTCTGAAAAGGCATTTGCTGCATGTCCTGCCAAGTGTAACTCATTCATCTGCTTCGATAAGACTCACAACTCATTCCTGACACGAGCTGCACTTGGGTTCTGAGCACTCGACTGCCTGGAAGTCACTCCCTGGCCAGTCTCCAGGTGAGCAGCACTCAGCAAGTCCTGGAGCAGCCAAGAGCAGGGATGTGTGGTGTGAGAACACACTTTACCCACGATGCAGTACAGACAGTAAGTCCTGAGTGTGCACTGACTTCATCCACAGTGAGATTGTGCAGGACTTCCATCAGGATTTGTATAAAAGAAAAGTCTTAAAAAGATGGACTGGAGCAATTGTGTCTTCCCTATTATACCCAAATGCTGGAATTCACAGAACCACAAAGATCCATTACTGTAGCACATACTGAATGTAATTCTTGATGATTAATCAACAATGATAGAAGAGATATGTCCACACAGAAATCACTGTTTAAGAAGTTAACCTCTTATGTGGGGAAGGCGTAACGTATTTTTGACAAATAACAGAACCGAAACAGGACTGGAAAACTTATTAACCTGACCAAAATGTACCATAATGCCAAATTAATATATGTTGAGATAAGAAAATGGGTACCAATGCATAAACAGCCAATTTTAAGAAATATCATTACCGTGTTTTGAGCTATAATAAACTTCTTGGCCTTTGAGAAATAAACTTGTACGACAGATTCAACTAAGTCAGAATGCAATCTGTCCCAAGCTAACAAAATGCCTTTATTTTACAATGATTTTTCTTAAACTCATGAATTTGTGCTGCTTCCTGCTGGAAAACAAACAGGAGGCTACTCATTGTACAGCCAAGCCTTTTCCATTGTTTTCTTTCATAAAAAAGAAAATGAACAGAGATATTCAGGATATTATTTCTTCATGGTCTCGTAAATCACGACAGAAAATGCTAAAAAATCCTTGCAAGATGTATGGCAAAGCATGATCAACGGGGTTTCCCCCCACACTAGGGAAGGTCAAGGATAAAGACTTATGCCTGATGTAGGAAAATACATTCTAAAATATTTACTTTCTTTCAATAACTTATGAGCACAAGTGGGTTACATTCTAAATTACATTTTAGTTATCATTTAGATACATTTCTTCAGATATATCTTTTGAAGTGATCATGGAACTGCAGAGAGCACAGAACAGAATTGCATGGAGGTGAAATAAAACATCAGAAAAAACAAGCAGCAGTACACTGAGGAAAGAAAAACAAAAGGTAGAATAATGAACTGTAGAAACAGTTTCATCTGATGGACAGAAAACCTAATAGATTATGAAAGCGGTGACAATCATGTAACAGGCAAGGACTAAATGATGGGTAGCATTTCAGTATATTGTTTTAATTCAGAATATAAAAACCTAAACAAAGCCAGCAGCATCTAAAATAAACTTTCAGCTTCAATTAGTTTAAGACTATAGAAAGAACTGAACAGTGGTTCTAGAAAGGTCAACATGAAAAAAAATCTAAAACCTAATACTAAAAAACAGCAGAGGAGATTGGGAGCAGCAGGGGAAAGGCAGACACATCAGTTTGAGAAGTCCTTGCAGAATTACTGCTGTACAGGAACAGGAGTATGATGTGGTGTCCTGGTAGTGCTCCTAGTACCACTCTTTACTCATTCATGGTATTTCAGCAAGTGCAATATTGTCATTTTTTCCTTGGTGTTAATTGTTGAGGTGTCTCTAGCAAATATAAACTTCATGTCAGAAAAAAAAAAAAAAAAAAAAAAGGCAAGATATACAATGAGAGACTACTATAGGCTGCCAGGGAAAATAAATAACTCTTTCAGAGAAGGAGAGAATGATAGACTAAAAAGAGCATCATAAGCCACACCTGCAACTGAATAGTTCCTGTGAATAGTGAAAACAATTCCTTTGTTACATCCAGCTGTACAAAGTATGAAGCAATGAACTGAAATCACAACCTGAAAGGACATTTGTCAAAATGGCCAACATGAAAGTGAGAGTGAAAGACTAACATTGCTGGGAAGGAACCTGATGGGAGGGTAGGAATGTTTACTTTGGAGTAAGAATTAAGGCTCTCAGATTAAGCAACTTGAAATGCAATTATTGTGAAAAACTATCTGTAAATAGACTGTCAGGCTGATAAGCTAAACAAGTGTTAAGCAAGGAAATACTGTCAGTTGAAGTCAAACTTGGACAACATGGTGGAGACAGATGTATGACCACCTGATGGCTGCAAGGAAAGGCATAAAACTGTAAAGGCAGTGGTGGTGCTCATTACAGATTGCTGTCCATGGCATGGGGCTTCAAACTAGATGATCTTTAACATCCCTCCCAACCCAAACCATTCAACCAGTCTATGTAAGTTCTCACTGCAAAATATAACACAGTGATGTGAACAGACAAGAGTAAGAAAAAACACTTTTGATGAAAAAGATGAGATACCCTTTGCAAAGAACTGAACAGCTGGAAAAGTAATAGCCTGTTAAAAGAGAAAGGTGCTAATATGCAGTGTGGAATGAAGGGGTTACAAGATTGACAGTAATCAAAACAATGCAAAGAGGTCTGGCTGTGGAAAGGAGACATTTATACATGTGAAAATATGGAAGGTCTTTTCCATTCCAAAATTCATCTAATTAGGAACTTAGTATACTTGAAAAGAATGGAAGAGTATGCAATGCCTTTCTGTTAAAAACTCATGATAAAAACTATTATGGAGGATCTTCTTGGAGCCACAGTCTGTCACCTGCATGTAAACTGCTGTGTTCCATTAAAAACCATTTCCTAAAACCAAACCAGAACAAAACCCAAACATCTCTGTTCGTTGAGGATGGGAAGAAAAAAACATTTTTAAAGCACTAAATAAAAATTCTGAAGCTTCATTATGGTACTATGATAGGTAAAAAATGGCTTGATTCTAGAAACCATAATCCTGTCATTGTATCAAATGTCAAATTATTAAGTGCACTATACAAACTGACACTTCTAAAAACCTTTTAGAAAGGACGCTTAAAAAAATCTTTTAAAAAGGGGTCTTGATTCTGTGCTCTATTCCTCTCTGTTTTCATGACTGCACAAGTGGAGACTTGCCAGGGACTGTCACATACAGCTGTGTTACTGGTTTCTATACAATTCCTAAGTGACACTGTTTTTCCGTGCATGGCACGACAGGCACTGAATCTCCATAAATAATTGTTCTGATATTAGAGACACAGGACTATAGTTCTGTTCAGAGAGTTTGCTGGTCACAGGGAGTGGGGCAGATGAAGGATGCTTCTATTCACACACAAAAATCTTTGTTATTGGCCAAGAGCAAAGAGAAAGGAAATACAGAGAAAAACCATGACAATTTTATGAGGATTTGTTCCTTTGAGAGGACAAAGCTGGGGCTGATGGACAGTGGTGGTATTACACCATTACAGCAGATTATATTGTACCTCTTTTGGAAATAGGCTGTCAATATTTGCTTTCCATACCACCAAAACCACCTGTTTTTCATGCACAGCATGAATTTTCTTATTACATTAGAAAGAAATGGACGCAAGCAAAAGAGGAAAAAAAATACTGCCATCTAAATTGATTTTGAACAATGAAGAAAATATACAAGAAAAGCCTGCTGTCACTCTGCATTTTTTTTCATACAGATTCAAATGAATAAAAAGTCAGAGTTTCTTCTCCAAGGCTGCTGCTGTTACACAGCAGGGGGGGAACTAGTTTGTACTCAACTGCTTATGCTATCACATGCACATGAGGATGGAAATTCATTCTTCTTGTATCCCTCATGATCTGCAAGCCCTATAGAGGCAGGGAAAGAGGAAAAAAGCTTGGATGACAACACAGTACTCAGAATAGACTAGTCCTAAGCTCATCTCTGAGTCATGTTATGCAAATTGCATCACTCCTTGCTCTGCTTTTATATTGACATTACTAAAGACAGAGAACCCCAGAATATCCATTTGTTCCCCATACAGAAGCTGCTGGATAACTGTTCATTCATCTATGCTGCTGCTCTCCATGCCTGTTGCACTCTTGGCTTTCAATGAGAGAATCAGAACTGCAAATACACCCAAGACTTGGGTACACCATGGGTTTATATAGTGATCAAATGATGTTGTCTTATCTTTCCCTCCTCCTTTCAAAATACTTAACACTATGCTTTACATATTGGACTGAGACTGAGCCCATGTTCTCAAAACTACCTTCTCACAGCAATCTTAGCTCTATTTAAGATTAGTTCTTAGATCAGAGTCTTTTTCTGGAAAATAAGCTCGTTTTTATATACCATAGCTTCATAAATTAACTCAAACCCAGGATAGCTGTAAAATGTATAGCAGCATCTCTATTTCATAACTTCCTGACTTTCTTGGAAGTATTTCAGAAAATGATCATTTAATTAAAAATGCTGGCAGCAGAACCATCTCTAACAATAGCTAGAGTAATTAAGGTTTGGGAAAAAAAGATGAAGCACATGGAAATATGAGTCTCTAGTTGCATTTATGAACTATGGAGTCTAAAGACTACTTATATAAGATGCTATTATCTCTCCTAATTAGATGATGCTAAGCTTAATTATCTGAAGATTTATCTGGGTGTACTTAGTGGCCCCAAAACCTTTTGCATTTCCCCTGAAAATTCAAATGTGCCAATCTGTTTCTGAGCTACTCAACAGACAGAATCAAGGTATTAATTTGAAATTATCTTTCCTGTGAGGAAGGTCTATGTGAACAGGGAACTAAAAATACTCCTTTATATACGTGTGTGTGCACATATAACTAACAATGTCAAACTGAACATACTCAAAAGCTTGCACTGTCTCCAAACTATGACATAGTTACCTTTTCTCACTGATACGTTCATTTCATAGGTTCAACTCACTATTTCTACTGCACAGAATTACCCTTGTGAAAATTATTTTGGGGAGATGGATACCAAAAGAGTGTCAGGGACAGAGTTGGGGGAAGATGCATGTGAAATTCCTCAAATGTTACAGCACCTCAGTATTTGTTAGGATTCCATTCAAACTAGTCATGTGAAGCCTTAGGGGAGCTGGCATGCAGGCAGATTTAGTTATGATGGTTCATCAGTCAATAAATCTGTCAGTATTAAAATAATCTTTGAAGTGACTTGCAAAGATGTCTATTCGTACATGCCAGTTATTAAGCAATTTTTCTATTGATATTGGATCACAAAAAATACTGTCTCTTGTAAAACGAGACGTGAGGGTGAGAAAACAGTTGGAGCAAAAATCAGACTCATTCATAACAAGTCTATAATCACACCATAAAATAAACATGCCAGTTTCAAACAAAGAATTCTCCTGGCTGCTAATCTCTTAAATATTAAATACTAAGCACTCATGAATAATTTGAATAAAACAAAATTATGGACAAGAGTAGATCACAATTTTTGTTTAATAGCAAGGCACTTATTTTTCAGGTCATAAAACAACTTCAATCACTGCAAACTCCAAAGACATAAATAAATTCTGAGGACAACCTCTTACAACAAGTGCACAGATCCAAATTCAGTATGAATTTCAGGATCTTAAAATATGAACATAGTTTGTGGGAAGTAACAAAAAAAAATTAAACAAAATTAAGACTTAAATGTGCCACTCCTTTTTAAAATTAAGAACATGGAACTAGACAGTATCACCTGCACTTCTCCTATCTCAGCCATCACTTCATCCAATTATCCCACAAACTTACTGGATTTCATTTTAGAACAACTACCTTCTTTGGAAAGTGCCTTTCTGATCGTCCTAGAACTTTAGGAACTTTTTTTCTTTCCATTTCCAGTCCCCAGCTTACTTGCAGCAAATTAAATCTATCCTTCCATCAGGCAGTAGCATACATGTGTGGTCTTGATTAAAATCAAAATAACGTGTCACAGCTTCCAGTACTTTCAGTAAATAGTTCATTCAGGCCTAAAATCTTGTTCCTGCTTGCTGGAGTTAAAAGTTCAACTCAATGACTGCAACAGATGTCTACTCACATCCTTAAAAAGATAACTGAGTGGCCTGGTGCTGTCAGGGAAGTGTACAGATGCCTGACACAACATTGGAACTTTAAATATGCAAGAGCCTGCACTCCCTGTCCAGGGCAAATGACTTCTACACGGATTTCACAATAGAAGATATTTGTAAAAGTAAAGATGAGGAAAACTGACAGTCAATAGAGCTGCTCCAAGAGCATCTTGTGGACAGAACACCTCTAATCATGTTTCTTATACCTCTAATTCTTTTCCTGAGTATTTTGTCTTTCCCTATGATTTACAAAACAGAGAAAATGAAGCAATTAATTGAACACAGGGGAAAAAATGCTAAAGTTTGCAGCCACTGTCAAAGATTTACAAGGCTAGGGCCTTGGCTAACACTATTTATAACCTTTATGATGCTTTTGACTCTGACCACAATTTTCACATCTACATAAATACATACATACACATATATACACGCTTAAATATATTCTCATATGCCCAGACTTGTGTAAACACGATGTTGCCATTTTTACATAATTTTACTAAGTAACACAAAGCATACTTACATCATTTAATATATCCAAATGCAACAGATTTTACATGAAGCAACTGCAGCCAGCCATGAAAAGTCTTAGCTTGCACTGCACAAAAGTACACTTGTTCCTGATGAAGATGGATGGTTACATCTTACAGTTCAACTTGTTTGATTTTACAACCAAGATCACTCTACCCTTCCCATAGGCAACCATAAAAAGTTGTTCTCCCAGTTCCCAAAAGACACACTCATCAAGTTCTTATACTAATACTTTACTCACCAATGCTGCTCAGAGAACTGCTGCTTTCAGAGTCAGAAGGCATTATGGACAGCACACTGTAAGTAGACCCTAGAATCAGGAAAATGAAAACAATATTATTTCTTCTCCCCCTTTTGCTCTCTCCAAACAAAGCTATGATTCATTTCCTTGATATTGTAAATGTCAAATAAATTAACTAAAATTACTAAAATTATTCAAATTACTAAATTAGAGAGAACACGCATCACTGAAACATAAAAATCTAACAGGTAAAGTATAATTTGCAAATGAACACTTCACTGTGCACTTTTTGTGGTAGAAAATCATTTTGGATAACATGGTTAAAGTGAGTTCAGCAAAATATTAAATAAACCAGTTATTTTAGACAGCCTGAAAACAAAGTTTCAAGTCTATTACAGTAGATTAGGACTGATACTTGTGACAACTAGTGGCAATCTATTTTGGTTTCTCATATTTTTGCATGTAACAACCCCTAATTCATTGTGTAACTAATTTGTATTCTTCTCAAACTTCATTCAGACTTAAAAATTTCATTTAATTTGTAAATAAAATTTGCTTACATCCATTTGCAACTTTCAGTATCTGATCTTAAAAGCAAGGACCCACAAAGCAGTGAGTTTTCTAATGTATTAATAGAGCAATAGACAGTGAAGCCTTTCATTTTAGCTGTTTTAGAAATATGCTAGATTTTATTTACCAGAAGAACTAGAAGGACAGGTCCTACTTTAAAACATTAACTAAAGAGCTCCACCATCCCTCACAGACAGGATAAACACAGCATAGTAAAGACAGGCAATGATTAGGTACAAATGCCATTAGAAATCCAGGCTATTTTCAGCACCTGCCAGGACGCAAGAGCTGTGCTCACAACAGCCAAGCCCTAAGACCATTTCAATACTTTCAGGAGCTCGCTTTCCTAGAGTCCCTTCTTCTATTCCAATATTTCTCCCTACAAGTTTCTTTGAAATTAAGAAATAAAAGCTGAGAAGCAGCAGGAGTAACTGCATGGAATAGACTGAAGGAAGGATAGGCTAGAAAATAAGAAATTAGGTATTGTTCATCTCCTTTGCTTCTTACTAGAGAACAGCATGACATCTGTAACTATGATGTTGTTAGATGAAAGGCAAGATGTGGTAACAATTTTACTAATACAAGTAAAAACAGAAAAACCAAATTAAAAAAATTTAAAAGAAGCAAGAAGTATTGCATCTTGAAGTAGACTGTTTAACCTGACAAATCTCTATGAAAAAAATTATTTTAAATATACTAGTTACAAATAATTCTATTCAATTGTAAAGGATGTAATTTTTTTGTTATGTTCAAATTTTTAAACAAAATACAGCAAGTACATCACTGACACACTGGGTTCAGAAAAAATTTGCTGCACATTTTTGCTTCTATTTCAGACATTTTCAAATAATAATTTAAGCTGTATTCCTATTTAACTAAAGCTTATTAAAAAGCTAAATAATTTCCACATTAGTTATACATAACTAATGGTTATGTATATGCATATTCTAAACTCATATGACTTGCA
Source organism: Taeniopygia guttata (assembly GCF_048771995.1). Classification (NCBI taxonomy): domain Eukaryota; kingdom Metazoa; phylum Chordata; class Aves; order Passeriformes; family Estrildidae; genus Taeniopygia; species Taeniopygia guttata. The sequence continues at coordinate 14,253,942 of NC_133031.1, read as the reverse complement.
GTATTTCTTGCAGTCTGGACCTAGACTGATTAGAATCACAAGTTAAAAACAACAATATATTAAACAGAGTAGGACATCTTTATGACAGACAACATGTACTGAGATTGTATCAAAACTGCGTGGGACTCAGGCACAACAAAATCTTGTGCCAGGAAGTGACACTTAATTATGCTCAGCAATTGAAGGCAAAATTGCCCAGTTCCTCTAAAAGATTACATAGGAGTTCCACACCTAAAGAAATTTGCAGTGATTGTTAGCTGCTTTTGCTTTTAAGAGTGAAGAAATAAAAGACTCAAAAATCTCTTCATCTTAACTGATCTTCATTTTATTTATCTTCAAGACACTGATCCTTTCTGTCTTCTTGTCCTGCAGTACAAGCGAGAGACAGGATTTAAGATGAGTTAAATTCTGCTCTCTGGAATGGACAGGAAGGTTTTGTGAAGCTGACTTCATCAGTGGAGAAATATGACTCTCCAAAGCAATGTTCTTAAAACATTCGCTCATATTTGTAGACGCAAGATTCGGTATGCATGGCATGCTATCAAGAAAACCTACAATTGTGAAGAGGGGAGGAATCATCTGACCCATTCATAATTCCTCACTTACAATAACAACAACAATCTAGTAACATTGTCTGGTTTTGTTTTGTTTTTAAAGTACACAGGGTACAAGTTCATTATCTGTAACAAGTGCCACCTTTGGCATCAGAAGCAGTATTAGTAAGCATCAGAAACAATAACCAGAGGTCTCTACACAGCTGTCACAATACTAAAATTCATCTTAAGGTACTGTACTGACACACATCCTTGTATTAAATCCAGGCTAAAGTGGCATTGTGCTTGGCATATTTTGCTTGAGCAAACTAGCAATACATCATTGCTACTGGCAAATGCTTCAAGAAAAATTTCCCCACTCATTAGGATGCCTCCTCACAGAAATGAAAACACTCAAAATCATCCCAACAGCAATTTAGATAGTTTAAAAAAAAAAAAAAGAAAGAAAAAGGCATAGGTTAGTTTCTACAACCAAAGGCACTAGAACACCATGTTTGTTTGTAAGCTGCACAACCACAGTATTCTAATAAATTTGTTGAAAACTCACCCTCCCCTCAAAAGAATTATCCATTTTATTTTCTATTCTTAATGTTTTCTGACTGTCCATCTTGTCCAATTGCACCAAAAGAAAATAAGATCTGAACACTAAACCAAATAAGGAGCCATAAATACATTCTTAGATAAAAGTTGAACGTGCTTCACACCTGGTTCACATGCTTTTCACCACACTTCTCCAAATAGTTCACTTTAATATTTTTCTGCTAGTATTCACATTGCATACTGAAATCCCCAAGTGGTAAAACTTGCTACATTTGATTTCAATACACTGATTTATAATAATTGCTGACATGTTCCTAAAGTTCAAAATTACACCCTGCAATGACAGGATTCTGAGAAATACAGTAGAACCTATACCAACTTAAAAATAGAAATAAGAAAAAACCCCAAACCCAACAACTACATCAATAAGAAAACCCCAAAAAGCACAAGCAAACCAAAAACCAAACACATCTTCTACAGATACACATTCATACAGTGAGAGAAAATATATAACCATCCTGTCTTGACATGGCAGACTTGCTTTCTCTTTTAATTATCCAGACATAAGCTTTGGATCAGCTCCTGGCTGCATTAAACAGCTTTGGCAGAGCACAGGGATTTAGAAATTGCTACAATATATACTTGAGAACCTTAAGAATCTCATTTCCTTCTATTTTCAACAACTAGAGCAAGTCATATTTCTTTAAGTTATTACTGTCTTTATTAATCAGATTACAGGAAGGCCACTTAAGAACTTGCAAATTTGGGGAAGGAACTTGTTGCTTAACTGTGGAAGCCACCTCCAGGGACAACAAAGAACTGCGTTCCAGTTTGCCTTCATCTTTCACACAACAGCCACACAGAAAGAGTGGTATGTATTTTTCTTGCTGAGAAAGACAACAATGGAGGAAAGAGGAAAAAACAGAATGAAGAAAAAACTAGAGAAGACTTACACATCCTGAGAAGACAGCAACTGTCTAAACCAGCGATATCCTCATCAGCAGTATCAAATCAAGACTGGTGAAATTAAACTAGTCATACAAAATGAAAACAGAACATTTCTCTCTTCTATATTTCTAACTACTGAATTGTGAACACCACATAACACTGGACATCACCCATTTTTAAAACTGAAACTTAAAGCCAAGTCAGCTAATCTCCAAATGACTCCAAAACAAGCTTGCACTTGGCACCTTCTGTAAGAAAGTACTACAAAGGATCAAGTATGATATCTTCTGAGATATTACTGAATGACTTGTGAGAAAAAATACAGTGTTCAGATTAAGAGAAATAAGGTGTCAACTGCCAGTACTACACAGAAACTTTTCATCCTTCTCCATACAATTACACAGGCTCTGCTCATAGCTCTAAAGCATAGTGTATCCAAGGGGACTGGAGTGGCCAAAGAAGGGACAGGGATTCACCTTTGCTAAATTAATTGCACATAGGCTTTCAATCCTCTAATTATTTCCCCCTGCCATTATCTACAATTCAACTCAAAGAAGGCTATTTCATCTTCCAAGCTTCATTACATGAACTAAACTGTGTTGCAATAGTTCCTGTCTCAGACAAACACCCTCAGCACAGAGCCACAGAGACAAGTATACTGAACCTGCTTCTGTGTGGGAAGAACAAGGGGGTTTATTCAAGGAGCATGAGGTGTTTTATCCCACAAGGTGGAGAGTGCTCAGCTCTTGGCTGCACAGCTCTTGGTAGGTCATCCATCTTTAGGGACAGCATTTAGACCTGCAGTATGGTTGACCCAAAAATTAGGCACGATTTCTAACTAGGAACACTTGACTTATTGTAGGACTGAGACTGAAAGAAGCTTTGCCCGTACAAATTTCTTTTGCTACTTCTCTGTGTTTAAGGATAATGTTAAAAAACCCACCATGCTCCTCAGCTGAAAATTTCCATTGTTAATTGAATTCTGCTCCTCCTCCCACCTCCCTATGCAGTGACTGCCAGCTGATTCCACTTATTGTCAGCAAATGATTTTTCTGACAGAAGTCCAATGCACTGGATGAGAGGGCAGCACAACAAACATTGCTTTATCCACATCTCCATGCACCAAACCAAACTGACACTGGCAGGACTCCTACATGCTGGGGGGGAGCAGTTGTTTGATTACAACTGGAAATGACCCAGAATTCAATGTTCCCTTTGCCTTTACAACAACAAAACTGCCCAAGGAGCTTAAGACCCCATGGATCTGCCATGCTCTGTGTCTGAAGCTGTTCTTTCCCTGGCAGCTTGTGCAGCCAGATTTGTCACAAACCACAAGACACGGTCACTGCTTGCAAGTTGTGTGAAATTCAGACTCTAAATTCTGATCTCATACAAAACCTTCCATTGGGTATTTGCTTCCATCTGTGTCACACTTACTTGAGATGTTTCACAGTCATCTACCTTGAAGGATATGAGCAACTCCAAGAACAGAGGTACAAACTTAGCAGTAAAGGTCAAATAAAAGTAGATGCCATCTCACCAAAAGTTTGCTATTTCTTCCCCATCTGCTTTCAAGCACGGCTTTGTTATTTATTCTGTATATCTATTTTAGGACACCATGAAAACTAAATGAACATGTAATGGTTTTTTAAATAATTAAGCAGCTAAAAACCTGTATTTTTTTTATTTCCCAAATAGCTCAGTCTGGAACAGTTTTACAGAAATGGTGAGGGTCAAAAAGTTTATTTTCCTTTTCAATAGAAATAACTTTTTATAACAAGTTGTTAATGAGATATTTAGATATTATTATTAAAAGAGCTGTTTGGGAAAATATAGATGCTTTATTGTTTAATTCAATCTTGAATTCTAAGTGATTAAAAATACACTCCTGTTAAGGACAGAAGACTCCACACAAGAAGAAGGACTGGGGCATTTTGTAAAAACAAACGTAAAGTCACATTTAAGTGATAATTATGATTTAATATAACCATTTATGTTAAGACACAGATCAAAAAAATTAAGTAACCTGCCAAAGGCCAGAGACATCAGTAAAGATGCCCTGAATTCTGTGCCTAGTTGTCAGTCAGTACAGCAGCAGATCTTCAGCTATTAAAAACAACACTAGACAAATACCCATAAAATTCTCATTTTCTGAGCAACGTCTGAACAAGTGAAATATTTACTTTTATAGGCCTATGCACAAAAGGCAGAGAAAAAGTAACTGATTATGAATTCTTCAACCTCGCTATTTAGTACAGATAGGAAAAATTTGCATTTAAAATCAAGTTTTAGTAAAAATGCAGTGCAGGTAGGTGAAACCAATTATCCTATATTTCAGCTCATGTAGATTGCACAGGTTATGCAGCTTATTATCAATGCAGCAGTGCTGTCTTCTGTTCTAAAACATGATGTGGCATTACAGCTGACTATCTTATCAAACAACTACAGATATTTTTATGAATTTTTGACACAGATGCTTTAACAATTCCCATTAATGTATTCTAAGGAATCCACTTCACTGGTAAAAAGGCAAAGGTATCCATTTTTTTCTTTCTTCTAGCTATCAGGAACATTTCAGTTGTTTTCTGGATTATGTATGATAAGCCAAAGAAAAAAAATAAAGAAAAAGTTATAAAACATAATAAAAAAAGGCTTTTTTACCCTCTCCTGATACTATCTACCTTTTCTAAACTCACCTGAGTACAATTTAATCTTATAAAGCTATCTATCTTCTCTGAATATCCTGATTTCTACAACCCTAGCACATTGACATGGGCCAAACTTCTTTTTCTAACAAGAACCAGAACAAAGCAGTTGGAATTCTCTTCTCAGAAAGCAGCCCATTACTATTGAAGCACCAAACCAGCAAATGACTGAGGAAGTTACCTACAAGCTACAAACCAGTTCATATCTACTGCCCTCAGGACTGCAAGAGATGCATAAACACAACCAGTCAAATTTGGACTGTGTGGGAGTCACTACTAAATGTGCCTCCTTTGAAATTAAAAGTCATATTGGGAGATTCGACTTTTCCAACTCATGCATCAAATGAGTGGTTCATGCTACTTGGTGTAAAATCTGGCACAATGCTCAAGAAACTCCCTTGCAACCTTGAAAGGGGATGCATACTCCCCCCAGCTAAGCCCTAAAAAAATGAACTCTCCTTATATAGCTCTTCATAGCACGCTTTAATATTCAACCCTCACTCAGATAAAAACAAGGGGAAAATTATGTCCCAAGATGGTTTCATTAAGGTATGTAACAGGAGGGTTGTAAACTCAACTTTGTTGTGTTGTTACAATGGAAAAATCTATACGCACTTTCATACAGAAGAGCACTTATATGCAAGCTTCTCTCTGTTTACAGCAGTTATTACTTTAAAGGCTAAGAGAAAATATACATCTAAGCTCATTAATTTAATTTAAATCTTCTTATCACCTTGGCAAGTTAATTTTATTCCTCAACATTCAACTTCATTTAAGACAGCAAAAGTAATGAAGAAGAAAAACCACAGCTTTTTCCCCTCCTAGTGCTGTAGATCAGGAAATCCTACTGCCAGCACTAATGCCATATTAAATACATATATGTTTATTCTGTGGGCACACAGTACAGGACTCTGCTCAGTAAAAGTGATGTCAGTCCTTGTTACCTACAGACTTCAGGCCCAAGTCCTTTTCAGACACTTGCAATTACAGGAAGGTCATCAAAACTGTGTGAATGCTACTTGTACACACCAAGTACCACAGACAAAGGAAATGTCGAATCCATGACAAAGTAACCAAGACCCTTCTCTAAACCCAGACAGATGGGAGCAATCATACAGGATATTTCCAGAAATCTATCAGTTTTCACAAAGCTAATAGCTTAACCAGACAACTCTTGCAAGTTCCAAGCACTGCTATGACTTCAGAAGATAGGGAGGAGAAAGTAAAAATATCAATTAAGAATATATTTGATCCACAGACTGTACTTTTTCCAAAGACAAACACACAGATACAAAATAGAAATCACACCTATGCTCTCATTCAAACAACACAATGAAGTATGTCCTTAATTGCTCTGCTGTACTGAGTGATTATTACAGTAGTCTATTACCTATGAATTATTTACAAGAACAGTTTGTTGCAGTAATCCCCAGGCATGAACTTCGTGCCTCTTCTGGTTACAGATGCACCACCCAGAAGAACTTCCCACCTCTCACCGCAGGTAACCTTTGGCTGTGATGGGGCAGTAACAGCCTGATAACCTCATCCACAGGCACTGCCAGGTTGTGTGTGAGCAGATCTCTCCCTGACACACACAGGGAATACACAGAAAAATCGTGCTTAAGCTTCCTAAAGGCAAAAGTAACACATGTAACTAGACAGAACAGAAAGCCATCTTCCCCCAAGTACCAGTGCACTCATGCATACAAATGCTCACTCTACCTGCGAGCTAAGAGCAGAGAATGCTGGAAAAAAAGCAACTCATCTGGAAGCAATTAGAGCTTGAATTCCCGGGTTTTGCCTCTTCTCTGGAGGACACAACTGCTGCTACTTTTCCATCTCTCTCGGTCATGGCAGGACAAGGAGGAGACCATGTTCTCAGCCTCTGCTGTGCAGAGTGAGGAGGCAGCCACATGGTGCTTTGTAATACTAAAGGAGTTTCCTTGCTTAGATATTCCTAGAGCCTTCTTAACGGAGAGACCCTGTTTGGAGACTTAATCCATGTGAGTGTCTAGAGAGGAGTTTTCTTGCATAGTGAGGTTATCATCGTGCTAGATTGGCCCTTTAGCTTTTTTGCAATTATTGTTTTGGGAGAAAGCAACTGTAACTGCTGCAAGTGTAGCAAGTTAAAGACTAGTATCTAAAGACTTACTTAGGACCTCTTAAACCAACAGGTCTGGGTTACCAAACAATCCGTCATAGAAGCAATAGGTGGGAACTTGAGGTTCTAGTGACAGACAGGCAAATCTTACTAGGGGGAGGATTTTCAGAATCCAAAATTTCACTGCAAGAGCAATTTTAAGGGTGTAGGGGAGAAGGGAGTGGCAATGCCTGCAATATAGGCAGCCAAATGCTATTGGCTCTATCAATTCTAGAAAAAGTTCTAAAGCTTAATGCACTGACAGTGTACTGACAAAAGCCTCAAATCACACTCTGACAGGAAGCAGCAGCATTAGCATTACATGGCAGCACACACTAAGGCATATGGAGTGCAGCTGACTTCCATGGAGTCTGTGAAAGAGAGACATGCCAAAAATTCAGCAAATGCACTTATGTACAGCATGCTACTCCAAATGCAAATGTAATGCCCTAATCCACTAAGACAGTGACAGGAAGGCAGGCAGGACAACACCACATAAGAAGTAGAACATGGTATATCGAACAGCAGTGTCAGAGCTGTTGAGGGGAGAAGAGTGGCCTCTCACTCAAGACAGGCGACTACGACAATAAGTCAAGGCCTGTTGTGACTGGGAAGTCACCTGCCCGTCAGAAAGGTCTGGTTTCTCTTTAATCATCTCATCTTCATTTTGGAGCAGAGGAGCAAATGAAGATGCTGCCTCCCCATCAGCACCGCTTATCAGGCATGAAGATTGAGTGGGGACAGTTGAAACATTCAGGTTTATGTACCGATGGCAGCACAAACGTGACCTCAATGAACATGCCAGGTGGTTCGGGATAGCAGACTGCAACACTCTGCAATCTCTTCATTTAACCAAATAAACATCCACATTGCACTGATTCCACACCAGCAACAGATGAGGCAGTAAGTATGTGTCTCCAAAGTAGCATTGAATGGGCTTTGCTGTGCAGGCTTCATGGCTGGCTTTGATACCTCTTCTCTTCAGAATACTGGCTTTCTTTACATCTTTTTCCCTGAACAAGTTCTGTAGATATTGGGGCTTTTCGTAAAGGAGATGGTGTCAATAAGACCAGCTGCCATCAGGATCAAGTGTTCCATTGTGCTTCCCATTTCAACAATAGCTATGAAAATAGTGATGTCAAGGATATGCAGAGGACAGAAAAAACATGAGAAGAATGGTAATGAGTTTAAGGAAAAAAAGGCAAACATTCATTGCATCCATTGTTTTCCTCACATACACAGTTTCCAGCATGAAACACTGACATAGTAAAACACTAACTAAACTATAGTTAAAACCAAGTCCTATAAACTAAGAAAAGGCTTCCCCCAAAACAAAACCCTCCTAAAGCCTGAAGTGTGATGAATTACAGTGCTACTGCACCCACAACCACCAGATATTTGAAAGACATTACAACAAAGACCACTACTCTGTAACATGAAAAACTGCTTAGGAAATGACAAAGAAGACACAGGGTGAGAAGGATCACTGTTTATCACAGGATTAGCATCTCCCGTCATGAACTAAAGCCATCTTTGATACTGCAACTTTTCTCTACAAGATATTTTCACCACTTTTTTCTTTATTCTCTCATAGCACTGCTGCTGTTACAGAGATATTCTATATTGCCATTAAATAAGTCAAGAATATTCAACATAGTTAAATTACAAACAAGTGGGTTACATTCAATCACAGTTTTTCCAAATCCACCTATTCATATGTTGTTGCACTATTTTAATGTTAAGAATACAAAGTAGAAGAAAAAAAAAAAGGGAGTCTAATTGTGTAAACAGAAGTATGTAAAAGCAAACAGATGACTGGAGCTCAGCTGAACAGCTTTATCTTTCCTAAGAGTGTTATAAACCACAAATTCCTCATGGGAATCTTCATCACTACATCTTCTTTCTGCTTGGATAATATCTTCCAAAAACTGACATTTTGAGTACATTAGAAGATATGTCCAAAACAACTGTGAATATTAGTTTGGATCCATTAGAAAGTAGTTCACATTTCAAAATCCACAATGCAACAAATCCCAAAAGGGCTTTAATTTGTACAAAAGCATATAACTATCTCTTTTCTTTCACAAATAACATCACAGGAAAACTTCAAAGAAAATTTAAATTCTTCAACTGAAAAGAGGATTGATAGCATGTAGCTGTTTAATCATTGCTTTCACTTCCTCACTACCCTTTATCCTGATAGGAAAATAAATCCTGCAACTTTTCACTTAAGGGCTAAATTTGCTTTTTAATTAAAGATGCTTGTGCTGATTTTGTTTTATTTAAAATGCAGAAATCCTTCCAAAAGTACTTAATAAATCAGTACAAAAAAAAAAAGCACAGAACTGAGATAATTGAAATAAGTGAAGGAAAAGAAATCCAAGCCACTGGAGAGATCTTGAAAGTAAAATAAACCAACCAAACAAAAAAAGCCCAACACCAAACAACTTGTTTCCAGCCAGAGGAAACATTTATGACTTCACAGAAGCTCAGACTTTTTTGATCAAGAGCAAAGTCAGATTACCTGCATGCTACTTATTTTCAGTATGAGGACAATGGAATGAAGGAGGAAGATTTAATCCCATGAGCACTCCTATTTTTTCACATGTTCTCTGTATGTATCCAGTTACATATTACAACAGGTGAGAGTTTGAGACTGGTCACATTTATTTATCTTTCAGCTTCATAAAGCATGCTTTTCTCCATTTTCTAGACAGATTATTAGAGGGAAGAGTCTCAATGCACAAATGTACATTAACACTTGAGAGAACAAACAAATAAAACCTGAAATAAGCCCTCTTCACCCACTCAAACAGAGCTCCAGCCTCAGTCCTCTGCACTATTAACAAGTCCAAGCATCAGAGTCCTATAATATAATAAGCAATACAATGAAGCTGTTACCTTCAGGTAGGCTAATAGGAAAATAAAAATACATAAAATCCAGGAGCCGATCAATATTTGCAACTATGCAAGTCACACTGGGCAGAAACACCCTCACAGGAACACAAGGAGCTTTAGAATTAAAAACTGAGCTCAGTTTGTAAATAAGAATATCTGGAACCTGTTCATTCTACATTAAGAAGTTTGTCCATCAAAAAGCACAACTTTGAGTGTTCTTTGGTAATGCCTTCAAGACAGTAGAGAAGTCATCAGGAAAGTTTTGAAAAACTAAACTCTGAATATCTGCGCTACCATGGCCCTTTGAAGAGATGAGCAACATCCCTTCACTAAAAATCTGTTATCAGGGAAGTTTTCAACAAGTCAGAACAAGCCCTGACTGGTTACAGAACTTACCTCCCTCCTGCTACTTCTAGGCTGAACTCCTGTAATCATCCCTAGAAATGCAAATACTAACCACTATTAATCACTTGACATTTAGGCACAGCAGACCAGCATCATCTGGTTTTTCAAGGCAACTTAAGTGTTTTTAAAATGTCACCTCCCAGGTTCCTCAGCTCAAGCAAAAAAGGACAAGCATTTGCACAGATTAAATGATCATCCACTGATTCATGCCTGCATGGCAAGTAGTGCTCTCTGGCCAAAATTCATCAGAAACAAAGTGTTGGCAGATTGGGAATTGGGATGCTTTGTCACACACAGAAACACAACTGCACATTTATCACCTACACAAAGTAAGAACAAATAAAAGTAATATCCAGAAAATAAATAGCAGTGACAATGGACAGCTAAAGAGAATATAAGACACAAAATGATTCAAAGAAATTATGGAGATAAACATTCAAGCTGAAAGACTATACACAAAAAAAAACCCATTATTTTTTTACTGGCAGATCTAGAGAGGCACTAGAATTTTCTTTCTGTTTTCAAAAGTCCAGTGGATCTTCCAAAGCATTCCCCTTCTACTGGAGGGGAAAAAAACCCAACTACTAGAACCAGTAGAAACAGGATAAGGAAATCCAAACTGCAACAGCCAAGTTATTCTTGGTCCATTAGGACAATGGAAAGCAACAATCACACAAGATGTTCCCCTTACTAGTAGAAACCAGAGCCCTAAGGAACCTGCTGAACCCTGTACTAAACAGATCTCTAGCTTTTCATCATCATTTTTCACAGCTTTCTGAAACATTCTTGATCTTCCTACTGACGCCAACCCCTATGATTTTCCCACTTTTAATTTTTTGTTTGTCTTAGCATGAAAAAGGTAAGAAGTTTCATTACTGTGGGGAAAGGGCGCTCTTATGATTTATATTTTTGGAGAAGAGAATGAAAAGCTGTATTGTGAAAGCAAACAGTCCAACTTACATATGATAATCTTACAAAACACCCATCACCTCATCAATATCCCTGTTTCCTACCCAGAAATCTAGTAATCTAGTATTCTATTTTCAAAACCAGAAATCATGCCTATATCTTCCATTTTTCAGGAAATGAGGTAAGGAAAACACTTGCATAATTTTGGTGTTTTGTTTTTTTTTTTTTTTAATATGGAATATTTTATCTGGAGAAAGTATGTTCATTAAGCAGAAAAAAACTACACAAAGACAGGTGGATTGTGTATTTAATTCAAATTACCAAATTGGTTTTTCTGTGTGATGAGTTAAACAAGCAGATGTCACTTGGAACAAATGACAACAATTTTCTGTTGCAAGCCCTGGCACAAAACAATGAGGTGGCTTTATTCATTTTTTTAAAACTAAATTTAAGAAATAATTAAGAGGGCCACTGTTGATACACAGGAGCAAGATTATGTTTAGACTTACCTTCCCAAAATTATGAACTAGCAAAAAGAAATTCCACCCTCTATACCTGAGCTCAAGATCAACAGTATCTTATGCTAAAATCCGTTAAAACACACTATGCCCATCGACTATGCACGTATTGTTCTTCACACAAACAATGAAAATAAAGAAGAAAGATAACAGATGGGGTTTCAGCAGCCAGAAGTTTTAGCCAGCAATACTCAACACAAAGAGAACAGAAATCAACCTTAACAACTGTCAAATTACAGTATTTTTCCCAAAATTAATAGGAAGCAGAAAGCTTTCTGAGAAACAGAACCACTCATAGGAGCTCAGCCTGTTCTCTAGTGGCTATCCATAAACCACTGCATTTTAGTAAGTGGCACAGGCACAGAAAAAGTGGATTAAAAAGAATGAGGAATAGGATATTCACAATACTACATACTAATTAAGAGCAGGAATAGGTCTGGAGAAAATGCTGTAGTGTGAAAGGAAATGTACACCTATCAAGGAGTAATACCAATGGTTAACACATTCTTTAGTGTTTCACTTCCCATGCCAAACTTCCAGGGCACTTGACACCTCCTGTGTCCTTGTGAATAGACAGCCTAAGCACAGATGGCATGAAGTGAAAATAATGCAAAGAACAAGGGCAGGAGAGATAAGCAGGGAAGTTTTGTCGACTGCACTCTGAACTGCGTAGTGGCACACAAGCTGTCCTGCCATTGTATCACTGATCTCATTGTGACAGCGCAGCCTGAAACACAGCTCAACTTCATACACCCACAATAAGCAGCAGGTATAAGGAAATAAGTATAAGGAAAATCCAAAAACCAAATCACACTCATGTAAGGCATGATAAATCTTTACACGGTTGACACCTTTTTCATGCAGTTTGGTATTAAGCTAAATTATGTTAACCTAAACAATAAAAACCAATTTTAAAACCAAAAATTAATGCTAACACATTGACTTTTTTCTACTAAAAAAATTCCAGCAAACTCAAAGCAAAAGAATATCCTAGATAAAACTGCCTACAGTTGCAATGTAGCATGCATATGTTCTTTACGGGTCTAGTCAAGCAACATTAAAGCTCTAACAACGTGTTTTAAGAGGAATGAGATTCATGACCCAGAAGCCCTAAAACACAAACCACAACTTTTGTTTTAAGAAGTCGTGTTGCTTCTGTGTTTAGTTGTGAACAGCAGAATATCTGTCAGCATGGCTTGTACACACAAATAAAACTTGAACGATAAAATCCACTCTTGTAACCAAGACAGAAGCTCCAGTATGGCGGTTATTGTGGTTGTTAAAAAGGCAGGCCAATAAAATTCTGCTTATTGTCTGAACAGAGGAATGTTGCAAAAATTTTCTGAGAAGGATGTTGAAGAGTGCTCTTAAATTGCTGGACAAAGGGACAAAATTAAGAACCTAGCGTAACCTGATCTACAACTGGAGCCAATGTTCATTTGTCTCAATATTCCTGTTTCTGCTCAAACAACAAATGCTCCAATGCAAAACACAGGAAAAGAAAAATTTTTCTTATACTTCCCACATAAATTGCATGTCTCACATAAATTAAGTTCTGTGTCAGTGAAGCAAACAGTAAAGGCACATTAACTCTATCCCTGCATTTCCCTGCAGACTGAAAAAGCTGCTGACCTCAAATCTTAGTCTTCACACCAAGATGACAGAGATCCCCATTCTGTTTATTTTTTATCAAAACAGACAGAAGATCTCTTTATAACTTGCAGGAGACATAGGCCCCTCAGAAGCTGAGCCTTGGCAAAGCACCAGGAGAAGACTACTGCTGTTCACCATCTAACACTTATTTTCATCCTTAGTGACTTTTTTTTGGGGTGGAATAAGAAGTTAATATGCAGAATGAAATGCTACTCATGTTTCCAAAACTTTGAACCTTGGTACTTTATTGCAATTTGCTCATTTTGAAATCTGTTCTCACTACTGAAATACTACAGTTATTATTGCACCAGTTAAAGAACTGAGAACGAGTAATATTTCAGTTTCATACATCCACTAAAAACACAATTTCCTTTGTCCAAATGTCTTGCAGTGGTGTACATTAGAGATGTGTCTAGGACCCTGTGTGTGTATATATAGGTACAAGAAACTCTGGAAGGTGTTTCAATACCAACTACACATCTCACTTTACTAATCAATAAAGTATTAAAAAAAAAAGGTTCAATTGTGAATGACAGTTTCATAAAAAAACAACAGCTCTGAACTGCAGCCCCACTTATGCCTTCAATACACCAGGTCATCTAGAAGAGCCTGGCAAACTTCGGAATTTATGATTTCAGCCATGTCCCATTTGACACACACTGTGCAGAACCAACATTGTGCCAATAAATTAACTTCCACAGCAACAGCTATAGCCCTCACTTCATCCAAAATACAGGCTGCAGAATGTCCAAAACACAGCAACTTCCACCTGATTCTGCAGCTGCAAGCTCAAGACTTCCTTACATACACTGCCAATACAAACTCTCCCATGGGATTTCCCGGAAGGAATAAAATAATCAAGGATGTAGGAATGCTGATACAGAAACGAAAACACCATGTCTGAGTTTAGTGACTCCCAAAACCTCTGTTTACATTCAAGTCACTTACAGAAAACTCTGATGTCTTCAAAGCCAGAGCGACAATGCTTTCATTTTCCAGCCTCACCTGCTGGTAAGACTATACCCTATATACATGATTATAAATAGAGGAAGGTATAAATTGATACATCACATTTGCACACTCATGACTTCAACAACACACTTATAAGGACCCTTCCCTTTTGTCAAATTGTAAATGACACATGCAGACCCATGACATGCTTGGAATTTTTTTGACATGCCATTTTAGCTACTGGCAACCTGTTACCAGAAATCACTTAGCTTGTCTCTAGGAAAGCTGACTGCCTGGGAACCCACATAAGACCTGAAAAGCTATCCAATTGCTACAGGTTCTATACAAAACTAAAAACGTAAGGAGAAATTACTTCACAGCACATATCTGACTAAGGAGAAATTACTTCACAGCACATATCTGACTATAGAACATACATCCTGGGTTGGAATGGACACAACAAAGACAAAAATACGTGTCTTGGAAGGAAGAAAGAATTTTCTTCCCCCGCATTTTGCTTTTAATCAGTCTCCCCACAAACACAGGAAGCCCAGGTTATTGGGACTTCAGCAGAAGAGCTTCCCATGCTGCTGAACACTGAAAGAGGGAAGTAGGTTTTGACACCACCACA